>NC_042300.1:1189794-1552294 GCF_901000725.2 Takifugu rubripes | reverse complement strand
TCACTCACAAAAACGGCAACAAGGTTACAAATTTAGATCAAACTCGCTGCGTTTGGCCTGGTGGAAGAATTAAAGACGCCTCCTCATTGAGTGAGTTCAATACCGAATTCACATGAAGCAACGTGTGTGTGTCCGTGCGCGTGTGCGTGGCCCCGGTGCTTAAACCCCTGTGGGTTCCTAATTCTTCCTACCTCATATCCCCATAAACATCCTGCTGCAACTCCCTCCTGATTTGTTTATGAGCTCTGCCTCTTCAGAGCCCACACAGGAGGCCAGCTTCATCTCGGGCGAGGAGTTGATCTTGGGGGGGGGGTCCACAGCCCTCACAATGGGCCGTTGGGGCAACTTCTACCTGGCACCATAAAATCCAGTGGAATCGGAGTGTTTTCTCTGTTGAACACAAACAACTATTGTTTCAGTAAATGAATGTGGCCCTTGGATGTGAAGTGGTTATTTAATGGAGGCTGTGCGGCGAGGGGAGTGGGGGTGGGGGTGGTCTTCACAGGCACCGGTGTCGTGCTCCAGCCTGCAGAAATGCAGGATTTCTTAGACAAACATCCGTGCTGATAAAGGCTTGGGGGGGATGGGGGGGTGGGGTGGTAATGAGTGCAACGATAGGGGGAATTGTTTCCTCTGCGCCCCACCCTGCAGACAGAAAGTGCCAAGAACCGCTCAGTCGAGGTGTTTCTGAGACATCAATCCTGGACCCAGTCGGATTTACACATCTAACCTGCTCATGGGTGTGTGCGTGCGTGCGTTCGTGTGTGTGTGTGTGTGTGTGTGTGTAATCCACCTGTTACGCAAGAGCATATAAATATGTTTGTTCCTATATGCACAACCAAGCGGAGGGAATTTGTGGCATTCATCAAATTTTACAATCTTCGGATGGGAATCATACACACAAACACACAACACATATACACACAAGCAAACAAACACACAAACATAGCCGGGTTGGGAGTCTGGTAGCTGGCGCTGCCCTTGGGCAAGGCACCACTCCGCAATGTTTCTCCGGGGGCTGCCCCCTGCTACATGCATGTGTTGAATGTATATACACTAGCGTGTGTGTGTGTGTGTCTGTGTGTGAACATGCAAACTCTGCACTCAAAAGGTCCCCGGGGGAACCTTCTTGCTGTGAGGCAGCAGGGCAGATCATTATCAAGGACTACAAAGGTTTCTGTGTGCACAGTGAAAATAAAGATATGGTAGAATCCAGAGATGAAAGTCACATTTGTGTCCTTTAAATTAAAAATAAGAATAGAAACAATCAAATAAATGTAAAAGAAAAGCACGAATACAAATGTTGGCTTGTCTAGATGTTCCCTAAACAGGTAGAGAACCTACATGGATTTAGATACACTACCTTTGAGGGCTGTGAGAGGATTCCCAGAATCTGGCTCATGAGGGGGAGCTCTGATGATACGGGCTCTACACACTTGCTTCCACCTTTGCTTCTGTTTGTCTTTGTCAGGGGCTCTAAAGTGAAGCAACTCTTTGTTGGGGGATTATAAAAGAGGCCAGATATGATTCAGAAAACATGGCTCCTGATGTGTGTGCACCGTCTGGAGAAACATCCAAGCACATTGTGTGTGCGGAACCCTGGAACACACACACACACACACACACACACACACACACACTGCTGAAGGACGACAGTCAGTCAGTGGGTCCAGAACTGTATCCTGCCCCAGAATGGCACCTCCGCTGAGACTGACTGAGCAGCAGAGCGTGGCGAGCCAGCCGGGACATTTTAAACGTTCCTCCAGAGTGTGAAACAACAACCGGGCTTCTCCCATTATAGTTGGAGCAAACAAAACACCCTGACCTGCACAAATGTGAAATGTGGGCCAAGCCTCAAAGAATGTCAACAGCCACAAGCATCAAAAACATGCACCGGTCAAACACAACACACACACACTCCCCCCCGCCCCACACACACACACACACGCACAAACACAAACACAGAGTGCAGATAAAGCGTACGGCGGAACTAGTGGGAGTCGAGGGACAGGGGCCAACTGCAGCAGAATCTATATGAAGCTACAGATCTCTCCATACAAGCTAACGCACTACACCAACTTAAATCATCCCATTAGGATTCACTGTATCTCACCACAGCAGAAAGCTGCGTTGATTATTTGCCACATGTCTTAATCCTGCCTATTTATAACGGCAGAGCAGGAGTTGCCCCCTCCCCTCACCGAGGAATGCTAATCTCCCGGAGAACTTTGGTCAAGAGGCCAGTGGCTGAGCCAGTGAACTGCAGGCAGCTGCCAGGGTGGAGCCAGCTCCATCCCAGAGCAAGTCATCACTTTATGGAAGATAGCACGAATCCAAAGCCCAGTGAGAGGAAAGAATCTCTGCCTGGGTACATTTTTTTTACAATTACAGCGCCACCAGTCAGACATAAAGGAGCCAGAGAGTCCGGACAACTGGGCCTGATGAGGAGGAGGAACAGGACTAAAGAAAGCACATTAAACCGTTCCGCATGTGCAATGACAGTAGAGTAAGCAAAAGAGACAGACTGACAGGCTAGAGCTCTTACACCCTCTGTTTCTGTAATATGGATGTTGTCCAGGGACTAGAGGAGGGTCAAGCCGGGTCAACCCTGACAATGAACATTGAGCTTGGTGCTGACTGGAGTAGCACCAACACAGCAAATGCTTTCATTCTATTCACAGCTTTAAAAAAAATACTTATTTTTCTGTAACTTTTTAGCAGCTACATAAGCAGCCCCCCCCCCTCCTGATGTAATGATAAATGGCGGCAGCAGGAATGGAGAATCGGCGCCACGTCCCACCGCTCGGCACCAGTGACGGACAGGAAAAAGAATGAAGGTGCTGAAGACTGAGGATGAATTAACACATGACACTAAGAGTATCCACATCACATGTGGGCGCCCTGAAGGTTGAGATTCTTCTGCAGTGATCAAAATGACATCACCAGAGAGATGGTGGTTTTGGTTTTGGCGCCGGAATGAAGCAGCGATGGCTCTTATAACAGAAAGAACTGACTCACGGCTGACGGCTGTTCCATTAAGTGGATTTTGAAATGTGACGCGAGCGTCTAAGCAACAGCGTAGCCTCTCAGCAGCGTCCACGACAATTTGCTAAATCCATTTGTTCTGTGGCGATAATGTCTGGGGCCATATGTCCTAATCGGTTTCAGCAGTAGGAAAGTGGAGCTGAGCCCCAGAAGCCACATGTTACTGATGAAATGATGAAAATGAGAAGTGTTCTGAACCATAGAGAATGAGTGAGTACCAGCTTTGTTTTAGGTCCCTGGAGTTCAGAAGTTAAAACTGTGTAGTTCTTGGGTTGGGTTCATTTATTAAGGTTAATCTCCCCTCCCTGGGCTGCCACCTCCCCTCCCTGGGCTGCCACCTTATCGTGGTGGAGGGGTTTGCGTGTCCCAATGATCCTAGGAGCTCCGTTGTCTGGGGCTATATGCCCCTGGTAGGGCCACCCATGGCAAACAGGTCCTAGGTGAGGGACCAGACAAAGCGTAGCCCAGGACCCCCTAATGATGCTGAACAACTTTGGTGCCAAGTTTCCCTTGCCCGGATGCGGGTCACCGGGGCCCCCTCCTGGAGCCAGGCCTGGGGGTGGGGCACGTTGGCGAGCGCCTGGTGGCCGGACCTCTGCCCATGGAGTCCGGCCGGGCGCAGCCCGAAGAGGCAACATGGGACCCCCTTCCCGTGGGCTCACCACCTGCAGGAGGGGCCAAGGGGGTCGGGTGCATTGTGTTTTGGGTAGCAGCCGGAGGCAGGGACCTTGGCGGTCTGATTCCCGGCTGCACAAACTGGCTCTAGGGACATGGAATGTCACCTCTCTGGTGGGAAAGGAGCCTGAGTTGGTGCGCGAGGTTGAGAAGTTCCGACTAGATATAGTTGGCCTCACCTCGACGCACGGCAAGGGCTCTGGAACCAGTCTTCTTGAGAGGGGTTGGATTCTCTACCACTCTGGAGTTGCCGATGGTGAGAGGCGACGAGCAGGGGTGGCAATTCTGGTTGCTCCCCAGCTCAGTGCCTGTGTATTGGAGTTTACCCCGGTGGATGAGAGGGTAGCCTCCCTTCGCCTTCGGGTGGGGGGACGGATCCTGACTGTTGTTTGTGCCTATGGTCCAAACAGCAGTTCAGCGTATCCACCCTTTTTGGAGTCCTTAGAGGGAGTGCTGGAGAGTGCCCCTTCTGGGGGCTCCCTCGTCCTCCTGGGTGACTTCAATGCTCACGTTGGCAATGACAGTGTGACCTGGAGAGGTGTGATTGGGAAGAACGGCCCCCCTGATCTGAACCCGAGTGGTGTTTTGTTATTGGACTTGTCATTATTATTATTGTCCATAACGAACACCTTGTTCAGACATAAAGGCGTCCACATGTGCACTTGGCACCAGGACGCCTTAGGCCGCAGATCGATGATCGACTTTGTGGTTGTGTCATCGGATTTGCGGCCGCATGTTCTGGACACTCGGGTGAAGAGAGGGGCGGAGCTGTCAACTGATCGCCACCTGGTGGTGAGTTGGCTCCGATGGTGGGGAAGGATGCCGGACAGACCTGGCAGGCCCAAACGTGTTGTGAGGGTCTGCTGGGAACGCCTGTCAGAAGGAGCTTCAACTCACGCCTCCGGGAGAGCTTTGACCATGTCCCGGGGGAGGCGGGGGACATTGAGTCCGAGTGGACCGTGTTCCGTGCCTCCATTGTTGAGGCAGCTGACCGGTGCTGTGGCCGCAAGGTGGTTGGTGCCTGTCGTGGCGGCAATGCCCGAACCCGCTGGTGGACACCAGGGATGCCGTCAAGCTGAAGAAGGAGTCGTATCGGGCCTTACTGGCCTGTGGGACTCCTGAGGCAGCAGATGGGTACCGGCGTGCCAAGCGGAGTGCAGCTACGGCGGTTGCCGAGGCAAAGACTCGGGCATGGGAAGAGTTCGGTGAGGCCATGGAGAACGACTTTCGGATGGCCTCGAAAAGGTTCTGGACCACCATCCGGCGTCTGAGGAGGCGGAAGCAGTGCACTGTCAACGCTGTGTATAGTGGTGATGGTGTGCTGCTGACCTCAACTCGGGATGTTGTGGATCGGTGGAAGGAATACTTCGAGGACCTCCTCAATCCCACCAACACGCCGTCCAGTGAGGAAGTAGGGCCTGGGGACCTGGAGATGGGCTCTCGTATCTCCGGGGCTGAAGTTGCCGAGGTAGTTAAAAAACTCCTCGGTGGCAAGGCCCCGGGGGTGGATGAGATCCGCCCAGAGTCCCTTAAGGCTCTGGATGTTGTAGGGCTGTCGTGGTTGACTCGACTCTGCAACATCGCGTGGACATCGGGGGCAGTGCCGCTGGATTGGCAGACCGGGGTGGTAGTCCCTCTTTTTAAGAAGGGGGACCGGAGGGTGTGTTCCAACTATAGGGGGATCACACTCCTCAGCCTCCCTGGTAAGGTCTATTCAGGGGTACTGGAGAGGAGGGTCCGCCGGATAGTCGAACCTCGGATTCAGGAGGAGCAATGTGGTTTTCGTCCTGGCCGTGGAACAGTGGACCAGCTCTACACCCTCCGCAGGGTCTTCGAGGGTGCATGGGAGTTTGCCCAACCAGTCCACATGTGTTTTGTGGACTTGGAGAAGGCATTCGACCTTGTCCCTCGGGGGGTCCTGTGGGGGGTCCTCCGAGAGTATGGGGTGTCGGGCCCGCTGATACGGGCTGTCCGCTCCCTGTACGATCGGTGCCAGAGTTTGGTCCGAATTGCTGGCAGTAAGTCGAACTCGTTTCCGGTGAGGGTTGGCCTCCGCCAGGGTTGCCCTTTGTCACCGATTCTGTTCATAATTTTTATGGACAGAATTTCTAGGTGCAGTCATGGTGTTGAGGGGATCCGGTTTGGTGACCTCAGGATCGCGTCTCTGCTTTTTGCGGACAGTGATGAGCAAAGGCTCCATGGCAGCTTCCACTCCCGCCCCAGTAGTTAGCTTACAGCAGATTTGTTGACGTCTATTGTGTCGCCACCAAATATCCATGTGGTTTAAATTTCCACATCTGATTTCGGAGACGTTGCGGAATAATCCTGGAGGACTTCAATAAAAGGAAGTAATTTTAGAAAGGAATTTGGCTGAATGTACTGAGGGAGCGCTGGTGTCTGCAATCTTTCCTTATTCGTTGCTTTTAAGATTGAGAAGTGTGTGTGTGTGTGTGTGTGTGTGGGGGGGGGGGGGCTGGACAATGATGTGAGAAGAATGTCATCCTTCTCTACTGCCTTCACTCCCCCCATTAGAGTTCCTTATATTTCTGGTTTGTGTCACAGATCGTTGGTTAGCGGGGCCTCTTACGGCTGCGTTCTGCAGCCTGGACGGCTTCTCGCACCAGCAACCATTTAGTTAAGAGGGACCACAGCCAAGTTGTAGCCTGCAGCATCCGTTAATGAGCTGGAACACGAGGACGGTACAGCCGGCCTGCTAACACCAGACAGAGGTCGCGACTTTGGCGAGTGGTTTAGCGTTTTTCTTGTTCTACGCGGAGCCATGAAGGTCAGAGGTCATGTGCTGCAATCTACTGTCCACGAGTTCCCAGTGGGCCACGGCTTCTTTCATGAGCGTCACAGACACGTTGATCCATCAGGCCTTTCAGCTGGATCAATGCCGGTGGTGGATTACAAGCTAGAGGGCGGAAACACACCGCAAAAACAAACACCCCAGTGCTGGAACAAATGGAAGCCAATTTGAGTTCTAAAGGTCTGGCTCTGTCCTCCGCCAACAGCAGATTATTTAACCGCTGGGTCGGCACAGTTGGTGATCGCGGAAGGGTCCAGCATAATATCAGGATAATTACTCAAGATTTGGTTCCATTTTCCCATAGTCAGCATAAGAAAAAGCAGTTATTTTTTGCAGGAATCCTGACATTTTTTTTTAACTTTAATTGCAGTTTCTGTTAAAAGTGTTGTTTCTTAACATAATTAATGCTTTGTTACCTAAACGAAGGTGCAGAGAAGACTGAAAATCCCATATGTGATCACTAGATCAAGCAATCCTGGAGCTGAGCTCCCTGTTTTGGGTCTGTAGATGGGCCAAATCTCTGCTCTCACAGTATTTTATTAGACTTCCATAAACTTTCGTCATATGGAGGAGAGATTTCTGGAATCCACTGCGAAGCTGGCACAGCCTCACCACGCTTTGGAAGATCTCTCCATATCTGCGAGCTCTTCGGGGGTGCAGCATATGTCGGCACCAGCGACCACCTTTCTGCACAGCTCACTATCTGGGAGTCCTGCTAACAGCTTCAGTCAGTCTGGAATGAAGACACAGAACAAGAACCACACAATGGAGAAGATAAACACAACGCTGAGGTCATAGATAATTTTTCTTTCATCCTTTGATCAAGCATTCACTTTGTTTTAGCTGAAACCTGCTTTGAAAATGAGCAAGTGGGAGAAATTTGCTAACACAACATGGATGGCAAATCAGCCCACGGTTGCTATTAGCATTACCTAAAGCTAATATTTAACCTTTGGAATCATTTGCGAACAGTTTCTTTTTTCAGCAAGGACAGGAAACCGCTGTGATGACAGCCTGAGCAATGACACAAACTTCCTTTGGGCATAGGGAGTGGTCAGCTGATCCACACATGGGTGTGGGAACCTGATGTCAGTTTTTAGACATTTAAAACTGACAGCACCATAAAAGTGCTTGCTCGCAGACGCATCCGTCACTTTCAGGGTTGTTTTTTATTGAGAATCTCTGCGTTTAACATCCATATGATTGGGTCAGATCCAGTGGGTTGAGAAAGATATGCTGATCTTAATTTCTTTACTATCCAGCTGAGCTGGATCTTACCCGCCCCATAGATCAAGTTCTCCCAGTGGAAAATAGCAAATCATTTCAAGCTGAGTTGGTACTGGAAAATGGTTTTGGTTACAAAAGCCAGATCCAGGGAGTGTCATGTAGCAGTGTTGGTGTATGGCTGCTGGTGCTCTCGGTGGGGAGTCGGCCAGTCTGTGACGGAGCAGCTGGGAGAGTTGGACTCATTAGCAGCCTGACGGGAGGGTTGCTGAGCTGTTCATTCCACGGTGGCAGCACACAGCTCAGGAGATTCACGGCCGGCAGCGAGCGCAAACGCAGCGATAACTGGGGGAGAGATCCGAGCCCTCCCAAAAAATTAATCATCTGGAAAAAGTGACAGTTGAGGGCAAGTTTAATGGAAGAACATCTCAGCGTCCAGCTCAGGCCAACAGATACAGCTGTGAAAGAACACCCGTAGCTGACACGATATCATTCTTACTCTTTGTGCCGTCTGTGAACTCAGAGCTGCTGGGAAGTCTATTTTAACGTTTGGCTAGTTAGCTAAATTTGGACGGAGATAACGGCAGGAAAGAGGCGAAAGGGGAAAAAGAGGTGTGATGGGAATCGTTGCCTGGAGTCATTCCGTCTGTTGACTTCAGGCAACTGTGTCAGTCACACCTCAAGAACAGCCGCCTGATTCAGTGGATAAGGAGTTGCTACTGCATGTGTGTGTGTGTGTGTGTGTGTGTCCCATGAGTCAGACTGTTACATGTTGTCCATTTATCTAGTTGGGATCTGTTTAACAGACCAAAAGGGAACCTAGTGAGGGACACAAACAAATACGGGCTAGAAAGAGCAATTTAAGGGGGTGAAGATGGGAGAGGGGTAGATTTATGTTCTTTGCATTTTTGAGTGTTTAAATGAATATTTCTCTGAAGTAAACAAAGACAGAGTTTCCAAAAACAAGCACATTCGTTTGATTGGAGACCCTAGATTACTCCTCGATGCGAGTGTGGGAATGAATAGTGTTTGTGTCTGTGTGTGTGTGTGTGTCCCCTGTGTGACAGGTGACCTGTCCAGGCTCTACCCCCACCCCACCTGGGAGAGACACCAACACGGACCCTGTGCAGGCCTGAGGGACAATTTTAAATAATTAGTTCTCATTTAGAGCGTTCTGCTTGTGGTCCTACGTTTATTAGTTGCTGTTCATAAAATGGAGAGAACATGCTGCTCTGTGTTGTCAGTGAAGAAGTTAAAATCAAGAATAGCAGGCTGAAGCACCCATTTCTGTGCAAAAGCACCACATTCCATTTATGCTGGGCTGAATCCCAAATTCTTCTGCGAATAGTCTTTGAAACCTATCCAATAGTTTTCCTGTAATCCAGCTCACAAACAAACACACAAACAAACTGCAGTCGCACCACAGCTCCTCGTTCCCCCATTTTTCACCAGAATTTAATGGAGCCTTAAGGTGTTCATCCTTCACCGTGAGTCACCCAAATCCATCCAGGAATACAAGAGAACAAACAGCAGCCAACAGAACATCCTTGTTAAAAACGTCTCATGGTAGCATGTGAGCAACTTTAGCAGGTTGACCAAAAACACAGTTGCTTTTTTCATCAGAGCTTGATTAATGTGGCAGCCTTTATTGTCTTGGGCTTGTTTTTTTAAACCACTGCAGTGTTCCGTTACTGTCGGACTGCAGACGTTAGGCAAACTGAAGTCCTCAGAGAAGGTAAGCAGGTGTGATTAGGAGATGAATTACAATCCAACTTGAGTATGAATCACACTCTGTGGCGTCTGGTGTGCCATCTTGTTATCTTCTTTGTTCTATAAGTTTTGGAAAGAATCATATATAAGAGGCTAAGATGGGACCTGACTCTTTAATCCTGAACTTGGTCCATTTCTTGTCATTCTACTAATTTTAATAGCTGATAAATTGACCCCTGATGTTTCATTTCACTGTTATTTTAACAACAATGCTGACCTCGACGTGACTTGAGTGTAACTCTACACCGGATCTCTTTACTTCTGCATTGTCCCTTGAGGGGAGATGTGAAGTGTGGCCCTAAAAACATCAGCACAATTCACAGAGGACATAAAAGTCAATGATGAAGGGGACCAAACAATGGCAGCAGCAATCGCAGTCCTGAATTACCCCAAGGTATTCTGTCCATGAGTAAATCATGTGTGTGCGTTTGTGTGTGTGTGTGTGTATGTGTGAGAGTCCTGTGATGGGCAGGTGACCCTCCTGTGTGTATTCCTGCCTTGCACCCTGGGATGGGCTCCAGCACGACCCCATGAGAGTCACTGATGTCCAACCATGAAATGATGACTGTATAATAAATTAGCATCGGTGACAAAGCCTAGCATGGCGGACTTGAAAAAAGGGCTTTCCTGGATAAACGACTGGAACGTTTGATCTCCTCTTGGGTTCTCAGATTCTCCACAGCAGCTGTATTCCGCTCCCAGTATTAGAAACTGAAACGTCAGTGGAAAGAACCTTCTCTGTTCACATTGCCAGACCATATTTGGCCAGTTGGCTTCCATCTCCCTTTTTTAAGCAGAAGCTCTTGTTTGCATGCCAACGACGCCTCACCTGTGCATTTTTTAAACATTGAAAAGAAACAACCACTGCTTAAAAAAGTCACTTTTTCTTCACCTGATTGCATTTCTCTGTCCAAAAACATGCTTGAAATGGATCAAATATGTTCATCCAGGCACTGAAATAATTTCAAAATCAGATTGGGTTTGTTTAACCCCCCCAAGCACACAGCTGGTGCCTTTATTAAGCCTCCTCCCTCCCAGACTGTCTGCCCCTGCTTCTAATCATACTCTAACTAACACCAGGGTTCAAACACTGAATACTTTTATCAATTCAATCTGGTTTTCTTTCTTTTTTTTCTTTTTTTATGGAGACTCTTTTTTCATCGTCATTTTTAGGACCATAGCTTTGGGTTGAGTGGAAGCTTTGGAGCGGGGAGGGGGTTAAAGAGTGGCCCTGGGTGGGTAGGAAGGCTCCTGACAGGAAACTTTCCTCTCTCTCCCTCTGCTCGCCTCACTTCTCGGTCTGAAATGCACTTGACTGGACGCTCCTCATCCTGACGCACACGCACAGCGTCATTGGCCGCTGAGAGTTTCCCCCGGATCAACTCTGGAACTAAATTACTGTTATTCACTCCAAACCGACCCGGTTCGTGACCATGGAGACTCTGTTTTACCTGCTCGCCTTCGTGTCGGTCAGTTGGGCTCTCGGTTATTCGGAATCCAGCGTCCAGCCGGGCCAGAGAGCAGCCAGCAGACACAGGTAGGGGCCGCAACCTGCCTTACTGCTGTTTTAGGAGCCAAGATGTTCTGTTTCACGATGTTCCGCTGGGATGTGGTCCCCCGAACTGGGACCCACATTCTTCAGCGAGTCGTTAGTGTTGAGACAAGTGAGTTATTGACCAACGGATTCCTACTTTAATACATTTAACACATCAGTACTTGTTTTCAGTTCCATCTCTGAACAAAAATGTGATTAGTTTGGGTTGTAAAAAAATGTAATGGATTAATTACCAAGAGCGACTAATTAATCAAGAAAACCAAGGGAGAGAAACGCGCAGCTCAGCCAGCCGTCTGAAATGTGCTGCACTAATGAAACACACCCCCATTTCTTGGACTTTATTGTTGCTTTGGTCGGTTGCTGTTAGATATAAGCCGGAGTTGTTGCTGCAGCCGCAAACCAGGCAGCCAGGGGCCAGAAACAGGACAGACAGCAGGTGGACGCAGAAGAAACTCCGTTAAATCCCCCAACATTCGTAAATATGCGACAGAACGGGGGAAAATCTCAGTTTGGCGCAACTTTTCATGACAGTTACTCATAAATTAGCAAACCCCCTTTATGTGTGGAGCCATGGGCCTGTGATAACTCAGGGGCCCCAGAGGTGGGCAGAGTTTATTGAGATTACGGACCTTTACTGTTTTCAGGACCTGGAGTCAAATGTTTGTCAGGATATGCAGCCTCCCCTATCAGTAATAACCAAAGTGCCCTGTGGGGGTGGGGCGGCGAGACGCTGCAGGTATTTTAAACTTGAAAACTTGGTCAAAACCCAGAAGACAGCATAGTCTGGAATTTTGATTGGAGCCAGCTTTAAGATGCTGGAACTGTCATGATGCGCCGACGGTGAAGGAGAACATCCATAAATCAGAGCTCTGTGGTGGAGTCCTCGCTCCCAAAGCTGTTAATGCAGCCAGAGATGCACGTGCACCGTTCTGTAATGTGCTATTAGCGTGTAACTGATCTGGTGGGGCCCCAAGTGTGGACGACCCCTGCACCTTCTTATGAGAGAAGGAGACGAGATTGGTTTAAATGACTGAATGAAAACAGGGAGTGGGACTGAAGCCTGAGCCCCCAACTTCACCGTTTGGCTATCAGCATCACTCTTTTAAAAAATAGCTCCCGTCAATTACTGGCAGGCTTGGAAGCATGGTGCACGTCAGCCGGCATGTGTTTGCACTTAGGGAAGGCCAGACTTGTGGGAATTGAACTACTGTACAAGATTCAGACATTTCGTGGGATTGCATCATGGTGTGTTGCTGCTGCTGCTGAGGATGATGATGATGATGAGGAGGAGGAGGATGAGTCCTGAGTAACCTTTTTGGCTAATGTTGGAACCAAAGAGTTGGCCCAGAAGTTGATGGATAAGAGGTCCAGAAAGAGAGAGAAGATCAAGAGGGTGTGTGTGTGTGTGTGTGTGTGTGTGTGTGGGGGGGGGCTGTTTGTATGTTTGTAGTTTTTAAGGGAGACAAGTCAGGGGGAATACACAGATAAGGGGGATAGGAACAAAGAGGAAAAACTGGCAAAGCAGAAGAACACACAGAGGATGGGGAGAGAAAGGAGAGGCAAGCATGCAGGACAGCAGAGGCAGAAAGAGTGAGAAAGATGGGGTGGAGCGAGTTGACGAGAGACAAGACAGGAGGCCTTTATGTGCCCTCCTGCTAAAGTCAGTATGGCGACAAAGGAGAACCCCCCCCCCCACACACACACACACATACACACCTCAACACACAGAAATCCACACAAAATGACCACTGCGGTGAAGAATGCGCCGGCCCGTGGCTGTGCAGTTCACCCCCCCTGACATGGGTTTGAACTCAGTTGATCTGTTTTGACAGATGTGTGAAGTATTCCAAAAGTGGTAAAGGCTCGTGAATGAGCTGAAAACCTCCAGCAGGGCCCCTCTGTGGGGTCTTCGGAGGAGACGGGGCTGCCTGACACATCTCCTGCCAAAATGTGAAAGCATTCATGTCCGCTCATCAACTCCAGGGGAAAAGCAAAAATAAGGTGCTTTCAGGAGGTCTGGACGCTGCCGTAGGATCACTGGGGGAGGGGAGTGAGGGCATCTCGTTCATCACGTCCTGTTTTCCTGCTGCCTGTCAGGGGCTATAAAGTGATGCACATCAATGTTCCAGATGTTGTGTTGACATGATTCAGGGACTGTTAGAGCAGCGACGACTGTGCGTCCGGCTTTGTTTGGAGAGGGAGCCAGGCTGCACACAATGCAACTCCTTACCTGGCCGCAACCTGTGGAGTTCATATTTTTGGTTAAAAAAAAACAACAATCAGTCCTGGTTTTGCCACAGACGCTAACAGCTTTTAGGCCACACAGGTTTGATTTAATTTACCCTCATCTGCTGTCAAGTGCTGGCTAAATGTGGCAACAGGTTAATGTGAAGCTAACATGTCAACCAGAACAGATCACAACAGACCAGACCAGAACAGAACCCCCCCCCCCCCCCCCCCCCCCCCCCCCCCCCCACACACACACACACACACACACACAAATGGCCTAATGTTATTAAGCAGCTGGGGGCATATTGCTTCATATTGTAGAGGTATTTGACACATGTTGGTCAGTCAGATTCCATTGTGCTAGTTAATTTGGAAAAGATCTTAGCCCAGTTTAAGTGCCCCCAGTGCAGCTATAAATGTACACTCAACCAATTGTGTAAACCTACTGAATGGTTCCATTGGGAGATCTCCCGAAAAGTCAATATTTCAAAGTAGAAAGAGCTCTGGGTGTGCAGGTGTCTGACCACTCTCAGGTTTATCATTACAATAGTTTGTTGTAGGGAAGTTAAAAGCACAAAATTCTTCGGCCTTCGGTGAAAGGAAACATTCTTAGTGATTTTGAAGCCTGGAAAAAATACACTAAATGAGTGCAAAGGTGGGTCGGAACGCTTGGCTGCAGTGACGTTTTTTAGATCTGTTTGCCCAGCTTAACCAGTCGTACTAATCCACCGTCTTTCTGTTGCTGAGGGGAACTGTTTGACCCTAATGGTGCCACTGAGGTGCACTCTTGTCACAGATGTTTTGGTAATAAATGATTTTCGAGCTTCAGTGGTTTCAGAAACCTTACTTAGGTCAGTTCAAGTGGACTGGTCACCACAACATTCAGTCCAAACCTCTGAAGTGCTCCTGGGCTCGCTGGCACCTTGTGAGGTGACCCGTCTGTCTGTTTCTCATAAAAGCTGAGTGTTTTGTCTAGATCTTAGGATGGTGAAGGTAGAGGTAGTAAGTAATTAGGGGGTCGTCTAATCACTAGGTTAACATCTTAGCTATGCTGCTATAGGCCAAGGCTGCCGGGGTCCAGAAACATGATCACCTGACAGGCCTCTGTCACCCCCCCCACTGGGTCATGGTTTCCTCTCCTCTCCTCTCCTCTCCTCTCCTCTCCTCTCCTCTCCTCTCCTCTCCTCTCCTCTCCTCTCCTCTCCTCTCCTCTCCTCTCCTCTCCTCTCCTCTCCTCTATCCGTCTCGTCTCGCCTCGCCTCGTCTCGTCTCGCCTCGTCTCGTCTCGTCTCGTCTCGTCTCGTCTCGTCTCGTCTCCTCTCCTCTCCTCTCCTCTCCTCTCCTCTCCTCTCCTCTCCTCTCCCCTGTCCTCCCCCTTCTCCTCTCTCTCTACCCAGCCGGCCATCAGCAGGAGGGTCCCCCTACATGAGCCTGGTCCTGCTCAAGGTTTCTTCCTGTTAAAGGGGAGTTTTTCCTTGCCACTGTTGCTTGTCGGGGGTCAGGCCCTGGGATTCTGGAAAGTGCCTTGAAACAATTCTGATTGTAAAAGACGCTATATAAATAAAGATTGATTGATTGATTGATTGATTGATTGATTGATTGATTGATTGATTGATTGATTGATTGATTGATTGAGTGAGTGAGTATGGGGCTCTCTGTCATAGTTCTCAAGCCATTCTTCCATGCTCTTTGTGGTCTGTGCGGGTACATTATCCTGTCATGTGGGTGTACTCAATCTGTTCTAATGTTTAAATGTTGAGGTGGGTGGTGTGGTACATTTACACGAACACCATGAGTCAAAGTTCCCAGTGGAACATTTCATTGTAACACGATCAGTATTATTCACTTCCCCTCTTCCCATTAATGCTGCGGCTGATAGAGCGACCACACTGAAGAGTAAACACCAACTTTGACTGGGTTGATCACCATATCTCCACTGATTGTCTTGTCATGGTCAGTTCAGTCAGGATTTGTGAGAACTGCTTGATGAATATCTCCCCCAGGACCACCATGAAGTAGAAATATGTGTTTCTCAGCAAAACATCTCAAGTATTCGATACGTTTCTTTCAAGTGGACTTCACCCATGTCTGAGAAAAGGTAGAAACGTTCATGAACGCTTTTCTGTGCTGTGAAAGGCTGGAAGATTAATGGTGGAAAAGCTTTGAGCGCATTACGTGCGTCTCCCACTTCACTACAAGACGCTGCGGACGGACTTAGCCAGGCCATTTCACAGTTACAGAACCTTGGATCTTCTCCAAACTCACTTCATCTGGGCGATTTTCTGCTAATTAATGTAGCAAACAGCATTCCTGTCTCAACACACATGTGGGAAAGGGGTTCTTTCCCAGTACCATAATTAGCATATGTCCCAGCATGCATTTCATCCAAGAATCCATTCTTTACCTCTCTACCCCAGGTAACCTTAGCTGTACTCTGTTAGTGGTTTGGACCTCTTCTCAATGTTTATCTAATCCCGCCACACATGAACAATGATCCCATTAAAGGCCCGTGTTATGTCAACAAGAATATGCTCCTGCGCCTTGGGAGATGCAGCGTTTGTCATTCATACCAGTTCAAGGTGGTTGGCAAGCTTTAACATTGAGGTGAGCAGCACAAATCAATCATCCCACATGCACTGGATGTGCAGTTTTCCAGAGTAAAGGACTGCAGCTGTCAGAACCTTTGGCTGACTGAAAACCAACAGCATTAAAAATCATATCAACGGCCTCACCAACAACCAAAGAGGTCCCGCTGTGCCAGTATGTGGAAAAATCAAATCTTTTCTGATTCTTTGTTTCGGAGTCTTTGCCAATTTTGTGGAAATACCTTACGACAGACCCAAAAGATGTTTGCCGTGTATCGAAGTGCCTCAGAACACCATAAAAGTTCTCTCTGGAACATGGCGGTTTGTACCTGCAGCTTTGTAGAAAAGTCCGGTACCTGTGTGGCTGTGGTGCTTTGTGAGCACTTTCACATACACTTGTCTCCTTAAATGGTAGTAAAATAAAAGGAGTGACAGAATTCCCCACAGAGTTGCGTCCACTCGGCAGGGCTGAATGACAGCCTGGTGACGCTGTCTGTTTGTCTTTGTGACCACACTGCCAAACATTTAGAGTGAAGTTCATGGGGCGTGACTGTCAGGAAACAACCCCACAAATGTGCCTGTTTTAACAGCACTTAAACCAGGGGTGTCCAAACTTTTTGCAAAGAGGGCCAGATTTGATAACGTGAAGATGCCCGGGGGCCAGTAGATCCTTCTGATGTTTTTTTAACCAGAAAAGTTACATGCAAATGTACACTATTCTGAAACAATTTTCATTGTCACAATTCTCTTTATTTTTCAAATGGCAGTGTAACCAAATATAAGCCACTCGTGAACAACTCTAAAAACACAATTCTGCCTTTAATTTATATCTGGAGAGTCAGATAACATTGAACACTGAACTGTATGGAATACCTTAAATTTCCATGAGCCACTCCTGCCTGAAAAAGTGCGCTCGAGTGTGTTTTGTCATCTGTACGCTCTCCTCTCCTCTCCGTGTGTACCTTTATGTAGAGGTTGGAGGGGGTGCTTGACCTTCAGGTCACAGTTCAGAGGGTGAGACACTCCCCTCTCCTTCCATTCATTCAAGCCGCTGTCCCTTGAAGCCTAATGAAAGCCCCCCAATAATAGGACCCACTGAGTGATTTCTTTGTGAACGTATTAAACCTCATCCCCTCTGTTTCCTCTGCTCATTCCTTCTTCCTCCCACTTATGTCACTTTTGTGTCACCATCCATTCTGGTTTTTACCCACAATTCCTCTCTGCTGAGCTCATGCAGGGATGTTGTTGAATAAAGAGCAGTCGGTGGGTTGATGAGATGTCAGCCTGCAACTTCCTGCTCGGCTATTCAGCATCTGTCTGCAGTTGTTTAAAGAGGAAACGTTTATTGGGATGTAAACTAATGCAGGCAGGTGTAACAGGGCCCCTTCATGCTAAGTTATTGGCCAGTAAATAAAAATAAAATGTGGTCATTGGACGTTTTATTGCATGACAGGGAAGATCTATATATATGTCTGGTGAAGGACAGTGCAAGGTTGCCGTAGCAACAGATCTGTCTGGGAAGTCTTTGTCACAGTTTGCTTGTCAGGCTGTCAAATTAGTCAAGAAGTCCATTTCAATTCGGACGTCCAACTTTTCCCCAACACACATAATCAAGTGAAAACGGAGCTTGTTTTTAAACCACATTTGGACCACATTCAGTCTTAAAGTCAGCCATAAACCAGCAGACTGGACTGGACTTGACAATATACATGACCATAAATTGCCCTTTTTCCTTTCTTGTCTATGAAAGAGCTTGTGCTGTAAGACTAAAGTGCACGTGTCACGTGGAGAGCTTAGATTCTCCATCTCTACTCCCTGAGACGTGAGTGCAACCCAAGGTGGTGGTTTAGCAGACGTCGGGTTTGGCTCTTACTGGACAGTTGAATTCTGCTCTCATTTCCCACCACATTCAATGAGCTCTGAGAGCCTGCAGCAAAGGGTCCAGGGTCAGGCTGGGCGTATACGTGCAACGATACCATTGTCCATTGTGGTTTCACATCATTTTATCAGCTTCTGTCAGATAAGATATTTATGTTTGTATAGAATACCGGCATCCAGGGGTATATCTCAGGAAGTTAATTGTTGTGTGTGTTGTGTAGTGCGGCGTTAAAGGTGACAACCATACGGAGAGAGTCTCCAGTGGTACAGAGGCTCTTGGTGAGTCACAGGCAGCTAAAATGCTAAAAAAGCGGTTGCCTGTCCACAACAGAAACAGAAGCGGGGGCAAGAAAGTCTGTGAAATTATGAATAACAGGAGTTGAGCTCACAGGGCTGCAGCACAGTTCACCATTAAAAACGCCTCGGAGCCGAGAGCAGCGTTGCAGATGTTGATGTTTGCAGATGCAAATGGATCACGAGGGCGCTGCGCAACAGCGTTCGTTAGCAGTGGTGAAAAATAAACCACGTTGCGCTCCATTAATCACTGTTGTCAGTGATTAATGGAGCGCCACTGTTGCTCAGCCTTGACATCTGTTCTGCTCTCTAACGAAGACGCGCTGCCATTCTTTCTCCTCCTGGTCAAAGCTCGTGCCTCAGATCCGGTGTTGAAAAACTGTTGATGTGATCTGGACTTGGACCCATATTTTTGATCCTGTATATACATTCTGCACCTCCACATGATGGATGGATGCACACGCTCACACACTTTAAGTGTAAAAAATAACACCTAATCATCCTCCCTTAATAAATGCTGCGCTTGTGTGTTTGACTGGAGCGACAATGTCATGATGGAAAGACTGAAAGTGGGCCAGCTGGGAGGGAGGGAGGTGAGCTTGGGCCGCTGCAGAGACGGGTGGGGGGATTCTGTTTGCATGTATGTGTCTGCCTGTTCACATGTGTGAACCCACATCTGTATCTACTCAATTGTGCTGCCTGGGTTTATTTGGACGAGACATTGTGCCTGTTCTCCATCACTGAGGAGGGGGTGAGAACCTTGCCAACTTTAGCTGCCGTGTGATATGTGACCCAGAGAGTCAGAATGTCGGGATGATAGAGCGGCCGAGGATCCGTTTAATCACAGCGGCCAAAAACGTTTGAGCCAGGAGACGCATTGCAGCTGCCCGTCTGTCCTTCAGGACGCGTGGAGACGTGTGGCGTGTTTCTGGGAGCTGGAGACGGGGGAAAGTTTAATGAACCTCAGACTGACGAGCCAGCAGAAGATCATCTGGCATAATCAAACAATCATGAACCTCAGGAGTCTGGAAATGGATGAGACAGCTGGCCGTGTTCAGATGAGCAGCGGAAGAGATCCACGTCAGGATCTGATAGAAACATTAAATGAAGTCCAGCGAACCACAGAAGCAAAACACCATCCCAGCCGATGTGCTGCTGCAGGAGGGTTTGCAAAGCTCTGCGAAGAACCGCAAGTCTTTGGAACCGGAGTCTTCGGGAACAACAAACCGTTGAAGGCTCATTAATTCCAGCCAAAAAGGCATTTATGCACTCCTGCTTGTTCTTTGGTCCCTGGCTGAACTAAATTTCTCAAAGCAACATGAGAGAGTGTCTCTACAGAGACTATTTTTGGAAAAGACTCTTGTTCACAATTCATATTTGACAAGTTGGCCTGATAAGATTCTGCTCGACACAGTGGATGTACGAGGATAATGAGACGCTGATCACAGCCTGAATCATATTAACCAACACAAAGAGAGTTTTTTTTAGTTTTTAATCCAATGCAACTGTGAGAGGAATGTTTGGTAACTGTATCCCTCTCTGTGTAATTAGATTCATACTAATGAAACATGAAATATGTCCCAACTGAGGAGGGATGTATTTCAAGATATATTTAAAAATAGCATCAGTCCCTGCTTTCATGGATAAATCTGTTTTAGTTTAACATTTATGAGGGTGAAAGTTTAATAGTAATTTACTGTTTGACATCTTGTATTAAGGATAAATCCATAAAGGTTCATTATCTCAAACCTCTACTGGAGGAGTCCTGCTGAATGGAGACCAGGTGCAGGTCTGTGACCTGGAATATCCCAGAATCAGCAAATCCAAGTGGATAAAATCAGATTGTTGATCCGACCAAAACATTTTCCCATGTGCACTCATGACAAGAATAGTGGGTCATGTGGAGGAGTGAGTGGAGGGTTGATAAACACGTGTCAGTCAAAAAAGCTCTGGAATGAAGAGGAGGATCCTGGTCCCAGGAGGAGGGGGGACCTCTGGAAACCAGATGATGCTGAACAGGGAAAGAAGCAGGTATGGAGAGATTAAGTAGAGGAGACAGTGAGGCGGAGAAGAACCAAGAAGTTGAGATGACAAAGCCCGTGTAGCTTCTAATTCATTCAGGTCACATTAATCTGGTTTAATACCAGTCAGAACTGAAGAAGCCGTCAGGGCCAGAGGCCGACGAACCCGAGTCCTTAATGGACTGGGATGAGAAAGGTGATCCTCTGTGGACTCTGAGATTAAGAGAAGAGCCCGGTGGTTGAGTGGAATTGGTCAACAGGTGCACCTTTGCTAACAGTTTGTGTCTTCTCACATCAACTAAACATCTCAGTAAAGGCGTGGGACGCACGCGGAGACGTCAGTGCACGTCGTCCCCTTTGGCACATACCAGAATTAACACATCCAGCGGTGTCGCTCAGATCAGGCAGCACAAGAGCTCAACGCATTCCTGTCGTCTAATCTCACTTGCAAAACACAGGTGAGGTGGTTTTTTTTTAAACCAAACACAGCTTCAGGCTGCTCACAGAAAAACGTAGATAAGAAAGAGACTGAACATGAAGATGGAGAAGGACTTTGAAGGGTGCAGGACCTCCTTGTGTTGTCCAGCTCGGACAGGCCTTTGAATGGCACTAATTGGTTCTAACAGCCACAGTGGACGGATTTTGGTTAATGTGAAAATGATGATAGAACCTGACTCTTCTTAATCTCTCTGGCGTGCTTATCCAGAGATCATAAGGTCAAAGGTCATGAGGATAAGGACAAACACAGCATGTCTTTGAGGTTGGGTTTTAAATAGGCCATTTCTTTTTTAAAAACTCTTTTCGTATATATGCTGAACTGTCTGAGAGGCATAAAAAAATGAAATACGTTTAAAAAGTTCAACCTGGATGAGGCATTATATAGATCGTGTTACCCAGTGATGGGGCAAATTCAGAGCTAGTTTGCGGTTTTGCTCATTTAGTTGCAGCCAGCAGCATTTTCTGTAATACTGACAACTTACTGACGGTGCAGCAGCAGCAGCGACTATGAGCCAGACATTTTCTGACAAGCGCCAAAGAATTAAGTAGGCAGGAGAATCAGTAAGTGCCTCACGGGAGTGAATGTTCCACTTGGATTTGCCAAAACTTACAAATATTGCTTCAGTGCTAGCTGCAGCAAACGCGTACCAGGTGTTTATTTATAGAATAATGAACCCTGAATAACCAGTATTCACATAAGAAAGGAAGAAATTATGAAACAGACATTTTGAATTTTGAGTTTGGAGTTTGTGGTGTTAAAAAATATATAGCTAGTTTTAAATTACGACACGCAAAAGACAGCTTTGAGTCTCCGATGATGAACAGTGTTTCCCTGGGTCCCTTTTGCAATGAAAAAAGCAACACTTTATTAAATCCTAAAACGTATTCTGCAACAGCTGGCATCAGGATGTCCTCTTCCTCTCATGTCAGTAACACAGAGGCCGTGTTCTGCGTGTGTGCACGCGTGTGTTGCGCGTGTGGGTTGCTAGCTGAGCAGTTGGAGAGCTATACAATGGCAGCCATTGTTGCAGTCATGCTGTAATCCTGGCTCCATCTTGACATTTGTTTAGAGGGGAGTAGGGCAAAAGAAGCAGTCAGCAGTTTTAGATATTTATCTCCCAGCTTTTCCCTTATTATTTTTCCAATTCTTTCCCACTTCCCTGGAAACAAAGACTAGATTGTGTATCGAGAGTGTTGCCATGTTTGTGTTAGTGTGAGAGTAAAAGAAGAAAAGATGCAGCCTTCTGTTGTTCATTTGCCATTTCCTTCTGCCTGTTTATGTTTGCATGGTCTGATTTTTCAGGAATTGGTGCGCTTATGTGGTGACACGCACGGTCAGCTGCGTGATGGAGGACGGGGTGGAGACGTACATCAAACCCGACTATCAACGCTGCACCTGGGGACAGTGTCCGAGAGTTGCGTGAGTGCCTCTTTGTGCCGTTTCCTCTTGCTCTAGACTCTGACTAATGGTGTCCAGCCTTGCTCCTCTGGCTTCCTGTCCTCCGTTCCACAGAACTTTGAGTCATCACTTTTCGGTTTCCCATCTGTGGACACTCATTTTCCAGAACTTCCGCTTTTCTGTCTAAATTCCAACCATCTTGTCTCAGAGGTGTCTGCTAAACCTGAAAAGAGACTACAGCCAAATCTCCAGCTCAGTATTGTCCCAGTAAATCCCAGTAGGGGGACAGACTGGTTTCAAATGCCTGCAGCTACACCTATTTAAGGGCGTCCAGTAAACGTACGTACTAACAGCTCTCAGCAGCAGCACCGTGTCCACTCCCGGCACCATCGAGTCTCCTAAACATAAGCCACAAGTGTCGCATTCCGATGGTGACGACAGATAAAAATACTGAACTGACGACGTAATTGTGTTAATGTTGTATATTGATCCATCAGCTCAGTTTTAAAGCTTTGGGCCACATCCTAGAGTTCCACTGAGCTTGACTTACACACGGTAATTACCCAATTCTTAGATAGCATTTTGCTGTCTGCTATCCAATAATAACAGCGCCTTTCCCAGACTCTGTTGTATATTCTGTGAAATCGTCCGGCTCAATTCATTTCCAAGTCCTACTGAATAGCAACACCAACAGGTGTTTTTTCCTCTGTCAGTCTGTAACAGATGATGATTTTGCGAGGGTGTTTCGGATCTCTTTTGCAGCTGTAAATATTAGGTTTGGGAGAAACCATTAATCATGGAGCCTCGTTTGATCCTTGCTAAGCTCCTTGATCCCCTTGCTTTCCAGGGGCCTCTGAATAAAGCTGGACTATGCAAAGAATGAACCTGACAGTGGTTCCAGGTACCACAGTCTGCTCTTCTTCCTTGCAAAAACAGTCATTTCTTTGCAGACTTTACCCCCTCCTCCCCATTTTTCTTGCTTTCTTACTTAGACTCCTCCTCCCGCCGTCTCTCTGAGATGTTTTTATGTTTTCTCTGAGAGAATGTCAGACCATGTTTTCTCACGCTTGCAAAACAGGGAGCTGCAAAGTAAAAACCACAGTATGGTGCATTGGTGGCCACAATGGCGCTTGCGGATTTGGCGTAAAGTAGAGGAACATGGTGAACTTTCACAGTTAGGACTGGTTAATGCTCCAACTCGGTTGTTTATTGGGCTGTTAGTGTAACAGGAAGTGACCGCAGTTGTGGAACATAATGACACATTCACGAAATAACTGCAGAAGAGCTTTCCAAATAAACCTTTTTTTAGTTACTTGTTTATTTTTTTGGACCAAGGAACTAGAGTTTCTGAAATGCATTTGAGTTCAAGGACAAGGATAACATTAGCATCCGTCACCAGCAGACATCATGTAGCTATTTGTAGCCTTCGGGTGACTCAGGGCTCATTAATATCAACCGTGCACACTGACTGCATGTGATAGAGGGTTCACGGACTCACACAGACTCGAGGCCTTTGACTCGTGGGATTTGACCGCGGCAACTGTTGACTGTCAGCGCAGTGATCGGTAAACACATCCCGTGTTTATTTGAAGTATTAAAAGACTGTGTGTGGGGGGTTGGGGAGGTTGAGGAGTGGAGCATTATTATCTGCCACTATCATTATTCACAAAGGCACACATGACAACACATTGTGTTTTTGGTGGATAGGAGTCTGGGTTTTTCCTGTCATACGTAATTGTTTTGGATGCAGTACGGACAAAACTTGGGAAGTGTTCCAGAAGTGGGGGGCGGGACCATCCATTAAGTACAGAAACCCCAAAATGCTCACAGAGGGCGCTGGACGAGCTGGACACTCATCCAGTACCCTGCCTTCACCCATGCGCAGCTCTGTATGGCCCCAGTCTCCTCCCCAAGAGCCCGAAAGGGATAAAAAGTACAGCAATATATCAATACAATTTAATATTATGCAGTCATGATATACACATTCAAGTACGCTAGGTTCATTAGCAGGAGACGAAGCCCTTGAGTAACTATATTATCATTTTGTTTTGCTGTCATTTGCTTATTTCATGAGCACATCTCACTAATAATCCTTCATATTTTAGGGGCATAAACTCAGAATGGAAGTCTGTTTCATGTTTAGGTACCGGACTTACAGGAGGCCCAGGTACAAGGTGGCCTACAAGATGGTGACAGAAATGGAGTGGAAGTGTTGCCATGGCTACTCTGGGGAAGACTGCCATGATGGACCAAAGGTAACCACTGACAGCCAGGTCACTGGGGGGCGGCCCCACGGCTCGCAGACCGGCCACAGCAGTAATGGTGGACACACAGGAGGATCAGGAGGAGGTCAAGGTAGTAAGAAGACTACACGGCCCAGCATCTACTCTGGTGACGTCCTCCTTTTAGGACACAAACGTCCGACGTCCTTCATATATATTTTCTTCCCTTATGCTCAGGTGATACTGCCAGGATCAGACAGCTGGAGGAAACTATCCAGGGCCTGACGAAAGAACTGAGCAATGTGCGGACCACCATGCAAGGAATTAACCAGAGGCTGTAAGCGGATGTTTTTAATGCCGTCCTGCAGTTTTACTTCCCAGAGTGCATTCACCTGCGCTCCAGAGCCCTGTTTACATACAGGAAGTTGAATACGTGCTAATTTAACCTGCTGGAGATTCTACTGCATATTACAGCTTATATCGCTGCTTTACTAAGCGCGATGGTTTATTTTGGGAAGATTATCATGTTTATAACCACACATATAGCGACTTAAAGCGAAGGAACATATAGCTGCAAGCAGGGTGCTACAGACTGAATTTGTCCCACAAATGTTACAAAATCTGCTTCAGCTACATTTAGAGAGTTGTAAAAATGATGCTACACGTGATATCATGATGAAAAAGACCTGAAAAAAAATACAATCGTGATATTTAAGCAAAGCATCACGTAGCTGTGGAAGAATGAGCGCACCCCACAGCCCGGGGTGGTTGCTGTTATAGGACGACTTTAAAGTTAAAGTTTTAACACAATCTCAGGTTGTTTATTTATTCAAAGAATTATACTTTTAGGATCAGAAACAAAAAATACAAGGGAGTATGTCGTTGCAAGAACCTTCTCTATCCTGAAATTGATATCTGAGAGGCACCAGGATTAGCTGGGGTGGAGCCCAATGAAGACGCTAGGGCCATAGAACCTAGTTCACCGTGGCGTTCCTCATAGGCCCACCTCAGGGAACATCACTGAAGTGCTGTTGAAAGGCCGTGAGTTAGGTCAGCAACACTTGAGCTAGGAGATGTCGCCGTTGCTCAGTCACAGCTCAGGCACAACTGTGAGATACGCTCATGATGCCACAGCTAAGAACCACTGAACTCACCTTTCTCCCTTATAACTATACACCCACGTACCAGAAATATAAATCACAAGCACATATATGTAGATCTGTGCTGTTTAGTATACACTGAGTGCTTGGAATAAGAATGTGTACAGTTGACTTCGATAGGGGCTACGTATATATATATATATATATATATAGGTATTCTAGTAAATATAGTTAATGTATACGTTTTCATGATAAATGCAGGACTGGTCTCAGTGGGGCCATCGTCCCTGCAGATTCAGCTCAGCCTCACATGAAGGAAACCATCAACAGCATACAGACCAAACTGGACCATCTGTACAACAGAACACAGGTGAACAGCATTGGCCACATTCTTGACTTATCAATGGAGGTTAAAGTCAGCGAGATATCGCTTGTCTTTATGCAAACGTTTGCTTGTTCAGGTCCACGATCAGACTCTAGTCAACATCAACAACCACCTGGTGAACGGAGGGAGCAACGATCTGGACGGAGCGTCCAGGGGTGGAGGAGACCAGCTGAACACTCTGAAGCAGGAGATCCTTACGGAGCTGGAGAGAAGGGTGTCTCTGTCCTGCTCCGCCTGCCAGGTGAATCTCAGTGTGCAGCCCTCAGAAGCCGCTGCTAACATTTCTGTAATGTGTCTGCTTGCAATTTCAGTAGTTGCTAAATGCTTTTACGTTCCTGCCTGCTGAGTTCTAGAAGTGGTTTCTGCTGCTTAAAGCAGGGAAAATTATTTGCCACATGCAGGCAGCAAGAAAACAGCATTCCTGTAAAAGCCTCTGATCTTTCTTTTTTTATCTTGCTCTCCTTTTTATTAGCGCAAGCAGTTTTACAGCCATTTAAACCACTGGAGACTCGGGTTCAGCAAAAATGTTTTACCATCATTTGTTTAAACTGGGGTTACACTGTAGGTACGAGCATCAACCATCTCGTGGCTTCAGCCTCCCACAATAACCAGCAGGCTCTGCTCGTGTTTTCTCATTTGCGTCTATTGTGGCTCATTGTTTTTTATTCCTCTCCACACACGTACCAGTTTAGAACGCAAACGCTGGTCTTGTGCAGGTGGGAAACAGATCAATATTTATGTTTCATTGTGTGAGGAACAGAAGACATCATTAATTTACTATCAATTAGAAGATTCAGAAAGTAAGTTCTGTTCTGTTTGTTCTAGGCTGGTGTGGAGGACGTGAGGCACCAGCAGCAACAGGACAGGGAACGGATCCAGGCGTTAGAGAAGCTGATCAGCTCCATGGACCAGCACCTGAGGCGGAGCCTGGAGATGTCACGCAGCTCCCAGGCCTGCTGCAGCACCGTCAGTGAGCTGGAGAAGACGCTGTCTGACGTCCAAGTCCGTCTCACCACCACAGCAAACAAATGCGACGTCATCAAGGGGCGACTGGATAAGGAGCTTGCAGGGACGGGAGGAGGAAAGGGACGGGTGACGGAGGACAAGCTGAACGGCAAAATCAGAGAGCTGGAAAAGAGGGTGAACAACACTATGAGGAAGACGGAGCAGAGGTGCACAAACACTGGGAACAACCTGAAGGACAGCGTCCAGAGAGACGTCACGCAGCTGCGCAACATGGTCCTCAATCGGCTGGACGACAACAGCTTCAAGATCGGCAAAATAGAGCTGGATGTGGACGTTCTGGAAGACACTGTTACTGACCACAGCCGACGTTTGGGTCAGCTGGAGAACATCACAACTTATTTAGACAGAAGCCTGACGTCCGTCGCAAACATGTGCAACAACAGTTGCGGGGCAAATGGAAAAGGTCACAAGACCGATGACACTGTGAAGACGTTGGAGTGGAGAGTGGTGGCGAACCGAGAGGAGATCCAGAGGTTTAACACCAGGCTGAAAGACTTGTCTGTGACAGGGGACTCGCTGGTCGATAGAGTGGTCGACTTATCGGACGATGTGAAAAGGATCCTAGCCGTGACGGGAAAGAATGGGGAACATTTCAACAGGATAGTGACAGAGGTTGAAACGCTGGGCCGTGACGTTGAGGACTGTTCCATCTGCAGAAGGGTAGAGGACGACCTGCGCTCCCTCACCAACGCCACCACCACTGGCCTCCAGAAGTGCCAGACTGATCTAACCGCCCTAGGGAGAAAAGTCGACTCGGAAGAGACGGTCTGCTCTCAGGTGTGCTCCAACCTTCAGGAGGAAGTAGGCCGGCTTCGAGAAGAGGTGGAGGAGTGCGCTGGGCAGTGTAAAATAAACATGGACGACCTGAAGAAACAGCTGGATGGGCACAGTTTCCACAGCAGTAGATTAGGAGGGGACCTGAAGTCTGTCCAAGGAGAGCTGGCTGGAGTTATGGTCACATTCAACTCCATTAACGACACCCTGAAGGGCCTGGGAAGGACTGTACACACACATGGCAACACGCTGACTGATCTGTCCAACACCAAGGACCACATCCTCTCAAAGGTAATGAGAAATGGGATGTAAATGGCGTTCATTAATCATGCACGATTACTGTTATATTCGCACTCACACAAAGCTACCAAGCTAAAGTAGCTGTAAGGCTAACAAAACCGATAAAGCATCGTCACACCGTGCACAGCTCAGGCTCGGCATGAGTTCATGACAGCATTTTATAGCATTAGCACAAAAATGAGCCACAATTCACGATGAAACATTATTCTAAGAACTGTTGCTTTAATGTTTTTGAGCTCTCATGAGCTCCGGCCTTGGTCTTTACGTAGAACATTATCCTCAGAACTGGAAGGATAACTTTTCAGTCATAATTCTACGATCAGGACATTGCATTAATAAACCCTACATTAACAAGTTTGAAACAGTATGTTCAACGTGTCTCGTGGTTGTCTTGGCAGCTGTTTTCCAACAAAATGTTATTGTAGTTGGGAAAATAACCGAGCATATTGCAAATATCCGAGTCGTCTTGTCAGACACAGCTTCGCTAATGTGCTTACATTTTTCTGTGTAGGAGAAACGGTGGGAAAATAAACCAGAACAAGGACAGGAAACAGTGTATTTCCAATAGAAAGGTACCAAAATGCACTAAGATACACACATTAACGGGTGTTTGCTTTCTCTACAAGGTGGACGGTTTACAGAAGGACCTGACAGACACGAGGACTCAGTTTGACGGTCTCGGGAAAGAGATACAAATAATAAAGAGCAACTATGTGACCGAGATTGGGGAGTGTCGGCGGACCGCTGACGGCCTGGACCAGAGGCTCACTAAGGTGGAGGGAGTGTGCGGCCGCTTGGACTCCTTCTCAGACAGTTTGGAAAGGATCACGGGGGGCCTAAACCAACATGTGTCTGAGTTGTGGAGCAAGGTAAACGGACTCAATGTCACAGTGGCGTCCCAAGGAAACGCCATTGGCCACATCCAGAATGTCCATCTGGTGAAAGTCCAGTCCAACGTGAACCGGCTGAACTCCTCGCTAATCGACCTGGCCAAAGAGTTCCACGACTTCAGGGAACTAGACTTCAAGGGTGAGACGCAGCGCACAGACTACATGGATCCACCATTTAGACCAGTGGTAGGACTCTGAGGAAGGGAGGCGAGGTCAGGTAGACACCAAAAATAGATCAAAGAAAGAATTCAGAATCCTGCTGCCATGAGACCCGTTAGCCAATAAAGGAGTGTTGTGTCTTTAAATGAGATGGTTTAGAAAACATGAAGCTCAAAGGCACTTGAAGACTGAAGTATTATATTTCTGAGCCTTTTATTATGCTAACAGGTCCTGCTAGTAGACAGTGTTCAGGTTCTCCTTTAATTTATCCAGGAGTTTGGCACCTGAATGAATTAGAAAAAGGTCAAAAAGCTACTTTTTGTAGATTAATTCAATCGGTCTGTTGTTCTTTTGCAAGGAGAAAGTTTGTCAGAAACTCTAGTTTAGGCTTCTGGAATCATAACAGCATTTAAACAAGTGCGTTGAAACACAAGGAAATGCCCCTTCTGTATAAATGGGGGGGCTTTTGTTGGAAATTCTGAGGGCATTTTTAAACATGCTCTTTCTTTAGGTCCCCCTGGTCTTCCAGGCCCTCGTGGAGAAAAAGGAGAGCCTGGAGCTCAAGGTCTTATGGGTCCACCGGGAATAATGGGACTTCCAGGCCGACAAGGCAAGGAGGGACCCGCTGGACCACCAGGTAAATGATTTCCTTTCCTTTAACTATTTAGATCTTTGATATCTGCAAAACCAAAGAGATGAAGATTAAGAATGACATTTATGATTAATGTGTTATTTTATCTTCTCTTGCAGGTCTCAAAGGTGAAGAAGGTATGTGTGATCTTCTTAGAGAGCTGATCGGTCCTTGCGATTGCTGTCCCTCATTCTCTGTCTCTTGTCCCTGACCAGGACCTGCCGGCTCTGATGCACAAGTACCGCGTCTATCCTTCTCGGCCGCCATGACTCGCTCCATGAGAGGAGTTGGAACCATAGTGTTCAACAAAGTCTTTGTCAATGAAGAGGAGGCCTACAATCCACAGACAGGTGAGTTCTAGGTGACCTGTGCTCTCTAATCCTGAACCACTGATGGCAAAATCCAAACCTTCTGCTGTGCATTCCAACCTTTGGGTATTGAGCATCATTCTGAATTATCCAGAGTCCAGCAGACCGATGGTATGAAGAAAAACATGATCCAAGTAGACTCCAGTCAATCCCAAATTGAGCCCTGTATTGTAAATTCCACAAGGCCCTAGTTTATTTTGGGGTTGAAGGTGACCTAGTTAAGAATGTGAACCCCAAACTGTATAGAAACACACAGTATTGCAACACATCACCTCCTCTGGCTTTTATCACCACCAGTAAGAAATAACAGGACTGAATTCCCTATTTATGTGGCATTTTGTCTCCATCCTCCAGGGTATTTCACTGCTCCATTCAGAGGGAGGTACTTCTTCAGCGGCATCCTTACAGGCCATAAGAACATGAAGATTGAGGCCGTTCTGTCCAAGTCCAACAAAGGTGTTGCCCGAGTAGATTCGGCTGGCTATCAGCCGGAAGGTCTGGAGAAACCCATGGCGGAGGCCAAACACCTCCCTGGAGCTCTGTCGGTCTTCAACATCATCCTGCCTCTGGAGGCAGGGGACACGGTCTGCATCGACCTGGTCACCGGCATGCTGGCATACTCCTCGGAACCTTTGACCATGTTTAGCGGAGTCCTGCTGTACAAGACCTGAGTGGATGCAGTTGCAGGGTAATCAGCGTCTTCTTGCCATCTGTCTGCTGGACTCTCAGAGACGGACAGATTAGGGAAAGACAGCAAGAAAAGTGGCCTGGAGTCATGCAGCCTGGGGTAAAAAGAGACTTGATAAGCAGAATGATTCACAGCTTTAAAGGAAACTGTCTGAGCAGAGCGCCGTTGTATTCTTTAGTCTATATGTTCTACAGAAAAAAGCCACTGTGGTGTTATGCTATAGTTAACGCAGGTCTTTAAAGGGGAACTCTGTGGCGATTACGCATCACAGCTTTCAGTCTGACTTGTGTTAAGATGAAAGAATTCTGTGGACATGAGTAATCTCCCCAGCTCCTGCTGCCCTTTCACTTTGACCACAAGCAAATTCCCAGAAACACAACATTGAATGCCAATTGTTTTGCTGAACAGGGAGCCCAAACCTCCGCTCTGCAGCAGGAAACGCTCAAATCAAGTGAGGTCAGCAAAGAACAAAAGGGATGTGCTTTTTAATCATACAGTAGTAAAACAATATAAAAACATTTTTAGCAAGCGTGACGGAGGTGGACGACAGCCAGATTCCGGGGTTCTTTGTCCTTCTAAGGCCGGTGCACACTGGAGAGATGCTGCTGCTGCCACTCAGCTTCAATAAGATTCGCTAAAAAAGGAGCTAAAATAACTAAATAACTGCGGGTTCCTTTATTCGCTGCGCCTCCAGAGCCCCAACTTAACGTTTAAATATTCCAAGGACAGTCACAAAGCTTTGCTGTAATACCTTTTGTTTCACTAGATGGAAGTTTTCTAGAAAAAATAAATGAGATCCTTGATAACAAAAAGGCCAAGGGAAGAATCTGCGGTTTGACTAAACTCTCAGCTTCAAAACAAATAACTCCTCTTAATTACAGTCTTAAAGTAAATAATATTAAAGTCTACATTCTTACATTTTTATGTCAGACCCTGACTTTGAAAGTCCAAACTGTCAAAGGAAAAAAAATCTAATTTTTAAAAACCACATCACAAACCTCTGATACTGTGGTGGGAGGACAACAAACAGGATTTCTGGTCTTTATTCACACTATCTTTGCTACGAAAGCTGCATCCCATCTTCCTTACAGTAACACCCTTCCTGTTGTTCTACTCAACTGAAATGTGTGCGCAATATCAGGTCTGTAGATAATTTTGAAAAAGGATTGTTGCGCATTTTATGCAAAAACATTTTTTTTCCTGCACTTTGGGTGAGAAAAAGCATTAGAATTACATTGCAGTAGAGATAATATATAGCAATATATGTGTTATTAAGGCATATCGGGCTCAGAAATACCTTTGTGTTTTTTCACAAAATTCCTCCGCATCAAGTGTGGGAACGTAATTCTATGTTAATGCATTGTAAGAATGTAAATATGTTTCAGTGGTTTCTATATTTTTATGAATTACTATTTCACATTACCAGGTACTGTATATGTTATGTATTGTTGTCTCATGTGTGCCTGGAATACAGATAGTGTTTCACTGTCTCTGTCTTGTCTCTTAAATCTGGCTCTTAACACATATCAGAGCTTGTCTTTAAAATCTGGTTTTTATTTTAAGCCCTTATTGATTTCAAGGCTTTCATGTAGATTTTGCTGCGTTCTGCAGAGAAATCTTCTTTTCTGGAAGACCGTCGGCTACAACTTCAGCAAGAAGTTGCACTAGAACATTTGATGTTCCACAGCTTTAAAGTTGGCAAAAGTTAGCGCTGAATTCCAGCACTAAAGGTCTCAAAGCTAGATGACATCAAAGCAATGCTAAAGCATTTACAGGCACACATATAGCTCAAGGTTTATACATATATTTATATGTAATACATCTGATTATATCTACTACTGTTAGCGCCTCAACTATTCTATAGGTAAGCTACTAAATCAGTTCACAATGGATGCCAATCAGCACACCCACTCATTTCTGCAGTCACACACTAGAATCATTAATAAAACCAAGGCGTGAGGGAGCAGTGATTTAGGAGATTGCTGAAACCGGAAGCACGTGGAGAGCCCGAACCTCTGCCAAAGACATTTCATCACACTTCGGTTTTCCACAAATGAGTCACGCAGCACGCGTTCACGCCAGCATATGAGGAGCAACACCACCCCCTGCTGCTCATAGGCTGACATTGCAATCTAATGGGACTTTCTGGTTCCATCGATCAATGAACAAATAAGGTTTTTAAAAAGGGTCTTGAGTGTTTAGTACAGGGAACGAGAAACGAAACGAATTGATAAAGCAATAAACAAGCAAGGGGCGTGGTTTCAACACACAAACACACCGAGGCGTGGTTTGCTGTATCCCGTTTCCATGGAGCTCATTTTGTTTTCTTCGGTCGGTGATCTCAGAGTGAGAAGTAGTGCTTTAAAGATAAAGTATGTGAGAAAGAAGCCGCAACAAGTGTCACCGGGAGGCATAAAGGTGGACCAGATGGTGCCAAATGCATAGAGCAGGATAAATCCGATTTAAACCTAAAATATCAGGATTTTTATTGGCTTTATTAAATTTAATTACGGATTGTTTGAGCCAAAGCTACTATATCATGGCGTGGATTTGGTGAGTTTTGTTGGAAAAACAGAATAAAAACCTGAAAAATATATTTTAAGACTCTAATGTGAAATCACATGTTCGTTTAATATAAACTCAGTTGGATTTGTAAGATGTAATATCAATAATTGCATGCTTGCATGATTTCACACTGGATAAGTAGCAGATATATTGTTTTAAACCTTTCAGATTTCTGTCATTGCAAAAGTTTTTTTAAAAAAGACATATATTTCAAACAGTGAAAAGTAACACAGCATTTGAACTGATTTAAAACAGTTGCTGAATTATCTGGCTTGCAATTTAGAATTAAGTGTTTACTTTGTAACTGATTCCATCTTAAATTAGTAAGTTTTGACTTCATTTTAATTTATTTTGTCTTCCAATGTGTTCTGACAGAAATACTTAAAACTGTATTAGAACTGAAGAAGGCAAGAAGTTATTTAGCTGCTTCCAAGGTTTGGGGTCCTGCTGTTGGGGCTTGTACATATTAACGCTGTGGTCCAGCACCAGAAGACAGAGGGCCGAGGCAAAACTTCAAAGGCTAATGGCTCTGATGACATCAAAACAATTTAAGGCCTTTTAGATGTACAGACACATTTATAACACATGATAAACTTTAGATTTATATTACGGTGGAGCAGATTGCATCAATTTAGTTGTTAGCTGTTTCACGTATGGCACAATTTGGGGGAATCATAGCAGACACAGAATCACTGAAACTACACAGCTTGTAGATTTAAATGCTTGAAAAATCATTTTCAATCAGGGCGGTTAGTATTTGTCATTACATTTCTTTGCATTATTTTTGTTAGCTTGCTAACAAATGTACCACAAAGTTCCAGCTAGCTGCCAGTGTCAGCGTGAGCTTACGCCTCTGAACAATGTTTGACTGACTCATTTATTTAAACAATGGAAGAAAAAATAAGACAAAAAAACATTCAGCATAAGACATACAAATCCATATTTTATGTGGTACAGGCTCTAACTAGAGATGTGCATCGTTAAATTACTTTGTTACTTAAATGTAGACACTCTAAAACTAATATCCAATCTATCTTTATTTCCCAGGAGGCTTAGTACCTTACCATGAGTACCAAGGTAGCAGAGGGTCGGCTGGAGGTCCGTCAGATCTACCGGCTCCTGCAGCTTGTCAATGACGGCAACAAGCCCGAAGTGGAAAGGATATTACTGCTTGGGGTTGAAAATCTTATCCACCTAACCGAACCCAAAGATTGGATAGGAGTACTTCATGCGGCAACTTTAACCAACAATTTAGGTGACAGTCGTCTTCTTTTACCAGCGAGACTTTAAAGAATCGCAGTTCTTTGTTAGGGCGACTTAGCTGCGGCAGACATTGTTGTATTCTTACGTTGCATTTTTCTTTTAAACACATTTTAGAAGTGTAAGTAAAAGTAAAACAGTTTATTGGGGGTACATGGGATTTCACATATATTTACAAGAAAAAGCACATTACTAACATGTTCTCGGGTAAAAGTAGTGAGTAATCTATTGCCCAGGTAATCTATTGCCCACTATTGACCAGGCCAAATTGTGTCAAACTGAGATTTGCATGGCTGTTAACAGAGATGGTCAGCTTCCTCTTGTCCAAGGGGGCACAAATCAATGTCCAGGACAAGATGGGTCGCACCCCAGCGATGATGGCCACTGAACTGGGAAACGAAGCCATGCTGAATCTGCTGATAGAGAATAACGCCGACTTAACTCTTCGGGACAAGGAGGGCCAAGGTGATGAGGGTCATACACATACAATATTTTTTATCATGGAAAATTTGTCTTTCTTCATTTCGCATTTAAGTTTCCAAAAACAGAATCCAAACCATCTGAGTTGTGGTCAAACGTTGATGTGCTCAGAGAGATTTTCCCATATTAAGTTTGAGTGGCAGGTCCTGCCTTGTCTTCCAGTTCATACATATGTAGAGTATCTGTTTAGATATTGATGAGGGTAATATCCTGGATGACTCCTGTCAGTGAACTAGAAGCTGCTCAGTAGCTTCTCAAAGCACACTTCATCATAATCTTGATTACAGAGCGTCTGGGCCATGGATGCCTTCATGAATGAATTATGTTGCACCAGCATTCATTCCCATTTACCTTTTTTACATTGAATGTTAAATTGCATTTGTGGGCTTCCATCTTCATGCCTGTGGCATGGCTCTGTAGGCACATCTAATTACAGATTAAGACTATGCTGAGCCTGTCCTCTGGATCTTGCTCAGGAACCTGATACCACCCAGTACTCTCCAGTGAGTACAGGGTGGTATCAGGTTTGTTCTTATCGTCAAAGCAATGTTATGTGCTTTGTAGGCCGAGTACCACATATTTTCCTGAGTAGTTTTCCGTTTTTGTGATAATGAGAGTCAGCCTGAGGTCATCAGCTGATTTATTTCCTGCTGGTCTGGATTGGGTATGACCTTAAATCAATTAACTGCAACTGAATAAATTTGCAAAAGACCAGCAGAGATCTCCATAATTTTGTGTTTTCCACACTCCTGATATTGGATGTTAAAGGTTCTCTTCAGTCCTAAATGCACAAATGAGCCCTGTGATTGTTCTGGAAACCAAGTGTGCCTACTAGCCTCAAAGCTAAAGCTCAGTTGTAATTCTCTCCTTTTAGGTGTGCTGTTCTACTGTGTTTATCCCACTGAGAACCACGCTTGCTGCCTTCAGATGGTGATGGCAGCACGGGCAGAGGTCAACAGCGTATCATGGCGGGGTATTCACGTCTTCCAGCAGATGTGCGAAAAAATGGAGGACAGCATATCGATGTGCCTCCACATGCTGGAGAACGGAGTAGATCCCAACGCAAGAAATCTGGTCAGAAAATGAAGGAGCAGCAAAGTTGAGTTGCTGCTGGAAAAACAAATAATATACTTCTGCTGCTTCCTCTTCAGGAAACTGGTGTCACAGCGTTGATGGAGGCTGCCAAGAGGGGATTCCTGGAGCTTGTTCAGGCCATTTTAATCAAAGGTGGAGACCCCAACATGGTGGACTTGAATCAGCTCACGGCAGTGCATTATGCTGCCATGGGGAGTTTTCTGGAGGTGAGGTAACGAAATACTGTATGACTAAATAAAGGCAAGTTGGGACCAAATGGTATTGACAGAGTAACGACCATTACGAAAACCTGAAAAGTAAAAAAATGATGCATCATGTAGTCACAGGTACAAAAACAGCATTTAAATACAGTGTTGATATTTATTGATGTCTCGACAAAAGCTCTTGGGTTGTTAAATGTGTTTTGTGTCTTTCAGGTAATTATGGTGCTGTCTGGATACTGTGCAAGGATGTGCACGATAGACAAAGACGAATGCACACCCTTACATTATGCTGCCGCCACTGGAGATGTTAAATGTTGCAAGTTCCTGGCACAAAGAGGTACCGTGATAGAGTTCGGGCAGTACAGTTAAGCCTCGGTTGAGTGTGAAAGAGAAGGATGAGAGGAACAGCAGCACACGACTGAGGATTTGTTGATATTATGTCACAAAGATCTACTTAGAGATGCCATTTTCAGAGGATATTTCCTTTATTTCATGTGCCCAGCAAATGGTAATCATTCTAGAAATTCAAGTTTTTCTCAAATTCCCCCCCTCTTTAGGGTGTAACCCCTTAATTAAGGACAAAGATGGAGTACTACCACGTCAAATCGCACTAGACGCATCTTACAAAGACGTGGCAAAAGAGATGAAGAAAGCTGAAAAGCAACATGGAAAACGCTCCAGCAGCGGCCTGATGACTGTAGTCTGGGCTCTGACTCTCCACGACTGGTCTCAGGTCCATGAAAAAGAACTTTGGAAAGCCTTCGGGAAGGATTCAGCCACCACTCCCACTGAGAGGTTCATTTCGGTGCTGGAGGAGCTGAAAGCCCCCATTGAAGTAGACCAACTTCTCCAGGTCGTCTCCAACATTGAAGAGAAGACAGAATGCCACATCAACATTACAGAATTCATCAAAGGTACCAAGTACATCAACAAACAGTTCCTTTACTCAACTTTCCTTCAGCAAAAGAAGAAAAAGCAACCAAAAGGACCAAAAGCTAAGAAAAAGGGGAAATTTGTTATCCCTTTTCCGATTTGCATCCTCCCACCTGAGAATATGCCTCGGCGAAGTGGAGGGGGCCCTCCCCTCTACATGATTGAGAAGTACAACCCCATAGACAGCAGCCATTTCAACCTCTATAACCCACCGCTGCATCCCTTACTGGACGACACCCGGTGGTACATAGACCAGCCGGACAAGGAGTTCATCGCTATCAACAACTGTGTGCGAAATGAAGATGTGCAGTCCTTGGACCTGGCGTTGAAACAGGGGATCCCTGTGGACATCCATGATCCAATGTACAAGACGCCACTAATGGTGGCCTGCATTGAAGGCCGCTACGACGTGGTTCGCTACCTTATTAGTAAGGGGTGAGAAATGTTTCCTGTTTGTTTTACAAGGGTTTGACACATTACTTGATAGCATGTAAATAGCTCAACCAATCGTTGGTGCTCAAAAAAATCCTCATGAATGAAAAACAAGTCTGCGAGGTTTTTATCTGTATGTCAACTTCAAATTGTAAAGTCTTTTTGTAATCCTGATAACAGTGTTTAACAATTACCACTACAAAACAGATAATGGGGTTAAAAAAACAAAACAAAACTTTTCTAATTTCTATAATCTAATTTCTGACAGGGTGGATGTGAGCAAGCCGGACCAGTTCATTTGGACACCCCTCCACCATGCAGCTTGTGCTGGCCATGTGGAAATCGTTGAACTCTTGCTTGAGGCCGGGGCTGCCGTTGATGCTCTCGCCCTCAACGGGGCCACACCCCTCATGAGGGCCATTCAGAGCTCTCGGCCCTCCTGTGTGGATGTCCTCCTCAAATCGGGGGCAGATGTCAACGTTGTGAATAAAACAGGTCTGACCCTAAATCTGGAAAACAGTGGGGGGGGGGGGATAATCGAGTTTAACCAGATTCACAAACCTAACAGAGTAGGAGTGACGTGTCGTGTGTTGAACGTTGCTGCTTTCTTCCCGTCAGGTCAAACCTGCATGGACATCGCCAAAAGTTACGCAGACGCCAGAGTGATTGAGCTGATCCAAGAAAAAATGGAAATGTCACCACCAAGTAGTGGAAAAATGGATGAAGCTAAAAAGGATAAACCTGCCAAAACAAAGGTACCCAAATAATGGGACGAAGATCCCTGGCCAGTCTCCCATCAGCTGATCAATCTTCTAATTCCATTGAGTATTTTTCCATAAATTTATCAAGCTCGTTATAAACGTTTCAATAATATGTCACATTCAAGGATTTTCAATCTCCCTCACTCTAACACACTCTGGAATTCCATGTGCTCCTACATTTTTCATGATGAGACATCCAAACCAGTAAAGGGATATCTGTGGAACTTGTAATCAACTTCGACTCAGATGTTTCAGTTTACAAGTAGAAAAAATACAGAACCTGCACCTTGTGCCCATTTTTATTCACATACTAGCATTGCAATTTACCACTTTCAAGTAATAGATTTATAAAAGAAATATAACTGTAAGATGAGTTACATTTAGGAATTCTGACTAAGCATAATCCAGACGTGTATTTTCATGTGAGAAAAGTCCCACTTCCTGATTTTGCTCCTACCCCCCTGTAGAAATAATGATTTCCTCCTCAGTGCCTGTAATATAGTAACATTAATGTAATAATATTGTACGCTGGCTAAACCTGAAATCCTTGAGTCATTTTAGATTAAGCAGGATGTGTAGTATGTCTCCAGGCAAACAAGTGTAATTCTAACAATACACTAGTATTGTTGGTTTTTAGAGTGACAGGCTACTGGATTACTAATTGTGACCGACTGCAGTTTGCTGAACTTGAGAATGGTGTAAAGTCCTGAGGAAAAAAGCAATATAAGAATGAACTTAGCCCCAAATCTCCCAATTTCCTTTGGAATTACAGCGTTGGTATTCACTCTATTTGATATGGCTCCAGGGTTTGATGCAAAAAGACATGAAAAATCATTCAAAGACAATAAAGATAAAATTATTAGGCATAATCCAATGGTCACTGAAGGACATTTATTTGACCATAAAGGTGCACGATGCGATCTTGTATGGTTTCAGCGCAATTAAATTTTTTCCTCAAATCGCTGGCATCTCCACGTGATCTGCGAGCTTCCTGCCCTCTAAATAAACTCCAACTGTCTAGTCTGGAGAGAGCACGGGCTCGTAAACGTCAGTGAAACAGTCAGGGGTCCGGCTGTACATCAAAACATAAACAACGTTCCAACCAATCACCAACAAGATGGTGGTGGAGGGGGTGGGGCTTAGTGCCTGCGAAGATATACATTGAAATTTACCTGCCGAACAGTTGGAGTTAGCTCAGCCATTTTAGGGACTTGGAGTAGAAAAGATCCACGTTTGACTTTGATGCGTTCGTGACAGTTACGGAAACCTCCAGAGGACGGGCAAGCTCACCCTTTTCTCATTTGAATTTACTTCAAATGTCAACAGAAGTGAAATCATTGAGATGGCATAGTGTACCTTAGAAGTGTGTAACTAGAGTTGTTGTGATCAAGTATGGAGGGAGCCCCACTAAATTGGTCAAAATGTGTTCTATTAACCCTTGTTGGTTTCCCCCAGGCATACCAGATATGTATTTACTGCACATCATGACCTTTTTGACTCAAAAATATAACTACTAAACAGAACACTCAACCACATTCATTCTGTCATTCTTGGATGTTACAGTGATAGAACACCAGCTCATAGTACTGCCTGCCAAGCTTGGACCATATCCTCCCACTAATGCCCAATGTGGCATTAGTGAAATGAAGGGTGTTAAGTCCAACAGGAAAAGGATAAGACATGTTGCTCTAGTCTGCAAGAAGAAAAGCGTGAAAGTCAACTAGGCAGCAGCATTTTGCATGTTTAGTGCATGTTGGGAGCTTTTTGGACATAGACACATGTCCTTTGGTTGATGTATAGACAGCCACAGCCTTCACAGTATACAGGTCAGTCTGATCTAGGTGAGATTTTCAGATGTTTTATACTGGAGGACCTTGTTAACTTTCAAACATCTTCCCCACCCATGATTTTAAACTTCAAAGTAATCTTAAACATCTGATAAACCAAAATTCAGGATAACTCATTTGCTAGACTACATATGTCCACACTACATACGAACAGGCACTGTTCAGAAATCTTGTTGTCTGATTCTCAATATTCACATTTGTGAATTTTGAGAATGTGTTTGTTCCCAACAGGGCAAGTCCAAATCGGGCACAGTGCAGAGGGAAAAATTAGCAGCAGGGAGGACGTCCCCGAAGAAGGATTCCAAGGGTGCCATTGTGCAGAATGCCAGGATCCCCCTGGTGAAACCCAGTGCTGTGGAGATCGCCTTTGTGCCAAAAACGGTGGGATTCCTTCAGCATCTGCTGTTTGTAAGAGCTTCCTGTCTTAATCGTTTCTTCACTTCACAGGCTTGGGAGAAACCATCCATCACCATGATGATAAACAGAGAGATGTAAGATTTAAGGAGCTCCTCTCCCTTCATGGTGCCCCTGTGCCAGTACATCTGAGGGATACACCAGTGATGGAGGAAGAAAGGAGACAAGGCGTTTGGACACTGCAGTCTTGGACTTGGACTTTCCAAAAACTACCTCTGAGTTAAGACTTTTGTATACAGGTCTTCATTTGGCTATGCAAGAAAAGATTTTGTGGAAAAATACAAATGTACTGACTTCCCTTCACCGTTGAAGTAACTCCATGAATAGTCACATGTCCGAGGGCCATTAGAGGGTTTTACCCCACAGCCAGATCCTCTACCGGGGTGCTGCTTACGGAAACAGCACATGGGAGTAGAGAATATCACAAAAATATCAGCTCTACAGGCTATCCTTCAACTGTTTCTTTTTTAATTGAAATCTTTAATGTGAACATGAACACAACATCCATGTACAATTAAAAAGCAATAATAATCCTGCATCATGTAAGAAATGGACACATGGAAAGCTGACTTCAAATCAACAATTACAATTCATCACAGTTATGTATTCAGTATATTAGTCCTAGTAGTTGATATTTTTTCATTTGCATTTGTTTATTTCAATAGATTGTTGTTTTGCATTATGTATGCACAGGTGGAGTCAAAAATCACCCAATTGAGTGTTTTTCTTCAAAATCTTTAAATTGAAAAGTTATAATAAATTCATATTCCAGGTATTCCTCATAAAACGTGTTTGCGACATGATACCATTTGCCTTTTTCATATTTCATTAATTTTAAGAAATTGCACTTTTTGTATCACTACCCCACTCTTCCACAAGTGGGGTCAAAAATGACCCCAAGCAGTTCCTATTCAATCTTCTCTGAACCTGTTATTCTTAGCAACTCTGACTGTCCCACTCACATCCGATGTCAGCATTCACCACTCAGGTGGTCATTTATACACAGCAACATACATGCAAATATTATCTCTTTTTATGAACTTATTTTTTATTGACAGATTATAATATGTGATCAAATTAATGATCAAATGCGGGAAATGTAAAATCAGATTAGCTTACTTTGGTGTTAGCTAACAATATTGGATTTAGGTAGGTAACACACTATTGTGTTAGCTAATATTGGCTAACAGTCTTGTTAGCTAACAGTAGGCAACAGTATTGCTGGCTAGCACACACACACGCAGACACGCACACACACACACACGCACACTTTGTGCCTGACCTCGCTAACTTAAAAGTAGGATAATGTTATATTAGCTGATTGAGGGTGCCTCCTAGGCAATTTCTCCATCCATCCATCCATCCATCCATCCATCCATCCATCCATCCATCCATCCATCCATCCTCTACCGCTTATCCAGGGTTGGGTCACGGGGGCAACAGCCTAAGAAGAGAAGCCCAGACTTCCCTCTCCCCAGCAACTTCTTCCAGCTCATCCGGGGGGATCCCCAGGCGTTCCCAGACCAGTCGAGAGACATAGTCTCTCCAAAGTGTCCTGGGTCTTCCCAGGGGTCTCCTACCGGAGGGACATGCCCTGCACACCTCACCAGGGAGGGCATCCTAACTAGGTGCCCAAGCCACCTCATCTGGCTCCACTCAACGCGGAGGAGCAGCGGCTCTACTCCGAGCTCCTCCCGGATGGCAGAGCTTATCTCTATCTCTAAGGGAGAGCCCAGCCACCCTACGGAGGAAGATCATTTCGGCCGCTTGTACCAGTGATCTTGTTCTTTCGGTCATTACCCAAAGCTCATGACCATAGGTGAGGGTAGGAACGAAGATCGACCGGTAAATCGAGAGCTTAGCCTTTTGGCTCAGCTCTCTCTTCACCACTACGGATCGGCCTGCCGATCTCCTGCTCCATTCTTCCCTCACTCGTGAACAAGACCCCGAGGTACTTGAACTCCTCCACTTGGGGCAGGATTTCCTCCTTGACCCGGAGAAGGCACTCCACCTTTTTCCAGTTGAGAACCATGGCCTCGGATTTGGAGGTGCTGATTTTCATCCCAGCCGCTTCACATGCAGCGGCGAACCGATCCAGTGATCGTTCAAGGTCACGGGCTGATGACGCCAACAGGACCACATCATCTGCAAAGAGCAGAGACCCGATCCTGAGGTCACCAAACCGGACCCCCTCAACACCATGACTGCACCTAGAAATTCTGTCCATAAAAGTTATGAACAGAATCGGTGACAAAAGCATCATTTTCGAAAAAAAAAATTAAAAAATGGAAATTATTTTTTCTATTTTTTCGAAAATGATGCTTTATTTTGAAAAGTGACCGAATTCTCTCTGTTACACCGTCTCACTTGACGCACGTCCACAAGTCACGTGTTACATCCTGCTAAATTAAATCCCAAGATAGCAAAATGAGCAAAAAACAAACTTCTTTAGAAAGTTTCTTTTTTGTGCGGCCCGGTACCAAAGGACCCACGGCCCGATACCGAAGATTTTGACAGCATTTAGACGGGATCAGCCAATCGCCGCAGCTCCGAATTTCAGACCTCAATATGATTGGTCGATTCTTCCCCCTTCGTCTAAATTCCCCTCACTGACCACTCACAGTGCTCAATTTTTGACAAACGGCAGGTTGATCCCGCCTTCTCGTTTTTTTGCTCATTAAATTGCGCAACCGCTGTTCATTAGCTTAAATTGCGCGCAACCACTTCATTCATCTCTTAGTAGAAATCGGCAAATAAACACTATCGATATGGTGAGTGTTTAGCGACACATACGAAATGGTCGATTATATATTATTCGGGAGAACTTGCGTTGTTTTCGATTTTGTCATGTTGTCGTGTTATATGTTCGTGTTTCGCGAGTCTTCGCTAGCCGCTAGTTGCTAATACGTCGACGGGTTTTTGCAAAACTACAATAGAGTCATCGGCTAAAGTGCGCTTGTGACATATTAGCGGTGTGGAGTAATTACTCCTTTATTACATTGTTGTGTACTCCCCCACCCCCACTGCTGCTACTACAGTGGAGCAACATTTTAAGGATAAGGATAAAGGATAAAAGACTTTATTGATCCCACATTTTGATAGGGGGGGGGGGGGGCGCTGGAAGTCTATTTTGACACTTACTTTACTGACAACGCTGACGCATGTGTCGCTGTAGTTTCGTTTCTTTATTAGCAGTAATGGTTATTATATACAATAGAGTGAGGGGAAAAAAGCTGCAGCCCTCTTTCATTACATAAAATTAAATACATGACTTCCTCCTCTCCTTTGTTACTCATGTGCTGCTGATCTGAGCGTCAAATGTTCACACACTCATGCAAATGCCCTTGGTGGGTTCAGGGCATGACCCCTAATGTCTGCTCATACGTTTATTTTGATGGCATGCATTTAAACAATGTCTGTGTATTTATGTCATCAAAGGCAGCAGCAAAGTAATCACACAAGGCGATGGGAGACGGAGAGTGGATGTCTCGCCTTCCTCAGTTTGCCAGCACTGGGGTCTGGCCTGCAAGGGAGGGCAACAGGCCAGCCCCCCCGACAAAGAAAATGGTTTGATTTTTATCAAGAGGTATGTAGCTTATTAAATTATACTATTAATACTGATAAAAATTGGGCCCTATATTAATTCCAAGGTTATAATTTCTAGGTTGAATAAATGTGATATAATGTAAATTTGCAATTACTGAAAAGATCCTTGTTCGGAGACATGACAAATTGCATCTGTGGGTTCCACGTACAGAAGGTAACAGTGTGTATGTGTGTGCATGCGTGTGAGTTCGTTTCAGTTTAGTTTATTTGTAAAGTGCAGTTAATGCAATGAGTTAAGTAATGATGCTTCTGCTCTGTCATGAAGGGACAGCCAGGTGCAGCAAATCCACAGCCGCCACCCCCCCCCAACAGACCTGACTGGTCTTCCAGGTGCCATGGGTCCACCCTTTTCAGCAGGCAGCAAGGTTAATGCAATGCAACAAATGCTGAATCAGTTATTGGTATTGTTGAATAAAAGTTGCACAAACTAATTAGTGTCACTACTACTCCATCTGAACAAAGCAGCTGCAGCAGCTGTCCCTCAAGCCCCTGCTCCTGCCCCTGCTCCTCCTCCTCCTCCTCCTCCTCCTCCTGCTCCTGCTCCTGCTCCTGCTCCTCCTCCTCCTCCTGCTCCTGCTCCTGCTCCTGCCCCTGCTCCTCCTCCTGCTCCTGCTTCTGCTCCTGCCCCTGCTCCTGTCCTGTAGCAAAGCCCTTCAGGCAGAGATGTCCGAAGGACCCCAGTGTTGACCCTGGCAATGGTATTTGGATAGTTATTCACATTTAAAAATTGACAATAATGGTTTGGCATTTTGTTTTCTTTTAGTTTGACAATATATGATATCTTTTGCTTTATTTTGATTGAGTTCAACAAGTCAAAATTCGGAGGGAGACATGTTGCAGCTGCAACTCCAAATTTAAGCATGGCATGGAAATTTACAAAGGTATGTAGGGTTTTAAATGAAATAGTAATATTTGCAGTTATAACAGAAGAAACGTAGATGGACTGCATTGCTTCACAGACACAAGTCACTGCTGGCTCAGGACAGGCCAGAACCAGCCAGACCCCACCTCCAGCCAGTATCGCTGCCCCAGTAAGTCATGACACAAACCACTTCTCAAATACAACTCAAGCAAACCTAAACCTATGAAACAGAGAAATACAGAGCAATCTGTATTTGGCACAGCTGAGCCAATTGGGTGCAGCTGCAGGCGTCTTAACTGCGCTTGTGCGGTTGATCAACTAGCTCCATAGCTAGTACCATAGCTGTGATTTGAACCAAATAGCAAATGTGAAAAAAACCCCTAAACTTTACATAAAGTAAACATAAAAACTTAACATATTGGCTAGAATGTAAATGTCATTAAATAATTTCACAGAAATATAATATGCCAATAAACATGTCATATTGGTTCCATGTTTTTGTTAGTGTATACTTGACTATAATATTTATGTGTATTTCTTACAAAATGTCAAAACATTTTCAGTGTTCATAGCCATTATTATTGTTGTTGTGTTGTTTTCAGCATACTGTGAATAAAACGCTTACTCATATACTAATTGGCAAGACTGCATCGGAATAGGTGAAGAGCAAAGAAAACTGGGTCGGGTCAACCCAGTATAGAAGGTGGTGTGGTTTTTGAGAAAAAGTGAATTGTCAGAAGTGGGATTCGAACCCACGCCTCCAGAGGAGACTGCGACCTGAACGCAGCGCCTTAGACCGCTCGGCCATCCTGACAGTGGGAAACAGTGAGTCTGCCTTCTGGCTTTTAATTCAATAGACATAACACAGCACTTATAAGGTAGCTTGTAAGTACTATCTTGCTGTGTTTGCTTATCTCAGGTTACAGGATAGATCCTGTATCCTGCAGTTTTCTGTCTTCACGTTAAGACAGTGTGAATGCAACCGCTTAAAGACCTGGCAAGTGTGAAGAATGACCAACATCCACCAGGAAGTAAGCTTTGCAACACTATACATGTGTAATGTAACTTCCTTAAATTCTTTTTTTCTGTTATTACTGACTAGTTGTTTAGAAAATGTGATCTGAGATACCGTGATCACCAAAATCAGTCTTGCTACTGTAGGTAATAGAAAAGAACAGAAATAAGTTCATTAAAAAACCTGTGAAAATGCCAGACATGTGCAGACATCCAGGAAACAGAGTTTGGTGATTGCGCCGTGACCAAACAGAGAAGGATCATCTACTTCTCCAGCGGTGAAACCCTAGAAGAGAAAGACAGTGAGGAGGAAGAGGATCAGCCATCAGACAGTCCCTTCAGGGAGAGTGAACAGAAGGTGGGCCATTGTTCCATAGATAATCACCATGTTACATATATCACACATAACATTCTGTTTCTTCTTCTCCACTTCAGCCTCGGTTCTCATTCAAGAAGCTGGTGATTCTAGTAGGCAGAGTTTCATTGCTGAGTATGTTACATTGCACATGGGGATAGAAAAATTGTAATTTTAAGAGTGAGAGAAAATGACTAATGGGGTTCTTTCCAAAATACAGCTTGTGATTTCCTTGGAGAGAGACTCGCTGCTGCACTTGGCCTGAATGCAGCCAAATACCAGTATGCTATAGATCTTTATGATCATAACCAAAAGGTAAAGCAAGCATACTACAGAAAGCATGTTTCTACAAACCAATATTTAAATTCTTCCGGTGCTTAGGAAGGTCCTCATCATTGACTCAGCATTTTTCTCCATTTCATTAACAGACAACAAGCAGCCAAGCTATGGACAGTTTGAGAAGAACCCAGACAAAGATGATTCAGCTCTCTTCTGGACCAGACAAGACACATTATGGAACATCTGGAAATGTAACACACCCTGTGGATAGCCAGAAAAACACCAATGGGAGACATACGGAGGGAAATGAAGGAGTCCAGAATCGTGGATATCAAGCAGATGATGATTATCTGAAATAAGGTGCATTTTATTTACTTGATTTAAAGTGTGAAATGCAAAAATACATTTTTATTTTGGAATAATCCCACCTTTGATGGTGATGGTCATAGCATTTCATATCACTTTTATGTAGACCTTTGGCATGTAGGTCGATCCAAGTGATAATGATTCAAATATGATTTATGTCTATAAAACATATTTAACTTCCCAGAATGAGGAACTCTTGATTCCACCCAAGGGTAAATTAGGTCAAATAAAATTTGTCTCATACCAAAACAAAACAAAACTACATGAAAAAGCTTTTTTTTTTTTTTTTAATGTAAAGACAAAGAAATGACATTTATACATTAACATTTTTTTATTCTAGTCTTAGTTTGGATCACATAAACCAACAACTTCTGCTATAATGCCAAAAATTATGTCCCATATAATTTTTGGCATTATAGCAGAAGTTGTTGGTTTATTAGACCAAAGACACAACCAAGTGCCAATGACTACATCCTGCTGCTGTTGGTTACCCTGGTAGTGGTGCACTTGTAGTGGTAGTGGAGGCCATTCAAGAGTTCCTCTGTGTCCAGGACTGATCCTCTGCAAATATTTGACTGGTCCTCTGCCTCAGCAATCATCATCCCTGGTTCTTCTGTGTCTTCTCCCTGTTTAACCTGCTGATACATGGTCTTGGAAAGAGCATTCTTCTTCAGCCTTTCTGCCAATACAAGGTGTACAACATCCATGCAACACAAGCACTGTGGCAAATATGGCCACAGAGATCAAAACGGATGCCATTAACCCACTCCATTTACCAAACCAGCATTCTCACCCAGCTCCTCAGAGAGGGAAACATACAAACACCACACACACACACACACAAAAAAACCCCTGGAAAACGTGGATTTACGAACCGTAACTTCTCTGCAGTGGATAGATCCAACAGGACATTGTGTTAGCGGGTGATGTGTTCAATAGTTTGCTGACTTTGACATAATTAATGTTTACACCATAACTTGGAGTGATAGATTGCTGCCACTCCCCCTCCTCGACCAGTAACACGAGGAATATGATAATTAAGATGGGTAGGAGTAGATTCATTTAAGCTAACATACTACTTCTCCTGAAGCCAGTTCTCAGTTAGACAAAATAAATCAATGTGATGATACAACACACCAAGTGTTCAATTTTAAGTAAAGTGAATACAACACACCGTGCACAGTGCAACCAACGAACGTTTGAGAAGAGAGGAAGTGACGCAATACGTTACCGGCACTTCATCCAGGCACTTGCTCACCAGTAGACACACAGCAAGATTCATAGTTAGATTTATTTATAGTCAAGTTTATGCTTGACTATAATTTTTGCATGTATTTCTTACAAAATGTCATAACATTTTGAGTGTTGTCATAGCCATTATCATATTGTTGTGCTGTTTTCAACATACTGTAAATAAAACGCTTACTCATATACTAATTGGCCAGACAGCGTCGGAATAGGTCAAGAGCAAAGAAAACTGGATCGGGTCAACCCTGTAGAACAGTGGTCCCCAACCTTTTCTGGACCACGGACCGGTTTAATGTCTGACAATATTTTCACGGCCCAATCTTAAGGTGTAGCAGATAAAAACAAAATAAAATGACTAGATTGGCATTAAAAACTCTGGTATTTTCTCAATAATAATAATAATAATAATGAACGTAAATCCACTGTGTAATCATGCGCAACTTTATTAGCAGCGTCCTCGTAACGTCGCACCAACAACAGAACGGCTGTTTCCGAAACCACACACTCGTTCCCTATTCACTACTCACTACATGGGGGACATGGATTGAGTGAACTACGTAGTGCACTCAATTTAAAGTTAGTATTCGGACAACGGCGTCATTTACGGCGCACGTAAAGTGACGTCATGGTGTCGCATAATAAATACGAACCGGTCGTCGAGAAAAGTGGCCAGGTCCATTTAATTATTTTAACTCATCAGAAATACATTCAGCGGTCATTTTATGAAAATGCAATATTTTACCCTATAATTAACTTTATATAATACAATGAAATATTAATGTAAATAATAATACAATAATAACTACTTATTACCTAAAATAATTAGTGTACCTTGACATTTTCAAGCCAAGACGTGATGGCACATTCTCAAGTTATATTCCGCTGAAGTGAAAACATTTAATAAAGCAATTTTTCATCAAAAAATGGATCCAGAGCTACTTTTCATCTTTGTAAATATTATTTTACTGAGATTCTGTCGCCTGGTGAGGAACAGTCGATTCCGAAGAACAATTTTAAGTGAGGGGCGGGGGGATCAGTGAAGATTGATTGATTTTTTTTTATTTATTTTTTTACACATTTATGTTGTAATATTTTAAGATGATCATATTGGACCCCTACTGAAAAAAAATTCTTATTTCCAAAAATTTCATATATCAAACCGCACAGTAGAAATTACGTTAAAAAATGTATCCCACGCACTCTGGTCGCTATTGTAACGTTGTTTAAACATACCTTCAAAATAAGACACAACACAAAAACAAAGTGCATACTCGCTATTCACAGCAGCACTGAATCAGTGGGAACCCTGAGCTTGTTTTGCTGCAACAAGACGGTCCCATCTTGAGCTTTTGGGAGACAATGAAACCCGAAGTGTGCTCCTTAGGTCCAGTCTGCTCCGTAATTTGGTTTTGGTTGCCGTCACTGCAGAAAACCCTGCTTCACACAGATACGATGTCGGAAAAGGCAACAGGGTTTTCAGTGCTTTTGTGGCGATCTCGGGGTATTCTGCCATGACTTTAATCCAGAACAACGGCAGAGTTGATGTCTCGAACAGACGTTTAAGGCCACCGTCATTTGCGATCTCCAGCAGTTGAACTTCTTGCTTGATTCACCCGGTTTGTTGACAAATGGGTCGCAGATCCATTCCTTGGCAGTTCGTGGAGCTTTTGTGGTTGGGAAGTAGCGCTCGAACTCTTCTGACAGCAGGGACAGGTGTTCTTGCACCAGCACCAGGGTGCAGGGTCCTCTCCTGTCCCTTCATTGGGCCGTTTCCCCTTTGCAAAGGAACTTTCTAAAGAAATTTGTTTTTTGCTGATTTTGCTAGCTTGGGATTTAATTTAGCAGGATGTAACACGTGACTTGTGGACGTGCGTCAAGTGAGACTGATGTAACAGAGAGAATCCGGTCACTTTTCAAAATAAAACGGGGGAAAAAATAAAAAAAATGGAAATATTTTTTTCTTTTTGTGCGGCCCGGTACCAAATGACCCGCGGCCCGATACCGAAGATTTTGACAGCATTTAGACGAGATCAGCCAATCACCGCAGCTCCGAATTTCAGACCTCAATATGATTGGTCGATTCTTCCCCCTTCGTCTAAATTCCCCTCACTGACCACTCACAGTGCTCAATTTTTGACAAACGGCAGGTTGATCCCGCCTTCTCGGTTTTTTTGCTCATTAAATTGCGCAACCGCTGTTCATTCATCTCTTAGTAGAAATCGGCAAATAAACAATATTGACATGGTGAGTGTTTTAGCGACACATACGAAATGGTCGATTATATATTATTCGGGAGAACTTGCGTTGTTTTCGATTTTGTCATGTTGTCGTGTTATATGTTCGTGTTTCGCGAGTCTTCGCTAGCCGCTAGTTGCAAATACGTCGACGGGTTTTTGCAAAACTACAATAGAGTCATCGGCTAAAGTGTGCGCTTGTGACATATTAGCGGTGTGGAGTAATTACTCCTTTATTACATTGTTGTGTGCTCCCCACCCCCACTGCTGCTACTACAGTGGAGCAACATTTTAAAGATACTTTACTGACAACGCTGACGCATGTGTCGCTGTAGTTTCGTTACTTTATTGGCAGTAATGGTTATTATATACAGTAGAGTGAGGGCAAAAAAGCTGCAGCCCTCTTTCATTACATAAAATTAAATACATGACTTCCTCCTCTCCTTTGTTACTCATGTGCTGCTGATCTGAGCGTCAAATGTTCACACACTCTCATGCAAATGCCCTTGGTGGGTTCAGGGCATGACCCCTAATGTCTGCTCATACGTTTATTTTGATGGCATGCATTTAAATAATGTCTGTGTATTTATGTCATCAAAGGCAGCAGCAAAGTAATCACACAAGGCGATGGGAGACGGAGAGTGGATGTCTCGCCTTCATCAGTTTGCCAGCACTGGGGTCTGGCCTGCAAGGGAGGGCAACAGGCCAGCCCCCCGACAAAGAAAATGGTTTGATTTGTATAAAGAGGTATGTACCTTATTAAATTATATTATTAATACTGATAAAAATTGGGCCCTATATTAATTCCAAGGTTATAATTTCTAGGTTGAATAAATGTGATATAATGTAAATTTGTAATTACTGAAAAGATCCTTGTTTGGAGACATGACAAATTGCATCTGTGGGTTCCACGTACAGAAGGTAACAGTGTGCATGCGTGTGAGTTCGTTTCAGTTTAGTTTATTTTTAAAGTGCAGTTAATGCAATGAGTTAAGTAATGATGCTTCTGCTCTGTCATGAAGAGACAGCCAGCTGGAGCAAATCCACAGCCGCCACCCCCCCCAACAGACCTGACTGGTCTTCCAGGTGCCATGGGTCCACCCTTTTCAGCAGGCAGCAAGGTTAATGCAATGCAACAAATGCTGAATCAGTTATTGGTATTGTTGAATAAAAGTTGCACAAACTAATTAGTGTCACTACTACTCCATCTGAACAAAGCAGACAGCAGCTGCAGCAGCTGTCCCTCAAGCCCCTGCTCCTGCTCCTGCTCCTGCTCCTGCTCCTGCTCCTGCTCCTGCCCCTGCCCCTGCTCCTGCTCCTGCTCCTGCTCCTGCTCCTGCTCCTGCTCCTGCTCCTGCTCCTGCTCCTGCCCCTGCCCCTGCCCCTGCCCCTGCCCCTGCGCCTGCGCCTGCTCCTGCTCCTGCTCCTGCTCCTGTCCTGTAGCAAAGCCCTTCAGGCAGAGATGTCCGAAGGACCCCAGTGTTGACCCTGGCAATGGTATTTGGATAGTTATTCACATTTAAAAATTAACAATAATGGTTTGGCATTTTGTTTTCTTTTAGTTTGACAATATATGATATCTTTTGCTTTATTTTGATTCAGTTCAACAAGTCAAAATTCGGAGGGAGACATGTTGCAGCTGCAACTCCAAATTTAAGCATGGCATGGAAATTTACAAAGGTATGTAGGGTTTTAAATGAAATAGTAATATTTGCAGTTATAACAGAAGAAACGTAGATGGACTGCATTGCTTCACAGACACAAGTCACTGCTGGCTCAGGACAGGCCAGAACCAGCCAGACCCCACCTCCAGCCAGTATCGCTGCCCCAGTAAGTCATGACACAAACCACTTCTCAAATACAACTCAAGCAAACCTAAACCTATGAAACAGAGAAATACAGAGCAATCTGTATTTGGCACAGCTGAGCCAATTGGGTGCAGCTGCAGGCGTCTTAACTGCGCTTGTGCGGTTGATCAACTAGCTCCATAGCTAGTACCATAGCTGTGATTTGAACCAAATAGCAAATGTGAAAAAAACCCCTAAACTTTACATAAAGTAAACATAAAAACTTAACATATTGGCTAGAATGTAAATGTCATTAAATAATTTCACAGAAATATAATATGCCAATAAACATGTCATATTGGTTCCATGTTTTTGTTAGTGTATACTTGACTATAATATTTATGTGTATTTCTTACAAAATGTCAAAACATTTTCAGTGTTCATAGCCATTATTATTGTTGTTGTGTTGTTTTCAGCATACTGTGAATAAAACGCTTACTCATATACTAATTGGCAAGACTGCATCGGAATAGGTGAAGAGCAAAGAAAACTGGGTCGGGTCAACCCAGTATAGAAGGTGGTGTGGTTTTTGAGAAAAAGTGAATTGTCAGAAGTGGGATTCGAACCCACGCCTCCAGAGGAGACTGCGACCTGAACGCCAGCTGGCGAAGAATCGTCCGGGGAAATTTTGGAGGTATAAGTCAATCACCGTCGATATGATTGGTGGCGTCCAACATTTTCGTCGATATGATTGGTGAATCCAACATTTCCGTCGATATGATTGGTGAATCCAACATTCCGCTCCCACTGACCTATCACAGCGCTCAAATGTTGGACAACCGGCAGGTTGCTCCACCTCCAGATCCACCTCAAGCTCCACCTCCTCATTTTCGCAGCTCTAATTGCGCGCAACCACTTCACTCATCTCTTGGAAGAAAACGGAAAATAAACAATATTGACATGGTGAGTGTTTTAGCGACACATACGAAATGGCCGATTATATATCATTCGGGAGAACTAGCGTTGTTTTCGAAGTTGTCATGTCGTCGTCGTGTTATATGTTCGTGTTTCGCTAGTTGCAAATACGTCCACGGGTTTTTGCAAAACTACAGTAGAGTCATCGGCTAAAGTGTGCGCTTGTGACATATTAGCGGTGTGGAGTAATTACTCCTTTATTACGTTGTGGCCTGTACTCCCCCACCCCCACCCCCACCCCCACCGCTGCTACTACAGTGGAAAGCGACTTTTTGATGGGGGTGGGGGGTGGAAGTCTATTTCACACTTACTTTACTGACAACGCTGTAGTTTCGTTACTTTATTAGCAGTAATGGTTCAGTAACATTATAGTATGTATAAATTATTATATACAGTAGAGTGTGTTGCTCATGTGCTGCTGATCTAAGCGTCAAATCTTCACACACTCATGCCGGTGGGTTCAGGGCATGACCCCTAATGTCTGCTCATACATTTATTTTGATGGCATGCATTTAAATAATGTCTGTCTATGTCATCAAAGGCAGCAGAAAAGAAGTCTCACAAGGCGATGGGAGACGGAGAGTGGATGTCTCGCCTTCGTCAGTTTGCCAGCACTGGGGTCTGGCCTGCAAGTGAGGGCAACAGGCCAGCCCCCCGACAAAGAAAATGGTTTGATTTGTATAAAAAGGTATGTAGCTTATTAAATTATACTATTAATACTGATAAAAAATTGGGCCCTATGTTAATTCCAAGGATTTATAATTTTCAGATTGAGAAGTGCCCAAAGATGTCTCATGGACAAAGATCCTTGTTCGGGGACATGATAAATTGCATCTGTGGGTTCCACGTACAGAAGGTAACAGTGTGCATGTGGGTGGGTGTGTGTGTGCGTGAGTTCGTTTCAGTTTAGTTTATTTGTAAAGTGCAGTTAATGCAATGAGTTAAGTAATGATGCTTCTGCTCCGTCATGAAGGGACAGCCAGCTGCAGCAGCTGTCTCTCAAGCTCCTGCTCCTGCCCCTGCTCCTGCCCCTGCTCCTGCTCCTGCTCCTGCTCCTGCTCCTGCTCCTGCCCCTGCTCCTGCTCCTGCCCCTGCTCCTGCTCCTGCTCCTGCTCCTGCCCCTGCTCCTGCTCCTGCCCCTGCCCCTGCCCCTGCTCCTGCCCCTGCTCCTGCTCCTGCTCCTGCTCCTGCTCCTGCCCTGCTGCAAAGCCCTGCAGGCAGCAATGTCCGAAGGACCCCAAATTTGACCCTGGCAATGGTATTTGGATAGTTATTCACATTTAAAAATTGACAATAATGGTTTGGCATTTTGTTTACTTTTGACAATATATGATATCTTTTGCTTTATTTTGATTCAGTTCAACAAGTCAAAATTTGGAGGGAGACATGTTGCAGCTGCAACTCCAAATTTAAGCATGGCGCGGAAGTTTACAAAGGTATGTAGGGTTTAAATGGAATAGTAATATTTGCAGCTATAATAGAAGAGACTTAGATGGACTGCATTGCTTCACAGACCCAAGTCTCTGCTGGCACAGGACAGGCCAGCACCAGCCAGACCCCACCTCCAGCCAGTATCGCTGCCCCAGTAAGTCATGACACAAACCACTTCTCAAATACAACTCAAGCAAACTTAAACCTATAAAACAAATACAGAGAGAAATAATAGAGCAATCAAAGTGCAAATGTTGCTCTAATTGTGAAAAATGACAGCAGGCTAATATCTTAAACATCAGATTCAATGGCAATGTGATTATAATGTAAATTATAATGTAAATCAGTTTGCCACAAATGTGAGTGTCTTCATTTCCTTTTGTCTACAGACTCCACCAGCTGCTGTCCACAGTTCCCCATCTTCTTCAGGAGTGTCTGCCACTGTGTCTGTAAGTAATACTAGATTTAATTTAATGTTGTGTAGAGCATGAGATGTGGTTATTAACAGGGTCGGCTGTATTGTCGTTTTGTTGATTTGGTTCTGTTTTGTCTTTTGTATAGACTGCTGCCTCCTGCCCTCTTGAGTCCACTCTTGGGACGCCAGCAGGAAATCAGCTGCCCCGTTTATGGTCAAATACCTTGCCGGTTGAAGACCATAAATGGATTTCTAAGCGGCTTTTCCGAGCTGGACCCAAGGGAAAGCTGGAGCTTCAGGACCACCTGAAGCTCTGGTACTTCCCACCTCAGCCCAGTGAGGTGTATAATCAGGCTCCAGGTCCAGACCGCTTTTTCGCCCATCCACTTCTTGTCTGGATGCCATACAAGTTGTGGAAGGTGAAGGTGGTCTGTCCCAACCAGGGCTGTGGGCTGCACCAACTAACTGGTGCGGGCCTGCATAAGAGGGCACGGCAGGTTCTGGATGTAGATCGGACCTACAACATGGTGGCAGAAACTTTAATCTGCAACAAGTGTAAATCCTCCCATGTGTCATGGAGCCAGACTGTGCTCACACAACTGGACCTGGCACATCGGTCAGAATTTAGGGTCATCCTTACACGAAAGTGAGTATTTTCTTTCTCGCCATGTCTTACACACAAGCTTGTACAATATTCTTACTGATATGTTTTCTATCTATATCCAAGGTACGCTTGTGATATAAGGGTGATCCGGCTTCTGCGGGAGAGAGGACTGGGCAACAGTCCGACTCGCGTCCTCAAGCAGCTGAGGGAGAACCACACAGAGGAGTGGCTGAACCGAGTGGCACGGTTCACCACGGAGTGTGTGGACTTCCTCCAGCGGCCAGGACTGCTGCCCATGGTCTTCCCTGAGCCTCCACAACCTGCGGTGGTGCCTAGCTGTAAGTGGCTGCTGTCAGTTTACAGCCAGGACGTCCTGACGAGGATGGAGGACATCCAGGCCCGGATCACATCCGTGTACGGGTCCATTTTAAAAATGGATTCCACAAAAAAGGTTACTAAAAATATTTCTAAAAATGTCTGCTGACATTATATTATTATATAATTGCAATTAGCACAGTGTCATTTTTCTCAATCATCATCACGGAGGTCCTATACATTTTATGTGTTTCAGATCACAAAGAAGTTGGCAGGGACGGCAAAGGGGACAGCACTCTGGCTGACTTCAGTTGGCAATGAGTATGGCCAGATACTCATGAGTGTGCTGACCGCTCAAGAGGGAGCAGGCCTGGACCTGATGGCGGCAGGTCTAATGAGAAGATTCCGGGAGGCTGGTGTGGATCCCCCTGTGCTCCTCTATGTTGATTGTGGATGCTGCGCCGATTTGGGAGAGACAAAGCTGAGTGCCAGATTCAGTGGATGGCCAGAACTTGCCATCAGGCTGGATATCTGGCACTTTATGCGCCGACTCGCTATGGGCTGCACAACCAATGCTCATCAGCTGTATCCACTTTTTATGTCACGTCTATCGGCGTGCATATTTGAGTGGGATGCTGCTGATTTAGCTCGGTTGTGTGAAGCTAAAGAGCAGCAGTTCAGGGCGCAGGGCTTGTCTCTCCCTATTGGCGACATCCACAAGCATCTGTCGAGGGAGGAGCTGACTCTGCATTGCCGGAGAAGGACACGTGGGGAGGAGACCACCGTCCAGCTGGTGGAGGAGCTGCTGCATACCTTGATGGGAAGCAGAGGCAATGACTCCCTTGGAGTTCCCCTGCTTGACAGCGAGAGGATGGAGCACATCTGGAGGGTCCAGAAGAAGCACGTAAAGTGCATCCAGGATCTGCCAGGTGTTGCTCTGTACATCAAGACAGGGGAGCTCTCAAAGGGAGGAGTGATTCTTCCCATCTATAGATGTGCAAGGGGCTCGACATCTCTGGAGTCTTTTCATCTCCACCTGAACCGGTTCATTCCAGGTGTGTGTCTGACAGACTCGTGTGTTGTGTAATCTAAACCAATCCAATAACATTTTTATCTTTTTTTTTTTTACCATGCATTTCCAGGGACCTCTGCCAACAGTGTCAATTTTCAAATTTACCTGTTGGAAGGGCTGCACAGGTGGAACCAGGACCGTGGTGCTGCAGCCCTCTCCTCTGGGTCATCTGCTCTCCGCAGTTACTCTGGTGACCTGCTTCACTGTGTGAACAGCAATTACCAGAGGCTGTTCAGCAGGAAGTTGGCACCGGAGTTCTGCCCACCCTCCCGTTACACCGGTAAGCACACGTGAGCTCATGAGTGATGTCACTAAATATTCAAATATTTTATTAATTTATGAATGAATCATTGTTATTTCAGGAGAGCTCATCGGGGTGCAGTATCTCTTGAGGCAGACTGGCCAGGCACTGCAAGATATGCACCCTGATTCAGAGGAGACGGCTCAGCTTATTGAAGAGCATGATGTGGTGGACAGCGTGGAGGAAGATGAGGGTTTCTCTGACCTCCCACAAGATCCGACAGTAGTCGAGGTCCTTGAGCCCTCTCTACCTCCTACTGCCGCTGTGACCACATCAGTTGTCTCGTCCCCGGCACCCTGGACACCCACCATCACAGCTCCCAAGCCTTCTACACTGGCAGCTCCAAGCGCCACAGCACCCAGGTCATCAGTGGCTGCCAACCCATCTGTGCTGCATACCAGCGCTCCAGCTACTACATCTGTAGCTGCAGATGAAGATGTGGTAGGTGACAGAATGCTATTTAGAATATATGAGTATAGCGCTGTACAATTTTTAAAGACATTACGTTTATACAGTCACGTAACATATTGTCAATGTTCCGTGTCAGTGAAGGCTTTACATTCTTATCTAAAATGTTTAATCATTTGCACAGGTTGTTGATGACAAAAACAGGCCTGGGTACCAGCATGTGGACAGCCTTGGAGAGTACCTGGTGGAGCTTCGGGAGCAGACAGCCCTCTTTTTAAACCAGCAGCAGACCGACACCATCATCTCCCTGTGGCAGAACCTGCAGGACTACGACAAACAGCAGGTGGTTTATGCTGCACGGCACCAGGGCAGACTGTTGAGCGGCCGATTTAGAACCCCTAAGAAGCCCTCAACAACCCCTGGTGTGGAGAGCACCACCCGCTGTACGCTGGGGGCAAGTAGCGTTCCTGCCCAGTGGCCTGACTGCTGCCGGCTGGTTGAGAACATTTTCATACGGTTGTGCAACCTGCATCCAAGCCCCAAGAAACGTGGCAAGAAGACTGATTCGAGGTGGTCTTTAATTCTGAGAGACTACCATCGAATCAGACAGCTTGTCACTGGCAATGCGCTTGTGATGCAGGACACAGACATTCAACTGGTTGAGGTGAACCAGAACACCCTCATCCAGTGGCACAACCGGAGGCAAAAAGGACTGGAGCTCTCCGTGAGGCTGCAGGGCACAGCCCTGCCTACAGCCCTCCCAGTGTCTGCACAGCCTCTTCAGGAGGCAAGAGTGCTCCCTGCAGAGCCCATACAAGCACGGGAGGAGCTCCAGTACCACCTGCCTCACAGTACGGCAGGCCAGGCACAGCAAAGAGCAAAAAGGAAGCTCTTTGCTATAGCCCCACCACCAGCACCTGCACCAGCACCAGTACCTTTTGTGGTACCTCAGCTTTCACCAGCTGGGGTGCATCAATGGGTACCGGTGACCTTTATGCAGGGTCGTCCCCTCGTCACCCCAGGTTCTGCCACTCTTCCCCAGCTTCCCCAGCTTCCAAAGAGGAAGAGGCCGTACAACCGTACGGTCAGTGCAAATAAATGCAAGAAATGTGGGGAGTTCCGTAACGCTGAAACCGGCCACAGCCAGTACCGGGGCAAAGTGTTCTGTCCGAGTACAGAACACTTGTCAAAGGAGCAGTGGCTGGAAGAAGCAAAAAAAAACATTTAAATAATTTGTAAATAGTTGTATGTGAATATTTTTTGTTGTAAATAGTTAAATATTTTTATATAAGAGTTGTTTTTCTGTTAATATATATTGGTTTGTTAATTTTTTTTACCAAAGTATTTCTATTTTCTGGAGGGAAATAAAACTCCTTGACAATCAAAAGTGTTTTGTTTTTTTAAAGTATGCTGATGTTTCGAAGGTCACCGGTTCAAATCCCTCCCGCGGTCATCCAAAAAAAAAACAAAAAAAAAAAAAAAACTTATTTCTCATCAGACAGCCAGGAATATATAAATATGGGCACAAAAGCCCCATTTCTCTCTTTTCTCCTCTTTTTCTCCTCTTTTTCTCCTCTTTTTCTCCTCTTCCTTCTCCCCCCTTTCTTCCCCCCTTTTCTCCCTTCTTCCCCATCAATCTTGGACTATTGTTCCCCAGCTTGAACGCAGCGCCTTAGACCGCTCGGCCATCCTGACAGTGGGAAATGACGCGTCTGCATTATCGCTTCATGGAAATCGGCGAAGCCCTGTATTTGTTTAATATGGGTTGTTTCTCACTGTTGTTATCAGGTGACCAGAATTTCCCAAGTGTTCAAATTAAGTAAAGTGAATACAACACACCAAGTGTTCAATATTAAGTAAACACAACACCCCGTGGTCAATGCAACCAACGAACGTTGAGAAGACAGGAAGTGACGCAATACGGTACCAGGAAGTTAAGATGTTACGATCGAACAGATTGACTCAGAAACTTGCATAAACTCTGAAAATTTATTTGTAGGAAAGACTGCACCAGACTTTCCACTTTGTTGAATTAAATCCCATCAGTTTAATCTGGACAATTGATTATGAAACAATACAACAAGCAGTGAAATAATATAGGGAAAGAGTGTGGAGAAAGATGTTCTGCTTTGCAGGTTCATGCGCAAGCAACCTTGCACTTGTATTATTCATATAATGAATTAGCATCAGCTTAAATGCATTTATTCTGCATTGTTGGATAGGAGCATCTCCAACAGTCCAAGTGCAGACCAAGTTGACGTTATTCTTCTCACTGTCCATTCAGCCTTAAAGTATGCAAAAGCAGCACAGGAGAATTATGAGATTAGCTTTTAGTAGTGAAGGAGGGTTCTGTCTGCCTCTCTGGTGCTTTGTTCTCACATGAAGCACAATTCTGACGAAAATTTGAACAGAACATAACCATTTCCGGTGACACTTTCATCAGTTCCACTTGATGTTGTTGGTATTTGTCCAGTAATGATGATCGACGAAGAACTTGGACACGCCACCACATTTACTGACCTCCAGACGGTTCAGAACGGGGAAATGACAACTCTACCCACCAGGGAGCAGCTTCCTTCATGACTGTGTGCAACTCGCCATGTGTTGACAGCTTCTTCTATCCCTACATGGCTGGAACCAGGGGCAGGTGGGCTGTCATCAGTTCCCTCATTGATCAACATACTAATCAATGATGGCTGTGCTGCTGCAGACACACTCAGTTTATTGTAACATCACTGATTTCTGACATCATTCACAAACACAAATTTAAACACAAGTTTAAAATTTAAAGTAGTTTTGCATACATTAAAATAAAAAAGGCAAAGGTTCCATATTTTCACAACCATAAGGCGCACTTAAAAGTCTTAAATTTTCTCCAAAATGGACAGGGTGCCTTATAATGCGGTGCACCTTATGTTTGCACTGAGTTCCAACACATAAAGTGCACCACATTATGCTTTTCGGCTTGTTGACTTTCGCAAAAGCCATTTTGGATTAATTTAGTTTATTTCGGATACAGAAAAGGAGGCCTTTGTGGATGAGGATTGATCAAAAAATAACGTGAGTACATGAATAAACGCTAGCATGCATGTTTTAAATTAGCGTACCGATATGTTTTACTATGCCCTCACCCTATAATCCGGTGCGCCTTATGTATGTGTTGAATACAGAAATAGCACCCGTAACTGCACCTTTTAATATGGTGCGCCTTATGGTTGCAAAAATACGGTACTCTGATGTGGTTTTCAAATTCAGTAGTAACAGCAGATCCCCCGTGTCTCCACAGTCCCTTTATCAGCCTGGAAGTCCTTCCTACATACCCCCGTTTGGCGGCCCAGCTGCTTCTGCACACACAGTAAGTCACCAACGCTGATGGAATGAAACATTTATCTGAGAAAATTTTGGAGTTTGATTGTAACTATGTGGTGATGTTGGTCCTAAGAGTGAAAGACTGTAGATGAACATTCAAAGGTGACCTGATGTGTTGCTGTTTCATCAATTTCAGTACAAGGATGCTTCAGCCATGATGCTCCCTGGAGTTCCGGAGCAGAGACTCTGTTTCCTAACACAGCTGGAAGCACTCCCTATACACACAGACACACACTTTTGGAAAAATTAAGTGTTTGGTGTTTTTTATAATGTAAAAGAATTCTGCAGAATGAAGAACAAAGGGCCAACGAGGAGTGGGTCATGCTGCACACTTCTTTGGTGGAAGATAATGAGCCCCACAAGACAGCTGAAGAGATACATGTATGCTCTGAGCTGTTTGAATAATGCTGGAATGCTCCAGAATGTTGAGATAAAACATTAGAATCGTCAGTCCAAGGTCATCTGCTAGTTCCTGGCAAGGGGAGGTTGCCAGCATAGAACAGAATAAAAAGCTCAGCTTCGCCCGTCACTCTCAGAGTACCTGCGAGGACATGTGATTTGTCTCCTCGCTGTGAATAAGTGAATAAACTTTCTCTGCTTTTGTAATCGGTGAATTATTATTGGCAGAGAATTTACTTAAGAAACTTGGTCCTTCGAACCAGGGTCCAAAATCCCCTCCATCCCCTCCATGCTCTGTGCCTCGCCTCCCCTCTCCCCTCCTCTCCTCTCCTCTCCTCTCCTCTCCTCTCCTCTCCTCTCCCCTTCCTTTACCAAGCCGGCCATCAAAAGGAGGGTCCGCCTACATGAGCCTGGTCCTGCTCAAGGTTTCTTCCTGTTAAAGGGGAGTTTTTCCTTTTCCTGACCCATTCCCTCGACCCGAGTTTGGCTGACTTAAAGCTTCCTGTTGTGTTGTGCTATAATCCAGGTGTGAACCTGGTGGTCGCTGCAGGCATGTGTGTGTGATGAGAAGAGAAGGGGAAGAAAATAATAATAATAAAAAAGAAGCGCATGGACTGAGGCACAGAGAAGTCTCCGGATAGTTATTTTAATTCCTCAATACTGAACACTACACTTCCTGCAACCTCAGTTGTACTGAATTTAACCAAAGTCACTGAGGGACATAAATTGAAACATGGGAAAACAGGACAAGAGGACGAGGATGTGCAGAAGGCCAAAGGAGGTGGGCCATGCCCGAAGCAAGATGTTGACACAAGCATAAAGGAACCAACTAACCTCACTGAGAACTCATCAGAGAACTCAGACAGGAACTCTGAATGTATACAATTGTATACAATAATGTATACCACTACAAACAGAAGTGGCTTTTCTGCCTTCCAGTTCAGATGGGTGATGCCAAGAGTCAGGCTTTCAAATAAACTGGAGCCATATTTTGGTCTAGGATTAATTAATAACTTGGAGTGACAGATTGCTGCCACTCCCCCTCCTCGACCAGTAACACGAGGAATATGATAATTAAGATGGGTAGGAGGAGTAGATTCATTTAAGCTAACATACTCCTCCTCCTGAAGCCAGGTCTCAGTAAGACAAAATAAATCAATGTGATGATCCGCCATCAGGTCGTGCACTAACAGGGATTTACACAAAAGAGATCTAATATTTAACAGTCCACACTTAATTGTGATATTAGTTTCTCCAACTTGTGCTTTAGTATTAATTTTAATAAGATTATGGCGATTGACCGCTCCCCTGCTCTGTGCCTGGTGAACTTTTAATCATGGAACAGAGACTACCTCTATAGTGTTAAATATGTTATTGTTGGTGGATGAGGGTTCTATGGAAGCAGTAGAGAGGTGTGTAAGACTACAACTCTGCATCCTGGTCTGGACCCTGGATTGTCAGGTCACTTTGGGTCTAATAAAATTAGCCAAATTACTAGAAATGAGAGAAGCACCGCCTCTCCTAATCAGACCAGGTTTTCCCCAAAAAGTGCTCCAATTGTCTATAAAGGCCACCTGGTTTTCGGGGCACCACCGTGACAGCCAGCGACGACATGCGGCTAAACATCTCCTCGCTGGCCAGATTGGGGAGGGGACCAGAGAATGCTACGGAGTCCGACATCGTTTTTGCGTAGTTGCACACCAACTCTGTTAATTTTGGTGACCTCCGACTGACGAAGGTGTCGTTGGCTCCGACGTGAATAATAACTTTACCAAATTTACGTTTACGTCTCGCCAGCAGCCATAAATTTGCTTCTATGTCGCCCGCTCTGGCCCCCGGAATGCACTTGACTATGGTCGCTGGAGTCGGCTTCACGTAGCGCAAAACAGAGTCACCAATTACCAGGGTCGGTTTCTCAGCGTGTGTGTCGCCGAGTGGGGAAAAGCGGTTAGCCACGGGAAGCGGGTGGTGGTGCACCGTGGGCCTTTGTTTTGGGCTACGCTTCCTACGAACCGTCACCCAGCCGCCCTGGCTAGCCGGTTGCTCGGCTGCTGCCGGGGGACCGCTAGCTGTAGCTACGCTAGGCGGCTCCGCAGCAGCTAGCTTCCCCTGGCTATCTGACAAAGACCGTGAGGCCATGCTAATGGTAATAGACGGCGAAGCCCTGTATTTGTTTAATATGGGATGTTTCGCACTGTTGTTATCAGGTGACTAGAATGTCCCAAGTGTTCAAATTTTAAGTAAAGTGAATACAACACACCAAGCGTTCAATTTAAAGTAAAGTGAATACAACACACCAAGTGTTCAATATTAAGTAAAGTGAATACAACACACCGTGCACAGTGCAACCAACGAACAATTGAGAAGACAGGAAGTGACGCAATACCTTACTGGAACTAATTGGAGAGACTGCATCCATGAGTTAGCAGCAGATGAAAATGCCTTGTTGATGTGAGAGGTCAGAGGAGAATTTGCAGGCTGGTTCATATCATAGAAAGACAGCAATTCACACAGGCACACCAAAATAAGACCTCAGAAGATTGGAAAATGTTGCCTGGTCTCAATTTCAGCTGCAACATTCAGATGTTTGGGTCAGAATTTGGCCTACACAACATGAAAGCATGGATCCATCCTGCCTTGGATCAGTGGTTCAGGCCGGTGCTGCCGCTCTAATTGTGTAGGGAGGTATTTTCTTGAAACACTTTGGGCCCTTTAGTATCAATGGAGCATCATTGTAAGCAGCTTAGCCCACCTGAGTATTGTTGCTGACAATGTCCATCCCTTTAGGACCACAGTGGACCATATCATCTCAAACTGGTACCATCTTTTACTGGTAAAGGTGTACCTAATAAATTGGTGCCGAGTATATATAAATAAAATGAAAGTGATGCGCCACCCCCGCATTTAAAATAAGTTATAACTCATTCTACTCTTCAAAGCAAAATTTTGTAGAATTTTTTTTTTTTTAAAAACGACGAGGATGGGATTCGAACCCACGCGTGCAGAGCACAATGGATTAGCAGTCCATCGCCTTAACCACTCGGCCACCTCGTCGCCTTGCACAGACCGCACAGAATTTTAAGTATTAAATCATGTTGAACAATGTTTACGAGTTAGTCATGTAAATTCATGTTTTAGACGCACAAGCATCCACGAAATCCGACGGTAGGTATACGTTTAAAAGCAACATTACTGTTCGCAAAAACGTTGTCCTTTACCGACGACAGTGGTTCTCAAACTGTTCTCTTTCTGACCTTGTTTAGAGAAAATCCCCGCTGTTTTACACCATTTAAATGTAATTGAAAAGCAAAATCCAACCATCAAAAACCAAAAGCCGACTTCGAGCTAGCAAACACTAGCGCGAAGGAGCAGCAGGAAAACTGAAGAAATTCTAGAGGTTTCCCAAAAACGGAAACCTGAGGGGTCTTTTAAAGAAGATTAAAGAATGTGCAAGATGCCTTTGATTCTTTGATGTTTCTTTAAAGTTAGATCAAACAAACAGTTGATCAAACAAATAATGTGCACCTAAGAGGCGACAGAACACTCCAAACAAGTCAAATCTTGCAGTTTAAATCTGTACAGTATATGTTTCTTTTCTTTCATTGCAACATTTTATCGTTTTACAGATCAAAAATGCAAACACTGGGAGTTTCACTGAATGAAAAATTCTCTACAAAGTTGTGGCGATTGGTCAATGACAGCAAAATTAATACCATCATCTGGAACCACCAAGGAGACGGGATCGTTGTCAATGGGAATCTAATTGAAAATTAGTTCTTGTCTTCAAATGGCTTCAAAACCTCCAAATTCTCAAGTTTTATATGTCAGCTAAATTAGTATGGCTTCAGGAAATCCCAGCGTTTAAATAGAGACAACATCCATCATTCTTTCCACCCCAACTTCCAAAGAAACCAACCAGAACTTCTTTCCCTTCTGAGGAGATGTGTTCCAAAATCGAGACCCGGTGTGAACCTTGACCTCAGAAAGAAAGATCTGAATGAGAGGTGGAGGGACCGTCGCAATCTGGATGACACACGCTATAATGCCAAAGATGCAACTCCGCACAATGGTGCATCTGTGTTGTCATTACTACCTTCTGGAGTTGACTTTATGTACCACACAATAAATGTAAACAGGGAATCTGCGGTGAACACAGTCCAGGTTCCAGCTCAACAGTCCGGAGAAAGGGAAGAATTGCAGGTGTCGTTACCAAGGCAACTCCCAAACCTAATTCCAGAGGTAATTTGCAGATTTTCATGTCTTTATGCAGCAAAACATATTTTTTATGACACCAATTCAATATTTGTTGAGCTTGTATGTGATATTGTTCTTATTCAGGAGTTACTGTTGACTCTTTTTGAATTACATTTTGTGGTTTTAATTTATTAAAATATAATTGTTTTTGTAGTTGGAGAACTGTCGTACTGTTATGAATGCAAAAACAAAAACGGCTTTACAGTTTGTGAAGATAAACATTATAAAAATGTGTCTTCTGACCTATCTCAGGCAGAGGTCCCATCACCTGCATCCAAACCGCTGCATGACATTGTGCCAGGTGACTGGATCATGGTGAAGGATCTGAGCAACAGGAAAAGGAATGGCTGGAAGGGTCCACACCAGGTGCTACAAGCTTCTCACACAAGTGTGATGATCGCTGAAGGAGCAACGTGGTTGGATACCAGCCAATTTAAGAGCTTGCTGAATAATAGTTCTTCAAGTACAGACAGTGAAGCACATTTTAACAGAGCACATTGTTGTTATTAGAGTGCAGGATATGTTTGAATAAAAAGTTAAATTGTCATATTTTTTTGTGAATGCAGTGTGCTTTGGTCAGTAATGGTTACACATATGTAAGAAGAAGATGGAAAAAAATCAGTGTAAATTCAACTCCCATAGTGTTAAATTTAACACTTTTTCTGAGTTTATATAATCCTCATGGATTCCGAGTTAAATCTACACTTTGAACAGTGTTAATATTTTAACTCTTCAATAGTGTTAAATATTTGACACCCTTGGTAGACAAAGAGTCTGAATGGAATTGAGCCCTATATTATTACCACTACCGTCTAAGCTAATCCTTGTTGGTCAATTTTTATGCTCAACATACCCATAGTCAAAGGCATAAATCCTCGACAACAGATTGGGTTTTGACCAAAAAAAATTCAGAGAGGTACTCCAACAGTAATTTCATCTCAAACTGACCCACCCCTTCAAGAATGTCATGTCCAAAGAAAAATTATGACAAACATGAAAAAACTTTAGGCTGTTAAGGGTCGAGTTCTTTTTTTAAACCAAACACAGATAACTTCTGTGGGCCTGTCTGCAACTCATTGCAGTGGACGTCAAAAAGTTCCTCTCTACGCAAGATTACCTTGGGGTCAACCTCATTGTATTATCTTTATCAAACAAACGACAAAAATAACGTCCACTGAACCATTCTGTAAATCCCAGAATTGCATGCAAGTTGTCCCCAGTTATCTGACAAATGAAACACTTAAACATTTTAGGACTTCAATTGAAGACTTAGTTAAGGACTTTTGCACGAAATTCACGAACTCTGGGAGACTCATTTGTTGCTGTACAGCAATAGTGTACACTGTTGTTTGCAACAAAGTGAACAGCTGGCCTAGGTACTCATCGTACGACAGGTTGAACACATAGTGGGACTTAAACAGTTCATCAAACGCACATAACGAGCTAGTGGCTTGGCAGGGGATGAGCTGTTTGTCCACAACAATGTAGTAACTGTCAATCTTTTTCCTGGTTCGCCCAACTGCAAGGATGTACGGTTGTCTACCATCTCTTCTTCGAAGGTGCTCATCCAGGCTGCAGCATGACTGAAAACATAACTATAGAATTAATACTTCACACTGTCAAGTTTTCAACAGCTCACTTGGGTCTGTAGCTACACCACAAAAAGTGGAGGTGCTAAACAAGCCATGACAAACAGTGTGTGCGTGTCTCCCAAAGAAGCCCTCGCTGGTGAGAAATTATAGCCATTGTCAAGACATTCAGTTTAGTCCCTAATTTTAAATGATTCGGAAAAGCATAGAAACATGAGTTAATACATAAAAAACACTGTCAAACTGGATAATAAAAGAACTGGATAACAAAAGTGATGCATACCTTGTGAAAGACCAACATTTTGTCCACTGCTTCACCGGGGCTTATCTTGGTCCTCTTCCATCCGGCTGTGGGTGGCAGGAGATGGAGAAGGAGCAGCAGAGAAGCCATGTCACTGTCCCAGGCTATCAGGAGGAAAAAGAGGTGAAAACAGTCATTAATATGAAGTTGGAATATACGAAAGTAAAAATTATTTGTTGATAGGATTAAAAAAAATCAATCATGTTAATTTGCTTACTAGTGTCATCGTTATCTGTTAGTTTCTCAGCAGCTTTTAGAAGTCGGCACAGTTCAATTGACCGAGTCAGGTGTTTGGCCTCATTGATAACCTTGAGCCTGAGAGTTGTGTCCCACTTCTCAAGCATCTTGGAAGCTGTTTCAGTTCCAAACAGCAAAAGGAAGTCTCGATTCAGCTGTTGATCATATAAGCATATAAATACACAAAAATTAAAAAGGTCAGTTATGTACATTAATTTAAGCAACAAAAGAAAGAATTTTAAACAAACTGAACGGACAACTCACTAGCCCTTTAACATCTAAAAACCGTGGAATTGTTTTAAAGACATCTGTGGTTCTCTGTGGATCATGTTGGTTCCTGGTTCCAACTGGTTCCAACCAAGGAATGCAGAACAACATCTCTGAACACAGAACACATCAAACCTTGAATAGGATTGGCTACTGTAGTATCTGAAGCTATGTATCTATTTTGTGCAACTCTGTAAGAATTCAGCTTGTTTTTCAGCTATGTATCCATTCTGTGCAGGCCGTAGAAAGCTGAAAGGCCTTGACTTGTTTTCCAGACAATCTGGCGCTATCTCACAGGTTTCATGTCTCCTGAGACTTTTACGTTTCCTTCTCCTTCTTAGTAATAATTGGGTTCTATATCATTTGGTCAGTTAGACCGTGTTATGAAGCCATCTGAGAAGAATGTGTTTACTCGGTGGTATAAAAGAGCGCTACTGGAATAAGTCTAGAGATCTTCACCATCGGGACCATGAGGCCTCCTGCGGACAAGCTGCAGCGTCTGATTGATGCCTGACTTCTCTCTCCAATGAACGTCTCTTCAAACCAAGTCAGTGTCTGTGAAGATTCCTTACTTATCAACACATCTCGCCTACCACCAGAAGAAATTGACCACAATTTAGTCTGCCTTACTGAGACCTGACTTCAGGAGGAAGAGTATGTTAGCTTAAATGAATCTACTCCTCCTACCCATCTTAATGATCATATTCCTCATGTTACTGGTTGAGGAGGGGGAGTGGCAGCAATCTGTCACTCCAAGTTATTAACTAATCCTAGACCAAAATATGGCTCCAGTTCATTTGAAAGCCTGACTCTTGGCATCACCCATCTGAACTGGAAGACAGAATGTCACACCATGAATACATGTAGACGTTGTAAATGACTTCCTTTTATTAAATAAAAATAAAATTATCGGTGAAATGATTCCCAATTTATTTCCGAGGAAGCAAAACATTGTAAATGGTGGTGGGATTAACTGACATGTAAGTTTGAATTCTAGCTTGGATTCTAAATATAGTTTAGTTTTTTTTGTTTTGTTTTTTTACACACCAAGGTTGCATGTCAACATAAATTGCACAAGGGGAAAAATAAACAGATTATCTTGGAAATCCTGTCAGTTGAAGGGAGTCATTTTTCTTTCAAATCTGCATATAACACAGCTACTACACAGTATACTTTCAGTTACTTGATTTCTATTCAGAAAAAACAGTTTTCTGTTGTCAGATGAATAAAATACCACTAATCAACTCATGGCCGTTAGTCATTCTAAAAAAAAAAAGAAAAAAAGTTTGGGTCGTCAAATCTCTAACTGCAGCACAAAGGAAGCTGTATTTTGAGTCCCTCTCCTTTATACTCACCCATCCTCCTTGACTCTCGATCCATGGGTTAATCCGTTTGTCCAAGTAAGCTGTCATCCAGTCTGCAATGTGGCAAACTGGTTCACTTGCGCCACCCTCGACAGATTGCACACAAATGGCATCACCCATGACAAAAAGACCCACAACTCTTCCCCAGTTGATTTAATCTCTGAACATGTCGTCCATCACCTTGTTAAAGCTTGCCTGGTTACGAGTCATGGCGACATATGAGGAGAGGTCACTCGCAAGCTGAATAAAGTCCCACTCGAACTTATTTGCCATTCTCCGAAGAGCTGCGTTCACAGTCTCTCTGCCAGTACCTGCTGGTGGAAACACTCCACTGCTCTCTCTATCGACCAGCAAACTGCTTGAAGCATCCATTGGTCTGAGCAGAGGGCCTGTTCCCCAGTTGAGTTCATCTTATAGAGCAAAGAGTCCCCTTGCTGTGATGTTCAGACGGTGATCTTGCTGTTGATGGTGGAGTGATGCGTCTAACGGACTTGTGTGCAGACACTGGCCGGTTCCGTTTTCCAGGTCTTTTGTCCTTTTCTGCTGCAGCTTTAGTCAAATGTGGGAGGAAAAGCCCAACGTAAACATACTGTAACTCATCTAAAATGGCTCCGAGTAGCTTCAGTCCTCACTGCGTTCTGAAAATATTAAAAACATTTACCTTTTCTTTCAAATGAGGCAAGAGCCTCAGCAAGCTCGGCATCATCCTCCTGAACAGTAGCAACTGTAAATGCCGATGGGCCGCTGGAAGTGGCAGTAGCAGTGGCAGTCGCTGGGGGGGGGGGGGGCACCCTGTCATGTCCTCTGAAAGACACATAAATATCAGTAAAAATGTCAAAATGCTGTTGCACGAGGTTGTGTTGACGTACCTCTCGAGAATGTATTTGTGGAATCTTTTCAGGGAGCTGGTGGCTATGTCATTTTCAGCCATGACCAACCATTGCTTCACAGAGGTGTGTGCTTCCTGGGCCATTCTCCTCTCATGGTCACTTCCACATTGAGGGTCAGCCTGAAGTCGCTTATGGAATCTATACCACTGCCACATCTCCTGAAACGTAAACGACTTGAACCGCCCCTGTCCGTAAATGGCTCTGTCCACACACATCTCTAGATGGCACGAGACTTGCGGGAAGAACTGGATGTACACGAGGAGGTGATCCTTAACCCACTCATCGTTTATTGGTCCTCTCTCTGGCCGTTGCTTTTCTTTAACGTGGCGATTGATGATACTGAAATATCAAATTACACATCAAATTATGAATCACTTAACGGGACAAGAATGAGCAAAGATTTATTTTGTTTAGAACAGCACACTTACTATTTAATGTAGCCAACATCATTTTCCAGCAGCCTGTTTGCCTTGGTACTTGCCAAAAGTCAGAATTAGCTGACCCATCTACTGCACCTCTGAGGGATTTTAGGTGACCAGGCACCCTCTCCTTTTAGCTGAAGACAAACAGTTATGTCTTCAATGCCAAGCAGACAAATTTGTCCAAGTAGGGTGAGTCAACAGAGTATCAAAACATATCTTTGACACTGATGACAAGGGATTACCTTCATCACAGGCAGTCTGAAGACATCTCAGTCCACTGTCCTTAGTGGGCTGACGTGACTTCAATTGGGTTGCCCGTGCCTCTTTTGAGGCCTTCAGAAGGCACTGCTGCCTATCCTGTGGCAAATTCGTGTCCAGAATACACAGCGATGGCATCAATGGGTCCATTGCAGAAGGTTTATCTGGAAAAAAAAAACAATCAAACCAAAGTGTCATGAACAAGCAAACAACTAACCAGCGACTACTACTGCCACCAAGCAAGGCACTCAATTGCTTCCCAGGTATTTGAACTTGCTGCCTACATCTGGCTGCCCTCACCTGTCTCGGTTGTATTGTCCCTGCACACTCATGGGCATTCTTTTGTTTGTAATACTCAATAGGTATGTTGGTCGCAAAATTAACGTAAACATTTCTCGAGCAAGCAATTCGAGCATGGAGGCACGTCAACAAAATTTCTATAGATGGTTCTGTCACTGAGGAGGTTCGCGATTAGCGATGTCGCTAATGCGGAAAGTTTTCTTTCACGGCAAAAGTTATGTTTCGAGCACGCAAAAGCACATTTACAGTTTGATTCCCGACACCATTACACGCGGCCCTCTTATTGGGCCAGAGGATCGGGGGCCCGCTTTCCTTTCCTCGGATCGGAAGCCCGCCTTCTGGACCAATCAGATTGCTTATTCATCTACACCTCGCCTCGCCGGTGTAGACTCCGGACAAATCAGAGCGATTGGCTGCCTACACTCTGCCGACAAGTGTCGACTCAGAGTCTTGGCAAAGTGACAGTCCCAGGTAGCATAGTCAAAAGGACCTGTAATATCAATCCCCACTTTTTCCCAAGGTCTACTTGGAAAATCCACAGGTATGAGTGGTGCAGGTGCAGTGTTTGCAGTCTTATCAGTGTACTGGCATGACACACATGAAGCCATCACATTATGTACATAACCATCCATTTGTGGCCCCCAGTATAGCTCACCAAGTCTCCGCTTTGTACGAACCAGTCCTTGGTGTCCCTCGTGTGCCAGATCTCTCATTCTGGATCTCAGTGAGACAGGAACGACCATGCGATCTGTGCCCCTCATGATGAGTGAGTCCTCAACAGCCAGTTCATCTCTCACCATAAAGTACGGAGCAAGTTCGGGTATCATGTCCTTCCAGCGTCTGGGCCAGCCTGTCCGAATCTGACGTCTCAGCTGTGTCGGTTCTGGGCACATGTCACAGGCTGTAGCGAATTCTGGCAGGGAAACAGCGTGTAGGGACTCCTGATAGACAGCAGCGACCATGTCTGGCATCTCAGATGCCTCCCCTGTAGAAGGGAGTGTCACATTTAGCCTGCCTGGACGGTAAGTGACATCATACGTAAAACAAAGCAATCTAGCAGACCATCTGGCAATTCTCAGTCCTGCACGACCAGTCCCTTTGGATGTGAGGAGAGAAGTGAGTGCTTGGTGGTCAGTACGAAACATGAAGTGACGTCCCAACAGATAGGTCCTCCACTTTTCCACCGCCCACACACATGCAAGAGCTTCACGTTCTATGACAGAGTACTTTCTTTCAGCAGGAGAAAGGGTCCTGAAAGCGTTCTCTCCGTGTTGTCTGGGGGGAGTTGAGTGAGTACCGCCCCAGCCCGTAGTCAGAAGCATCTGTGGTCACTTGAGTAGGCAGGTCAGGGTAATAAGGTGTCAGAGCAGGGCTTTCAACTATCAGTCTTTTAAGTTCAGCAAAACTGGACTGTGCCTCAGCAGTCCAGTGGAACTTCAGGTCAGTAGAGTCTCCGAGGATGGCCCATAAGGGTTCAACAACAGTGGCAAAATTAGGGATGAACTTACTGTACCACGATGCGAGACTGAGAAAAGATCTCAGGGAGCCCGTGTCATGTGGGGCAGGTCGGGTTGGAGTCCATCTTTGGACAATGTGTGTCCCAGGAAAGACAAAAATGACTGCTTGAACTTACATTTCTGCATGTTCAACTGGAGTCCCGCCTCGTTCAAGGCATGCAGCACTCTCCGTAGGTTGGCATCGTGATCCTGCTGAGTGGTACCATAGCATATGACATCATCAAGGTAAGCTTGTACTCCTGGGAGGCCAGACAGTATGGGAGACATCATTTTCTGGAAGGCCGATGGAGCAGAAGCAAGGCCAAATGGAACACGACAGACCTGGAAAAGGCCCCCCGTGTGTGATAAATGCAGTAATATCACGGCTTTCTGGGTGGAGCAACACATGGTGGTATGCAGAGGTCAATAGTGGAAACAACAGCAGCCCCCCGCAGGTTGGCTAGCAGTCCGTCTATGTGTGGTCAGGGGTAGCAGTCACACACAATTGATTTGTTTGGCTCTCTCAAATCAACACGCATACGAGGTTTTCCTCCCCCTTGTCTCTGGGTAACAACAATGGGAGAGAGCCATGGTGATGCATCAATGCGCTCGATGATGCCTCTGTCTTGCAGGTCCTAAAACTCCTCAGTAACAGCCTCTCTTACTGTGAAAGGAAGCCTCCTCAGCTTCTGCTGGACTGGAATGGCATGTGGCTTGTGCACAAATCCGTTTGCACATCCAACTTCTTGAACCTGAGCCTCTGGAGCAATCAATGGTGGTGCAGCAGGTGCTGTTAATCCTGGATCAGTGGACACATTTGACTTTGCAGAAGGAAGAACCTTGTTACCCTCAATACACGTGTGCAGAGCAACAAACAAGTTTAACCCAAGCAAAGCAGCACCTGACTCAACAACCATAAATGAGCATGTAGCTGAATGTCCTTCATGTGTTACTGTTGCATGGAATTGTCCGATAACTTGCATTTTCTCTTTAGAGTATTCGCGTCTGTGGGTGGGACTGTATGGCTCTCACCCGCGCAGTAGCCGTGTTGTCCGAAAGGACGTCAGCGTTGCGTAGTCCGGTCTCGATCTGCAAGGCTAACGTAGTAGCCTTAGCCAGGGTGAGGTCCGATTCCAGCAGCAGTCTGTCCCCTATGCGTGTATTGGCAACGCGCTCTATCATTTGGTCACGAAGCATCTGATCCTCCATGTCTCCAAGCTCACAAGCAGCAGCGAGTTGGCGAAGCGCAGCCACTAACTCGGTTACCGTCTCGTCCGGTCTCGGACGAAACTTGTGCCGCTCCGCTATCACGTTAGCTGGACGAAGTGCCTCTGCAGTCCCTCCACAGTGGCAGCGTAAGTGTCGCCCGCAGCATCAGGCCAGCGACCCCCGTAGCATCGATAACTAGCATGTAGTTTTCGAACATCTTCAGCCACCTAGTAAAAGTAATAGCAGGTTCACCTGGGCACGGCATGAAAGGTGCAGGCAAGGGCACGGAAACGGCCAAAATGCCGTGTTCAGTATTGAGGAATTAAAATAACAAGCCGGAGACTTCTCTGTGCCTCAGTACATGCGCTTCTTTTAAAAAAATATAATTTCCCCTTCTTTTTAAAAATTTTCTTCCCCTTCTCTTCTCATCACACACACATGCCTGCAGCGACCCCCAGGTTCACACCTGGATTATAGCACAACACAACAGGAAGCTTTAAGTCAGCCAAACTCGGGTTGAGTGAATGGGTCAGGGAGATCTTGGAGGTTGGCGAGGACAAGGAGGAGGACAGGGCATTTGTCCTAATTCTCCATGTGTATGTCTGTCTGCCGTCATGTTGTGTTGCTGTCTTCTCTGCCGCCCCTCCTGTCTGCTCCAATTTTGCACAACTTTCTGTGTTTAATTTACCATTTAAACAAAGTCATTTTTTCATATATCCAAATGTTTCACAATAATCAACTCGGCCCTTCGTAAGTTAATGACCCACCATTAACTGACAGGGGGACTTTGCCTCTTCAGGGTTACTGATTGGTGAGCAGACTGTAGAAATTGTCTGAATCTAATTTTTTCCATCTTCTTCTTCTTCTTTTTACATATGTGTAACCATTATTGACCAAAGCACACTGCATTCACAAAAAAATGCAAAAAATATGACAATTTAACTTTTTATTCAAACATATCCTGCACTCTAATAACAACAATGTGCTCCGTTAAAATGTGCTTCACTGTCTGTACTTGAAGAACTATTATTCAGCAAGCTCTTAAATTGGCTGGTATCCAACCACGTTGCTCCTTCAGCGATCATCACACTTGTGTGAGAAGCTTGTAGCACCTGGTGTGGACCCTTCCAGCCATTCCTTTTCCTGTTGCTCAGATCCTTCACCACGATCCAGTCACCTGGCACAATGTCATGCAGCGGTTTGGATGCAGGTGATGGGAGCTCTGCCTGAGATAGGTCAGAAGACACATTTTTATAATGTTTATCTTCACAAACTGTAAAGCCGTTTTTGTTTTTGCATTCATAACAGTATGACAGTTCTCCCTGTACAAAAACAAGGATATTTCAATAAATTAAAACCACAAAATATAATTCAAAAAGAGTCAACAGTAACTCCTGAATAAGAACAATATCACATACAAGCTCAACAAATATTAAAGAAATATGTTTTGCTGTATAAAACCATGAAAATCTGCAAATTACCTCTGGAATTAGGTTTGGGAGTTGCCTTGGTAACGACACCTGCAATTCTTCCCTTTCTCTGGACTGTTGAGCTGGAACCTGGACTGTGTTCACCGCAGATTCCCTGTTTACATTTATTGTGTGGTACATAAAGTCAACTCCAGAAGGTAGTAATGACAACACAGATGCACCATTGTGCGGAGTTGCATCTTTGGCATTATAGCGTGTGTCATCCAGATTGCGACGGTCCCTCCACCTCTCATTCAGATCTTTCTTTCTGAGGTCAAGCTTCACACCGGTTCTCGATTTTGGAACACATCTCAGAAGGGGAAGAAGTTCCGGTTGGTTCCTTTGGAAGTTGGGGTGGAAATAATGATGAATGTTGTCTCTATTTAAACGCTGGGATTTCCTGAAGCCATACTAATTTAGCTGGCGTGTAAAACTTGAGAATTTGGAGGTTTTGAAGCCATTTGAAGACAAGAACTCATTTTCGATTAGATTCCCATTGACGATGATCCCGTCTCCTTGGTGGTTGGTGGTTCCAGATGATGGTATTAATTTTGCTGTCATTGACCAATCGCCACAACTTTGTAGGGAATTTTTCATTCAGTGAAACTCCCAGTGTTTGCATTTTTGATCTGTAAAACAATAAAATGTTGCAATGAAAGAAGAGAAACATATACTGTACAGATTTAAACTGCAAGATTTGACTTGTTTGGAGTGTTCTGTCGCCTCTTAGGTGCACATTAATTGTTTGAACCTCATTTTCAAACCTCATTAACTGTTTTCTTTGAAACATCAAAGAATCAAAGGCAGCAGGAAAACTGACGAAATTCTAGAGGTTTCCCAAAAACAGGAGCCTGTGCATTGAAGATTAAAGAATGTACAAGATGCCTTTGATTCTTTGATGTTTCAAAGAAAACAGTTGATCAAACAAATAATGTGCACCTAAGAGGCGACAGAACACCCCAAACAAGTCAAATCTTGCAGTTTAAATCTATACAGTTTATGTTTCTTTTCTTTCATTGCAACATTTTATTGTTTTACAGATCAAAAATGCAAACACTGGGAGTTTCACTGAATGAAAAATTCCCTACAAAGTTGTGGCGATTGGTCAATGACAGCAAAATTAATACCATCACCTGGAACCACCAAGGAGACGGAATCATCATCAATGGGAATTTAATAGAAAATGAGTTCTTGTCTTCAAATGGCTTCAAAACCTCCAAATTCTCAAGTTTTACACGCCAGCTAAATTTGTATGGCTTCAGGAAATCCCAGCGTTTAAACAGAGACAACGTTCATCATTATTTCCACCCCAACTTCCAAAGAAACCAACCAGAACTTCTTCCCCTTCTGAGGAGATGTGTTCCAAAATCGAGAACCGGTGTGAAGCTTGACCTCAGAAAGAAAGATCTGAATGAGAGGTGGAGGGACCGTCGCAATCTGGATGACACACGCTATAATGCCAAAGATGCAACTCCGCACAATGGTGCATCTGTGTTGTCATTACTACCTTCTGGAGTTGACTTTATGTACCACGCAATAAATGTAAACAGGGAATCTGCGGTGAGCACAGTGCAGGTTCCAGCTCAACAGTCCAGAGAAAGGGAAGAATTGCAGGTGTCGTTACCAAGGCAACTCCCAAACCTAATTCCAGAGGTAATTTGCAGATTTTCATGGTTTTATACAGCAAAAGATATTTTTTTGTGACACCAATTCAATATTTGTTGAGCTTGTACGTGATATTGTTCTTATTCAGGAGTTATTATTGACTCTTTTTGAAATACATTTTGTGGTTTTAATTTATTAAAATATCATTGTTTTTGTAGTGGGAGAACTGTCGTACTGTTATGAATGCAAAAACAAAAACAGCTTTACAGTTTGTGAAGATAAACATTATAAAAATGTGTCTTCTGACCTAACTCAGGCAGAGCTCCCATCACCTGCATCCAAACCGCTGCATGACATTGTGCCAGGTGACTGGATCATGGTGAAGGATCTGAGCAACAGGAAAAGGAATGGCTGGAAGGGTCCACACCAGGTGCTACAAGCTTCTCACACAAGTGTGATGATCGCTGAAGGAGCAACGTGGTTGGATACCAGCCAATTTAAGAGCTTGCTGAATAATAGTTCTTCAAGTACAGACAGTGAAGCACATTTTAACGGAGCACATTGTTGTTATTAGAGTGCAGGATATGTTTGAATAAAAAGTTAAATTGTCATTTTTGCTTTTTTTTGTGAATGCAATGTGCTTTGGTCAATAATGGTTACACATATGTAAGAAGAAGAAGATGGAAAAAATCAGATTCAGACAATTTCTACGGTCTGCTCACCAATCAGTAACCCTGAAGAGGCAAAGTCCCCCTGTCAGTTAATGGTGGGTCATTAACTTTACGACGGACTGTGCTGATTATCGTGTTCGTTTTTGAAGCGACGATTAAACGTCACTTTCTCAAACTCAACATGATGGTGAGGAAAGTGCTCTTGTTGTTGGGACTTGTGGCTCTGGCCACCTCACATGCTGTAAGTAAACAAATATTTATCATTCCCAATAAATTATAATGATGTCTGACAGAGACAGTGATGGATTTGTCCCTTTTAAAATTTTAGATCCCTCCGTTGCCTAAGGCATACGGTATGTTAAAATTAAGTCACACTAATTTGTAAGTTGTTGAAAACACTAAGCTGTTCGTGTTTATGTTACAGAGGTTTATGAGAATGGAGAAGATGAGAACCCATTCTCGAACCTGGGTGAGCTGTGATTCAGCACTCAGACACCATTTTAATCAAATAGGTGACTTAATTGAATTCTTTGTCCCTGTGCAGGTTCAAATGCCATGCTGTTTGAAGGTGACATTTTAATCCCTGTAAGTTACATGCTGTATATATATCTATAAATGTTTGTGCTTGTCATTGGGTTTAAATAAATGATAACAACTGCTTTTTAAATGTCTTTGCCACGACACAGAAAGGACGAAATGCTCTGCTTGACCACAAATACAGATGGAAATTTCCAATTCCTTATATTCTTGGTGATGATTTAGGTGGGTTGTTGTGTTGAATATCCACAAAGCTCATTTTAAACATTGTAAGTGCATGTTAATATTCACACATATTACATATTAAAAACAAACAATTGTTTCAGGATGAGATAGACAGTGAATAAATAAAATAATGTAAGATTTTAAAAAAAAAAACGGAACTGTTTGGTTTTGCTCCTCAGATCTGAATGCTAAAGGGTGCGTCCACCAGGCATTTGAAATGTATCGGCTCAAGTCCTGTATTGACTTTAAGCCTTATGAGGGAGAGAAGACCTTCATCAAGTTTGAAAAAAGAGATGGGTATGGCTCATACACACATTCCAACAGGACCCCTTCTCTGGATACCTATTGGGTCTGTAATTATATGGAGACACATAGAAATGCACCATGTACGTGCATTTTCAGTGAAAGCTGATGGGGAGTCTGAGGTTTTTTAACCTCTAGTGGGGTCAAAGCTGTAGTGCTGCAGAAAAAGTTGTCTCATGTCATTAGATGCATACAGGTTACGGCATTTGTGCCTTTGCATATCTAAGAGCTCATGTGGGGATCCAATGACTGACACACATCGAGGTGTGAACAGAAGGTCCCTTTATCGTTTCCTCTATTTCAGGTGTTTTTCCAGTGTTGGCGACCAGCAAACTGGACAGATTTTGTCTTTGGGGCCTGGCTGCGACCACAAAGCAGTCATTGAGCATGAATTACTGCACGCTGTGGGCTTTTACCACGAACAGTCCCGTACAGACAGGGATGACTACGTAGATATTTGGTTGGATCAGGTTTTACCAGGTATCAACTTTTTAAAATCATTCTGTATCTTTTGTGGGGTTTTTGGCAAGAACTATAACACTGTCTGTCTGGTCATTTTTAATCACTGTGACGATAATGTGGGTACTCCTTTGTGACAGGACTTGGGCACAACTTCAATAAATACAATGACGACTTCATCACAGACCAAAACACACCGTACGACTACGAGTCCATCATGCACTACAGGCCATTCTCTTTCAACAAGAATGACTCCATTCCCACAATAACCACCAAAATCCCAGAGTTCTACAACATTATTGGACAATATCTTGACTTCAGTGAGATGGACATCCTGAGACTCAATCGCATGTACAACTGCTGTATGTAGGAGTTGTGGCAGTAACCTCACCAAACTTCAATCCTTAACGCTTCAAATACAAAATAAGATATTGATTCTGTTTGCAAAACATGTCAAATCTTTGTCATTAACCTCCTCAGCTGGTCCACTCACCCTGCTGGATCAGTGTACTTTTGAGACTGCAAGCATCTGTGGAATGATCCAGACCTCCATTGATGATGCCGACTGGGTCCACAGAAAGAGCAGTGTGGGCTCAGAAGATCACACACTCCTGGGCAGATGCAAAGGTAAGAGTCTCCAATACTGCCTACTCTGAATCCTCAACCATTGAGTAGAAGTGACAAGGTTATTTTGTCTCAATGCATAGATGCTGGGTTCTTCATGCACTTCAGTACCATGTCTGGAAAGCCTAGCGAATCTGCTCTGCTGGAATCCCGAACCCTCTACCCAAAGAGGAAGCTGCAGTGTCTTCAGTTTTTCTACAAGATGACTGGAAGCCGAAAGGATAAGCTGGTGATCTGGGTCAAGATGGACGATGGCACAGGAACCGTTCGTAGAATGAAGAAAATACACACCTTCTCTGGTAATCTTGGACGTTTGAGGACATTTCTAGTCCAGTATATTTTTATATATACCGGTATACATATTTTATCAATATGTATTGTCATTGGTCAGTAAATCTCCAATTTAAATGCTAAAGGTTTTTCTAAAGATATAGAATACTTACATATTGAATATAAAACATGACAAGACACATCAATGTCCAAACACTATAGTGAGTTTTCTTTAGCGAAAATTGTACTAATAGCTTTTCAGGAATATATTATAATGTTGAGTTTAGGGTTAGAAAAATCCAACGTTTATACAGTATGAGCTGACATTTGCTGTCTTTGTGGCTCAGCTGACTCCGACCACACATGGAAGATTGCCCATGTCCCAATGGAAGTTGGGGTAAAGTTTCGTTACGCTTTCCAAGCCGTCCGTGGTGATCCCTCTGCATCCACTGGGGGCATTTACATCGACGACGTCAGCCTGACCGAGACCCGCTGTCCTAATGCCGTGTGGAGGATCCAGAACTTCTCCAAGATCATGGAAATGGCCACCAACGAAACAGTCTTATACAGCCCTCGTTTCTACAGCCCCGAAGGCTACGGCTACGGGGTTCGTGTGCTGCCATTGAGCACTTATACTGATTACACGGGGAACTATACAGGACTGTACTTTCACTTGGCCAGTGGAGAGAATGATGCAGTGCTGCAGTGGCCCGCCATAAACAGGCAGGCAACACTGGTGGTGATGGATCAAGACCCAGACATCAAACTGAGGATGTCCACAGCTCGCAGTCTCACAACTGATATGAGGAGTGAGGTTTTGTTACCAAAGAGAGAAAAAAAAAGTACAGCACTACACTGTCACTAACATGATGACTGATCAGAATTCTTCTGATATATTTATTCCTCTAGAATTAGATGGAAAGTTGTTGTGGGACAATCCATCAAAAGTTGGAACGTACGATCCTTCCTGTCAGTGCTACAGAGGTATGTCCTGGGGCTGGAGGAACTTCGTCAAGCACTTTGATCTGAGACGTCGCAACTACCTTAAGAATGATGACCTCATCATCTTTATCAATTTTGAAGGTAAGTGGTCGGTGTTCTTTATTGAGTGGAAATGCTCGCAGACAAATGGCAAATATTATCAAATCTGTCCACAGACATAACATCGCTGATTAAAACGGAAGTTCCCATCAAGCCAACAGACTGAAGCCTTACAGGAGGCCATATCATGCTTCAATGTAAGTTATTGTTGTGATTTCTGCTGAAAATATCTACTTTTCTCTCTCTTCATTGAAGCCAACGTTGACTTTTGTTTTTCCTTTGCACATAAACCAGATTCACCATCAGCAGCTTTGAGGAAAAGACTGGAGTGAAAAGTTTGTCTGATGCTGCTATAATGTATTAGAATTATGGGCACAATTTACAGAATTACGAATCCAGTTTTTAATCTGTAATGTACATATATATATATACTGTATATATATATATATGTTTATTTTGCCTCTTTGTTTTAATAAAAGCTTTAAATTCCTTTGTAATGCATATTTGTTTTATTCATTGTATCATAAGTAACTATTAAAGATTAAAAAAAAGATTGTTCTCTAATCAAGCTTTTCTTTGATTGGTGGGAAACACTTGAAACGAAGCACTTACAACAGTGAACTGTAGTCATAAACCACCTTAATCAAATTCATTTGGTAAAATAGACCCGTTGCTGTCTCCTGGTGAGGGCTTAATAAAAAAGAACAAAAGAAAGAATCAATAACCAGCAAGAAACAGAAACCAACCCAATGTTGGTTCATATTGAAGAAATCTCCATCTCTGCAAAAGGGAGTGGCCCCAAGACAAGAGAGTTCAAGTTGCTGATGCATTTTATTTTGTTTGAAAAGTCATATCTCCATCATGAAATGTCAATTATTATTACAAAAGCTATGGACAATAAGTACGCTGTTTATAAGTGAATGTAGATTTCCCTCGTTACGCACAGATAAACATCACATCATCCACTTCTGAAAGAAAAGCAGGATGTGGATCTGTCACTGCATTTCAGTTTTGCATGTCACGTTTCTAAATTTAAAACTGTGTTTTTACAGTCGGCCTCTTCGGCAGATTGTTTTCCCATCGAGAGGCCCTGACAGCCAGTATACTTTAAGTGCTTTCTTATCAAGAGGATCAGCTGTGTTGACAGTTACCATGATAACAGAGCACAATAGCATCTAACCAGTTATCAGTTCTTTATAGACCATTTTCTGTACTTGGCATTTTACAATTTTACAAACTCAGTGGTTGGTGGGAGCCCAATCTGTTGGGAACTGGGCTCTTGGTTCAAACCCCGGGGCAGACAAAACAAGGAAGGTGTTCTGGTAGTAGGGAAAGGTGCCAGAACACCTTCAGAGCACTGCCCAGGTACCCCTGAGCAAGGTACTGAACCCGCATATGCTCAAATAGGGCCCTGGGATGAACTGGCCCATGCAGGGGGGACCTGCCTTCATCCATTGTGTCCCCTCACAGTGACCCTGAAATGGATAAAGCGGTTAAGAAGACATGATGAGACAAATGACTTAAACATTAAGATCTAGAACACCTTGTCTAGATAGCAATTGTTGGAGTCATGGTCAGAAATCAATCATTATCTTATTTATTTATTTTACAACAGCTGATCTTTCAACCCTGTTCATAATTAACAGGTTAAGTGCTTACACACCAAAATTTCAATCACATAACTGTATGGCAGTCATGTAAAAGCTTGTAAAAACACGTGAAACCATTTGTTACTCATTAAACTTTGAGGTTATGGATTAGTCTGGCTGTTGTGTTTAGGGTGCAAGTTTGCACTGTTTTCTGCCTGGTGATGACATGGCTCCAGCAGAAATACTCCGAAGGACCGTGGTTTTGATTGGAGTCTATGTCCTCTTGAATGTAGGTTGTTGGTTTTTTTTTAAATTATAAATATGTGTGTGTGTGTGTGTGTGTGTGTGTGTGTGTGTGTGTGTGACATTATACTGTTGTTCTTTCAAGTGGACAGGAGATTTGAAATAACTGTTTGTGTTCCAGGTGCAAGCTCTTCCTACACATACTGGTTGGTTCCTGTTTGTTTCAACAAACATAAAAGGAAGGTGTTAGTTATATCTACACTACTGAATCTAAGCATATGTTCCAGGCGATGATGCAGATGCTGGCGAATTGAGGGATGATATACCTGAAATCAACAAAGGTATGCTTTTAAATCAAATACTGACCTGTGAACTGTAAACATTCATCCTATCTTTGTAGTTAGTGGTTCATGTATGAGTCTAAAACTAAAAATTATAATATTAGAACAAATTTTAACCAATTTACAACTGTCTGCTACATGAAGGTAGCAAACTGAAAAAGTTGCTGCACCAAGTGGAAGCTGTGAGCCTGTAAATGGAAACCCTGGCTGGGTATCAGTACCAAACCACCAGTAATTATAAAGAGGAATTTAAGAAATGGGACAAGGGACATTTCAGAAAGAAATGGCCCAATAATGCATCTAAAGAGGAAGCGGAATGCACAGTTTTGTTCCTGCAAATAAAATAATCAATAATGTGCACATCCCCTCTCATAACGTCCCCTCTCGTGTACTATTTAAAACATTTTTTTTATTAATTTATACCGTAATTTCCAGACTATAAGCCGCAACTTTTTTCCTACACTTTAAACACTGCGGCTTATTCTACAGTGCGGCTTATTTATGTTTTCACACAACTATTCACAACTATTGTGAATCAGTCATTTTTACTAACCCTCACCAACATGGAAAATACTAGAAGTTGCTAAGCGGATTAAATTAAAAGAAAAGTTAAAAAATCCTAACGTGATAAAATTTGAACTTAAGGTCTCTATATACAGTAGACATACAAGTGAAAAGAGTGGCTGTTGTTTCTGACCTGTCTGTCACTCGTCAGTGACTCGTCTCTTACGGTAATAAAAACATATACCGGTACTGAATGTTTTCAGTCTAATTTTTCATATTACTACATGGGATACCTGCGGCTTGTATAAGTACAAAATTGATTTTCTTTCTAAAATTAGATTATGCGGCTTATAATCAGGCGCGCTTTATAGTCCGGAAATTACAGTAGTATGTTTTCTGTTACTTTTAGGATTAGAATACCTGTTTGAGGGAGACATAGTTGGCAAGGTAAGAACATTATTTGTTTCAAGACAGCATTTTTGGATGCACCAACTTTACAGTGGTATAACTAACTTTATATGTCTTCCAGCCCAGCAGGAATGCAATCCTTGACGAAACAAGAAGATGGAAGTTTCCCATTGCTTATATCTTAAACGACTCTTTAGGTACAATGTTCACGAGTGTATTTCACCTTAGTGTTCTAAAGTGAGACTGTTCAAAACTTTAAATGAATGTGTGTTGTTCTAGAGCTGAATGCTAAAGGCGTGATCCTCCAGGCTTTTGAGGAATACCGTTTGAGATCTTGTGTAGACTTCAAACCCTATGAGGGAGAATCCAGCTACATCTCATTCACAAAACAGTCAGGGTAGGTGACAATGGACTGCAGCGTTACGCTCTTTCATATCCATCAAGAAAGACAGAGAAGTTGAGTGTGATTAAATGCTTTGAATTTCCCATGAGCTTAGATGCTGGTCCTATGTTGGAGATGATGGCAAAGGGCAGGATGTGTCCATCGGGGCTGGGTGTGACACCAAGGCCGTCGTGGAGCACGAGCTTCTCCACGCATTGGGATTTTACCATGAACAGTCCCGCTCAGACAGAGATGATTACGTCAAAATCTGGTGGGACCAGATTGAAGAAGGTGAGATAGATTTGTTTTGGAAGGTGACCATAAAGACAGCAGCATTTCTATATTAAGAGTTCTTAATCATATAGTGCAAATGAATCGTAATGGTCACAATCTGTTGTTATATAAAAATATGTATACTTCTTAATATACTGTTAAAATTACTAAGTAGGGATGTTTGATGTTGGCTTTTTTACCAATATGTCATACACCAATATTATCCAACTAATTTCTGATACCAATATCATCTGATACTAAGACATGCGGGATTTAACCCCCCAAAAACAAAGTCATTAACGTCACGTATCTCCTGTTAAAGAATTAACAAAACATCATGAATACAGTTGACAATAAAAGTATGTATTAATGTGGTAATTAGACATAAGCTTGAATATCTCTAAACGATACATCACACAACTCGTATTTTGACATTCTGAGTGAAAAGTTGAATCTACCGTATATTATGTAACACCGCTTCCGATAATTTACAATATTACATTTTCATGCCAATATCAGCTAATAATATTGGTAAGCCTTTAATGTTGAACAATTCTATTACTAAGAAATATAGCTAGACCTTGAAACATAATAAGATTAATGCCTTCACCCAGGGAAAGAGCACAATTTCAACAAGTATGAGGACGACTTCATCACTGATCTCAACACACCATATGATTACGAGTCCATCATGCACTACCGACCCCTGTCCTTCAACAAGAATGAGAGCATCCCCACCATCACCACCACCATCCCTTACTTTAATGAGATCATTGGCCAGAGGCTGGACTTCAGTGCTGTTGACATTGTCAGGCTTAACCGCATGTATGACTGTGGTAGGTATAACTGAAGTCCTGTACATGCCGTCCCATGTCCCTAGGATGACTTTTCATAATATTATCTTTTCCAGCCAACACACACACACTGCTGGACCAGTGCGCATTTGAACTGATCAACATCTGTGGAATGATCCAGAACGATGGCGACAACTCAGACTGGGTCCAGACACTGAGCACTCCAACTGATACGGACCAGACACTGGCGGGGCGCTGCAGAGGTACCAACCGCACGTTATTATCTTAAAAAATATTATGATTATTATTGTTATCATAGCTTATTATTATTATTATTATTATTATTATTATTAGTAGTAGTAGTAGTAGTAGTAGTAGTAGTAGTAGTAGTAGTAGTAGTCATGGTGGTGGTGGTGGTACATTCATTAAGAAGACTGTGACTATAGGCCTTGAGTTTTTCTTCTTAATATGTCTTAAACCTGGGAGGCAAAGGACATTTATTTTTAATTTAACTTACACACTAAATGTGAATGATAAATCTCAATTTAAAAAACAATATGGAGAATTACTCAAAGCTATGGAATTTGTTTGAATTTTTTAGCATTGCCATTATTCTGCACTGTTAAACCTGACCTATACTGTTGTGTATTGGTCAGGATTTCCAAAAATGTGACATATGTTAATGTCAAGAGTCAAATGAACAATCATACTGACCAGGTTCATTGCTGGAATAACAATATATAAGAACAACCAACAATATCATAGTGCATGATACATTAGTAACACACACATAAAGATAAGAATCTACATTACTCCAAACAACACTGAGCTAAACTGAAACCCTGTAAGCAAGAAAACATCTTTTTCTGTTTTAGATTCTGGCTACTACATGAAGTTTGACACGTCCTCTGGTCCCGCTGGAAACAGCGCCCTTTTAGAGTCGCGTATCCTATACCCAACAAGAGAGGAGCAGTGCCTGCAGTTCTTCTACAAGATGACCGGAGTGCCGGGAGACAGGCTGGTCATATGGGTCAGGACTGACGATGGCACGGGGAACATAACCAGTGTTAAGAAAATCCACACCATCACTGGTATTTTTTTTCACTTCAGCAGTCTATGGCCAAGTTTAAACATGATCATCATACCAAAAGCTTCTCCTTGGTTACTCAAATGAAAGATGGAGTTTGTTCAACATTTACATTTGATGAATGGATGAAACTCTCTTTTTTGTCTTTCAGGTGATGGAGATGCCGCATGGAAAATAGCTCATGTCACTCTCAAGGTGACCGATAAATTCCGCTACTTTTTCCAAGGCATTAAAGGATCAAACAGCTCCTATGGTGCCATTTTAATAGATGATATCACCTTAACCGAGACTGTTTGCCCCATCGCTGTTTGGCAAATCTCCAATTTCACCGGCCATCTCGCCACCGTTGCTGCTGGCAGCTCCATCAAAAGCCAGTGTTTCGTCAACCCTGAGGGCTACTCCTTTGGCATCAGCGTCTACCCAAATGGAAGAGACCTTGACTATCCAGACTATGTCAGCATGACCATGCACCTTTGCAGCGGAGAAAACGACGCCATCTTGGAATGGCCGGTGAAAAACCGCCAGGTTACCATTATTGCCATGGACCAAGACCCCGACACAAAACTGAGGATGTCATCAGCAAGAAGCTTCACCACAGGTAGACATAGAACTCTAGCATTTAGCTAAAACCATGGTCAGAATTAAAACCTCTACATTCATGGAACATGTATCTCTGAAACAAAAGGACAAAAAAAGCAAAAGGTGCATTATTGCATTTGAAAAGGGTCACCTATCCGGGTCTAGGGTGACTTTATGTCCACATCAATTTTTCTGGACTTTCAGACACGGATGCACGCTGGAACAAACCCACGGATAGCTCGGGTGCAGTGTGGGACATCGGATGCCAATGCTTCCGCAGCAAGGACTACGGCTGGAGCACCTTCATTTCTCACAAGCAACTAAACAGAAGGAGCTTTTTAAAGAACAACGACCTCATCATTACCGCCGACTTCAATGGTGAGAATCACAACTGCCAGAGCTCCTGCAAACACCGTTGTTTTACAGTGAAATCAATACTTCATGTACAATAATGATTGCATTTCTTTTACACTGTTCTAACTTTGAAAATTAAAGTGATTCAAATGTTGCTGTCATTAGATTTGACCCACCTAATCAAGACAGGGGTACCAATCAAGCCGGCAGAACCAGGTAATGACATAGACAGGAGAACAGTCCAACTGATGGACCGCAGACAAGAGGCTCCAAAACATAGAGAAGCCCGTGCCGCCAATCCCTGCCATCCTAACCCGTGTGTTAATGGAGGAGTGTGTGTGGAACGAGATGGAGAAGCTTCCTGCAGGTGGGCACAGACGGGCTAGAACACGTTTGAAAAGACAAAGTATTGGTGTTGTTGTCAACTGCGTTGTTCTTCTTGTGTTTTCCTGAAGTTTAGATTAGCATAGCTTATCTGAGCTTTTCACCCTTGGTGACATAACTCACTAATATTTAAACCAGCAACACGGTTTTAACACCTATATTAGCACAATCTGAACGTCTTATCATTGTTGACTGGGTGGCAATGACCTCCTGTTGGTGTATATAGAGTTGCTGTTTCCAGTGTTGCATCATTTCATACAAAGCTCATTTTTAATTAACACCCGCAGAAGACTACGGGGAATCCTGGTTCTTGAGGTTGTATGACGTCAACCAAATCAGGAGACTGTGTCCTGTCTGTTTGGTCTTTGAGTTCATGGAGGGGGGCTGTTTAGGGCTGAAATCTAGAAAACTATATCAAGAGAATCACTTGGTAGTTTCCTGTTTTAATGTTTTTTGGCAGTATTTACATTGAACTTTTAGTGTTCTCTTGTGAAACAGAACATTTGCTTACTGACTTCATAAACACAGGCAGAAAGGAGACATTTAGTTGCTAATTCATTTTATTAATTACAATGCTTTTGCTTCTTCCAGGTGTGTATCCAGCCAGACGTCGTACTTCACCGGTAAAAAGTGTGAAAACTTGAACACGGGCAGAAGCGTTCAGGAAGCCCTGATCGCTGGTGTGGTTGGAATCATATTTCTGACTTTGGTCATTTTCATCATCATCAAGAGAGCTCAGTGATACCCATTTCAGAAGAATAGCAGAGAATTTCATTGTAAATTAGACAGCTGATAGAATTGCATTTATTCTGTTCTTTTTTATTCAGCCCAGTAAAAATATTAATGTGTACAATATGTTAAATATAACCGTGTATACTGCTAAAATCTTATAGAAATTCATGTATAGTTTGGATATAAATAAATACATTAGAAATTTGAGACAATAAAAACCTTTATTTTGTCATATTACATATTCTTTCATAAGAAATGTGACGCATAATTAAGGCTATGCTTCATTTTACCTATGTGCACATTTCTCAAACTAGAATTCCTCATTTGAAAGTCATAATTTCAGTACAAACGAATACAGGAAGTAATGTTAAATAATGAGTTAAAGTGAACATTAAGTAATCTTTATTTGTACAGCCTCTTTTACAACACACAAGTCAGAAGGACCAGGAAAACATCACTTTTAACATGAAGAAACCTCAGGCAAGAAAGACTAGGAAGGACTACTATTACTATTTACTACTACTATTTGTATTATTGTTAGTAGTAGTAGTAGTAGTAGTAGTACTACTACTACTACTACTACTACTACTACTACTACTACTAACAACAACAATAATATTAATAATAACCAAAGTGTCAAATAATCCTAATTCATGCATGAAAGGGTTACATTCAAAATATATTGTTTCATATATATATATAAATAAATAAAGGTAGAGTACAACTACACTGTCAAAAAGCTTTGGGGGATTATTGCTGTGTTTTAATCTTAAATACACTCTGATAGTTTAATTCATTTTCCGGTTCAGGTCTGAAAGGTCAGAACCATTTTTTTTTTTTTTTAAATCAGTGAGGATGGAGCAAATGGACACATGGAAACATGGCGCAGCAGACTGACCTTTGGCTTTACTCGTCCTTGCACGTAGCCAACGTGACAGAAGTGGTATTATTCATGTTTTCTGTTTTTCCTTTTAATTTTATCTGGCAGTAGAAGCAAATCCATTCCAGAAATGTCATTTTCTTTTTAAAAAAATTATTAAAAAAAATGTATCTCTATACTTTTAGTGTGCTACACTGGATAGATTTTATGACTCAACTCACCTTTAAGAACTTCACAAGTTCCTGTCGAACCTGGCGGGCAAATCGGAAAAATATCAATTATTATTGTGCTGCAGAATTATGGTAACACGTTTTTATTTTTTCCATAAAGTCACAGACCAACCTTCTGCTCTGTGAAGCAGCCAGTTAGCAATATAAACAGGCCCTGCAAAACAAGAATACATGTCATTCACTCACTATAGTATCATTTATTAGCCATTTCTGCAAAACCACAGTTTATGCATGTTGAAATAACTCATCACATTTAATACAGAAAAGTGGAAAGACTGTGCATGTTTAATCCCTGACATGATAATTACCTGAAAGGAATTCATGATGGTGAAACTGTAATAAGCGATCGTAAGCAAGGTGCCTTCTTCCAATAGGAGCTGAGCAAAGCCAATAATCCAGGTAATTCCAAAGATGGGTGTCAGAAAAATCACCACCTTGAGGATACTTTTGGCCGTGTCCTTGTCATGCGCCTTGCTATTTTCAGGGACAGAGGTCTTTGTCAGAGTAACAATAACGACCATCATGGAAAACAGATTTATAAGTACAATCGTTCCAACGGGGATGAGGAAGGCGTGTATGGAACCTTCCAAGAGTTTTTCATACACAAGCCAACAAACGCCTGGATCATAGTACGGCTTTTCGGTGTATTTGCTGTACAAGTAGCTACATCCCACGATTAAAATGGGGCAAACATATCCTATAATGCTGGCAAAGAACATGAAGACGCGTTTCCTCAGGGGCGTGAAGACAAAGATGAGCTGATGGACGAGCATGACACTCATGCACAGCATCCAGCTGAACATGGCTAAATAAAACAAATGTTTGCAGATGGTGAAAAACAAGCACCAGCTGTTGCTGAGAGCGCTTGGAAAGGAGGAAGCCAGGAAGCTGCAGTCGGCCAGCAGCCGGAAAATGGCGATGTTCACCACAGATGTATGCCGGAAATGTGAGAGGTTACTTTTGACCACAGCGGACCACACCACACACTCGATGACGAGGAAGGTGATCAGTGAGCAGATGGACACGCCGAGGCCCACGTTGCTGATTATATCCAATGCAAGGTCTGATATGTCTCTCCTGGCCATGAGGACAGAGAACGAAGTCAGGTGGGTGCACTCACACTGCGTGCGCTGGAGACTGCTGTTTTCGACGGTGCATCCTACGTCTGACCAATCGTTATGTGTGGTGTTCCAGAAAACGCAGAACATTTTTTTCCCGCTCATCTGTGTGTTGGGAAAGTCCAGTTTGATGTCCAAGTACGAATCAGTGTTGTCCTCCAGTGTAGCTGAGATGACCAGGCTAGTGTGCACCGTGTCACCAAAGTTGTTTTTCAGTTTATCCGTTAGATTTCTCACCGCAACGGTTTTCAGGATTCCTTTGGTCTTGTTCAGACTGACATTGACGTCGAATATGGACACGTTACAGTCACCGCTGGAGCAGAACTTCAGGTCCAGGTTTGGACTGCTGAATCTGTCGCTCTTGTTCACTTTCATATTTTTCACCAGGCCCTCCACAGCATGAAGATAACTGGCTGACATGTCATGGAGGGTCGACTTGTTGATCCCAGCCCAAGTCTTGCTCAACATACTGCTGGAGGCATTCAGGAAATTCTGAAACATGTGAGTTAGAGCAAAAGTTACAGCGACAGAGCAAATTCCATCAGACTGTGATGGACGGGGGTGGAAAGAGTCATTTAGCTATGACCCTTATTACACCACAGAAGTGTAGGACAGTTTCAACTCACAGGAAAGACATCCTCTTGCAAAGGAACATTTTCTGATGCCATTGACATCACTTGGAGAATGTTGATAGACGTACTGATGTCAGCAATTGTCTCACTGGAATCAGAATCGTTGACTGCAGTGTTGTTCCAAATCCCGTTAAATATGTCGTTGGCCATCTTCTGGGTAGCCCCAAGTCCCATCAGAAAGTTCTAAAAAAGCACGCGTCAGGCAGTTTGCAAGACTTAATTCACACAACCTCTTACAATAATAACTACGTATTTGTTTTTATTGCACAAGACTTCGGGATATCCTCCACAATGACACTTCAAAACTGATTTTGATCATTGGAGTAAATTTTCCAACTGCCCAAACTCCCCCACGAACACGCTAAGGATGAAGGCATTAGGATTTTGAGGGCCTGTGTATCATGTGGGTCAGGGAATAAACTCTGGAAAAACTTGAAAATGTATCTTTGACCCCCCCCACCCCCCGTTGCCATGGAAACTATTGTTTTCGGGCAGCATGTAGCTGGTCCCCCAGCTTTTGAACGCAACACATGTAATGTCATGTATAAGGTCATCTGCATCTTAGTATACAAAGGAAAGGTCCGCTCACATTAGCATCATTTGCGACTCTGCCCAGCTCCTCGTTGGTACACTTAGAAAACACTTCCTGCCAAGTTCCATCTTCACAGGTGCGGGACTTGTATCCAATCCTGCCATGCGGGCATGTTCTGTTAATCACTGTATCTCCCTCTGGGGTTTTTGGCCAAAACTCTCCTTTCTTTACCTCCTCGCTGCAGAACTTCTCACCAGCTTTTGGGGAAAAGAACAGACGTACCTTAAAATATCTATTGCGATGACTAAATACTTTACAAGTCAGAATAATAACATACCATAAATGACTGGAATGTCTGTTCTTCCACTTCGTCTCTGTTTCAGGTCATTTTCAAAAGTGACATTAACATATTGAGCATCGAGGGTTTTCTTGCAGCTAACAGGAACAATGAATGAATAGACCAACTGATCTCCGTGAGCTGTAAAGAGAAAGAGGCATCATGAAATTAGAATTGAAACATAAAGATTTAAGCTACAGTGTGGTGAGTTTGCCTTACATTTGTTGCCCAGGTTAGATATCTTTTCACCCATGTAGCTCCCCCAAACATGAAAACTTTCTTTGCTGTGCGAGATGGTGGCCGTTACGTTGACGTCAACAGTCAGAGGATTCAAAGTGCAGTCAACAGTCAGGGGGTCGATGAAGAGAGTGACGGTATCAGGGAGGAGGGCCACCTTCAAGTCTGCCTTGGCTGTATGTACGATTGACCCGCTGCTGAATCCACACTCATATGTACCTGTAGAGAACACGTGGATACAAACACATGGCAACGGCTGCTGGGATGTTTGTCACGCTTCCTATTGGATGATGACTTCAGAAGCAAGCAGAAGGATGGCCCTAGCTATCTTAATATGTGACTATTATTAGTATCTTTATTATTATGTGGCAGGTCTAGCTAGAACACATGAAATTATGGACTGGCCCCATTGAGCACATTTGAGTTGGAAAGTAGTCTGGATTGATCAATACTAGATCAATACTACTGGAAAGCCTTTGGCTTGAGATGCAGGAGAAATGAGATAGCGTCGAAGTTCTCAGAAAATCTACTGATGCTATGGCAGAGAGGTGTGCTGCTGTAAATATTGAAAAAAAGCATTACAAATAATTACTGCTGTAATTTCCATGAGATACAAAATCTTAAAATACAATGGAATACAAAATCAAAATCCACTGGATTGAAACCAGTAAGACTCACATCATCTGATATTTGTTGTGCACTGAAGAACCGGGAACATTATAGGACCATTATGAAATTAAATCAAGTCTCTTTGGACAATATTCAGTCTCTAAAATGCACTTTGACATATTTATATTGAAATGCTCATTGCCAACTTTAATAGTGCACCAGCAGCTCTGTACAGATGAAAAGAGATCCAGTTTCTGGAGCTTGACACATGGGCATCCCTGTCCAGGACCCAAGTTTCTTCTCTTTCCTTTCTTTCTTTTATTTATTTATTTATTTATTTTTAACCTGTGAGTCCCAAAACATTTGTGTGGGTGTCAGTTTTCTCTGTCATCTGTGTATTGGTGATGAATGAGTGTGTGTCTCTCACTAATCTTAATTTACCACATAAAAATGGCAAATAAGTACAAAAAAATGTACATATACATCAAAATTTGAGTTCAGCTTAATCAACCTCGAGCCGTGCCCACCTGCCCAGAAAGCCGGTACCTTCCTGAGTGTCACCTCAGTACAGGACTTGAATGTGTCTGTGGCACACTGGTGGTTCAGCTGCACCACGCTGCCATTGCTGAGCTCAAAGCTGTTGGACCTGTTGCTCATCTTCCAGCCGGCGCTCTCTGTCATCTCCTCTAATGTGCATTTCAGCACCGGAGACGACTGGTAGCATACTCTGGTCTTTGGGGCTTCTATGGTAACCAGACCTGGGTGAGAAACACAAACACTTAATCTGCACAATTTAATCATTATCAATGCATACACACTGGGCAAAAACTAAATCATATTAGATATAAGGCAACAACTTTTTTACTCACCTAAAGTGGTGATGGAAATTGTCGCTCCAAGTTGTGTTTCTAAAGCAGTTTTGATGCCTTGAAGTCTGGAAGTAGCGAACTTGACACTGACCTCGGCCTCAAAGTCAACAATGTGGTTGGCCAGCCTTCAGGAGGTGGAAACGTTTGCTGATTACCAGAAAATCTATTCCTTAGAGGCATTCTTATCTGACCGAGCAGTAGAGCGCGTAATTACAGCGCCTGCTATTGGTCATGTGAAGCCGTGACACATGTACTTGCATCAAATGTTTGTGGGATAAATAAAAAAAAAACAATTTCAATTTTCATAAAACAAATACCTGAAGCCAGTCACATTGAGGAACTTAAAACCATTCAGTGCTTTAAAGGCATCTGTGAGCTTTGAAAAGAGGAGAATAATGTCAAATCTTTGAAGTGTGATACAGCAAGTGGATCTTTAAGCAAATGAAAGTGAGATGTGGCCTACAGTGGAGTCTGGAAAGGCATTCAAGACTGGTGTAACTGATCCAGCGATACGAACTGTTAAAGAAATATTTTCACGCTGTTAAAACAGAGAAACTGGTGAACAGCAGCTCGAGAACAGGCATGTTTTTACCTTCAGCTTTGGCCACACAGACTTGTGTAACGTTGGCTAAATTATGGTTGCAGGTCTTTTCACTGCAACACTGGTGAGTGTAGCAGACTTCGTTGCTCCAAACGTAGCCTTCAGAGCAGTTGCAACTGTATTTTTGCCCAATTATCAGGCACTCTAGAATGAGAGGAATATTGTTTGTACATCCCCTGTATGAAATACAGGCCTGCAAAAGACTCAGTTGTGAAATTCTTGCTCATTCCAGACACATCGGGGCTACATTACACTAACAGTATAAATATTCCTATAAGAATATGAATTAGTAGAAATGGGAAAATGTCAGCTTTCTAAACTCATTTACATTTCATAGCATAGTTAGTCATTGTGATTTTTGACTCAGTCTTGTATGAGTGAGGACTCAGCTTGTTTACAAAAATATATTTTTATTGCTGATTACACATCACTGAGTTGAATGAAAGTATACTGGCAAGTGCGACACCTTGCAGTATCTAACAGGCAGGTGAATGTGTGGAAGCCCGTCATACCTGCTACCAGTTGAGTTTGCTCGATGGTCACAGTGTGGGAGACCCCACCTGCGGCAGTCACTTGGAAGGTAGATGCTTTCAACATAGCCAAGATGGTTGATGTTTCCAGCGTGGCATTGCTCTGCACCTTCAGCTCAGAAATGTACACATCTATGACAACAACATAAAAGAGAATTCCTATGTTCCTTGTGTGGCTTTTAAAGCAGGTTTGACAGTTTTGATGAAATAATGATTAAAAAGAAACCCCGCTGTGTCTCACCTGCTGTCACAGTCTGCAAAACCCCCAAAAGGGGAAGGATATAAAGTTATTTCCTGGTTCACCATCGTTGTCACTCTAAAACATCGAATCGATGTGGCACAATCAACCTGTGAGTACAGACCTGCCAGTAGATGTTTGCAGCTCCAATCAGGAACATTAACATCCTGGAACACATCAGTAAACTGGAAACATTGAAAACATTTAGGGATTAGATCGCCATCTGATTTTGTTAGGAGTCCCATGTGTTTTCCCTCTTCCCCTCCCCATCTGTGTCTTGTCTGTGTCCCTTGTCTGTCTGTTCTCAGGCTGGGTGGAGCGGGCGATCAAAACACACCTGAGACTGATCTCCAGTCAATCTTCCACATCTGCCGTTCTCTTTAAAAGCCTGGTCAACTCTCCAATCATTGCCAATTTTCTGTTAACCCCCCTGTGGTACAGCCTGGCTCCTAAAACTCCGTATGCAAGTTTCTTCGTTCCTGTTTCCAGTTTGGAACTAATCATTCGTCTCTCCCGCTGCCCAGCCTGTTCCATCTTGATTGTGTTTGTCTGCTTCCTGCACCATTTGGCTTTGTTCTGAACCAGGTCTTCAGTAAATTTGATTTTCAACCTCACCCAATCGTGTGTGTCTGCATTTGGGGTCGTGATTCGTGTCTGCAGTGCCTAACAGATTTCCTGATATTGCCATTAGTTTCACTGGAATGTGTGAAGGTCATTTTCTAAATTCCACATTTAAATGTAAGAGTATAGTTGATTATTGTTGGTTTTTTAAATTTATTTTTTTTATTTTTTTTATTCTGAAGCTGTTGTGGCTTTTTTATTTTTGCCTTTCAAACTTGTATTGGAGCTTTTCAGACTCTTTTGCATATCTTTGAATCTGGATAGTGGAAATGAACCACACTATGCTGGCTTGATGTGTTTGTTTGAACAGTGTTGTGGTCATTTTAGCCCACACTAATGCTGTCTGGTACAGGGTGGCTTCCGCCTCAGTCATCATTCCACATTTTTCCGCACATAATTCTTGATGCGTATGCAGCAGGCATAGAACGACCTGGAAGTTCAGGATCAGTTGATCTTTAAATACCTGTTTCATCTCCTCTTTGTAGGTTTACAAAAGTAAAGCTTTCATTGGTAGAGTAGAATGGGGGGGTGAGCATTTAGCTACCAGGCCCCCCTGCTATGGAACCAGCTCCCTGTCCAGGTACAGGAGGCTGACTCCATCGCTACCTTTAAGATCAGACTTAAAACCTACCTCTTTGAAAAAGCTTATTGTTACTAATTCTGTAGTTCCAGTTACTATTATAGACAGACAAATTATCATACTTAGGGGGTCGTCTAATCATTAGGTCACATCTTAGCTATGCTGCTATAGGCCAAGGCTGCCGGGGTCCAGAAACATGATCACCTGATCACCAGGCTGCTGGAATCTTGCTGGGTCATGGCTAGTCTAGCCGCCTTCATAGCTGTATGCTGACCTGCTGACCTTCGACCCTGCTGACCCACTCTACTCTTATAACAGCAGTTTGTTATAATTAATGTATTTCCCTGATCTCTACCTATTCTCTTCTCTACCTCTCCTCCCTCTCTACGCAGCCCCCCATCAGCAGAAACAATCTTGATTGTAACAGACGCTATATAAATAAAGATTGATTGATTGATTTGATTTGATAACTTGAAGACAATTTAAAGCTTCTCACTGGTGAACTGAAATTATCTTCTGATCCCAAAATTTAAGGAGAGTTCGGTTTTTGTCTCCACTTCTCTTTCTGTCTTTTTCTTTCTCTATTGGCTTTTATTTATTTTGGTACCAGTCAGAAACAAAATAAACAAGCTTTTGAAAGGACCGATAGTATGAATTTTATGTCTCTATTTAAGATGATAATATTAATGAAAAATGTAATACAAGGACCCTTAGAAGAATAACTACTTCATTTTGTGGTATCTGAAGGTGGTCACAAACAAATAAACAAACCCTCAAGGCCACCATTAAATAATATTGGCAACATATGATGCAATGTTGTGAGTTAATTAAAAAAGTGATATCATTTCTGAAGTGCAGCCGGAGCCCCTAGTTTAATTAATGAGTGGCCTCCATATACTGTAAAATCATCTTTGACTGCCACATCTTAAGATGTGATACATGAACAATCTTCATTATTTCAAGCTGAAATTCCTTCACACAGATCGGCGTCCTCACGTTTTATATTGGTGAGCTCGTTAATGTCTCCTGAACAAACAATGGACTCAAATAGTCACAAACATTATCATATTTATTGTATGTAACTTTGATAGCTGTAATTTTTCACCCGTTTGCTTTTAATTACCAAAACTCATATTTCTGTTAGAATGTATGTATGGTACAACAATTTTAGACTTAGACCAGTTCATCTCTCTTTCATATCACCCAAGACAATCAAATATTAAGGTCTTACCTTTGATTAACACTTAGTAGCTTTATGTAGAACACAACGATTATTCAGAAGCAAAAGGATTCAGACCCAATTATTAATGTGATATATAAGCGTCCACGCCAGATTTCGGCCCTAAACCTGCTCATCCGTTATCAAGCTTGGGTTGGGTCACGCGGGGCTTTGGGGAGGGCTACCACCGGACAACTGATACCTGGACTTTGTGCTGGGAGACCATTTGAATGGTTGGCATGTCTGAGTTTGGTCGTCCTGGTTGGTCCAAACGCGGATCCTCCGGGTTTGAATGAATATTTGTTTACCAAATCAAACACTGTCCTTCGAAGGGTCAAAGAGCTTCGATATTCACAATACAACAGCGGAACTATGAACCCTCCTGGAGATCTTTAGTAAACATAAGCATTCCCCTGAGGGTCGTATCGTGGATGTATGGGTTCTGAGTTGGCCGATAGAGCCAAGGAAGATGTGTTTTACTCCTGTATGTGGTTCTATTGGTGGGCAGAGAGACATTAACTGTGTCCACCAAGCACAACTCTGGAGATTTAAATCCCCTTCAAGTTTTTGGTCTAGTAAACACAAAGGTTTCACACCCAAATAGGAGGTAATCACTCTACCCCCCCTTCCCCTCCACAACGCCCCCAACCTTTAAACCTCTTCTTTGGCTAATGCTATTTCCCGTTTGGCTTCGATTTGCCTGATTGTCCCCTCTGAGTCAATTTGTCATTGTGATGGCAGCCCTGTATAAGCAAGTTCACTGGTCTGTGTAAGACAGCCGGCCTCGTCTGAATGATTTGATTGGCAAAGTAAACCAAGATGCCGGACATTTTGCATCTACTTTGTGGATATTTTATTGGTGGAGAGTTACACAAAACCTGCGAGTATAAGCTGGTTTGTGGATGATGGTGACAGATGATGAGTCCAAAGTCTTTAAACACTTTAATACTTAATGTCATCATGTTAAAAACAAAAACATCAGACTTCTGAAGAGAATTTCTTGTACAAGAATAGTCCGATACAAGAAAATATGTTGGCCCCTAAAGTCAAACTCCTATTTTAGCAACTGTGACCAATGAGAACACGGGAATATCTAAAAGTTAATGATATTCTGAACAATTTTGAACTAAAGAACACTTAGTGAGTGGAAGGAAGTTAGGGCGTTAACAGGATCCAAAAGTGTGCACCCTCCCCACGATCCAGAAAGAGATAACGTGGTTAATGGTGAAGGTTTAGCTAACGGCAACCTCTCCATATTCATTTACTTCCCCTTCATTGGGTGTTATTAACTCTTATTGTTAAACCTTTGCTGCAAAATAAGGGAGGAAAAATGCCCACACAGAAACTACAGAGTCCAGGGAAGGAACTGAAGTTGCTCCCATTAAACAGGTCAATTTTTGATCACCAGTCAGCCCTGCTGATCCTTAAATTGGGATTCATGAACGTTATAGGAAAACTGTTACCATCTAATTCCGAGACCAAAAATGCTTCATGCTTCGTCCCCTACAAAGGGACGCAACCAAAGTGTCCTTTAGAAATGTCCAGGTAAACACCACGAGTATGTTCGTGACACGTGTTTGTCTGTATGTCTGAACTTAAAGACTCCTTTAGACTTTATTCAGCATTTATCAATCATTTTATCTTGAAATGTACAAGACATTTAAGTGACTTTGAGACATAAATCATGGTCTTTAGAGGAACAAGAGTCAAGTGTGAGGAGTAAAAACAAGAACAGAAACAGACAAATCAACAGCTGTGCTGCAATATGAATAAAGTAACAGTGCAGGTTTTATACGGACATACATCAAAGAAAAGGACTACAGCACCTGCTCAATGCTAACAATCCTAAAACTCTTGGCTACAATATTCATTGGTTCAATAATCAGAAGAGTTTGGCTACAAGGTAAATGTCATATGAAATTAAATAGCTAATAACAAACACACTACGCACAGATACAGTATTTGCACTAATAATGGCCTCCGAAATACAAAATCTAATATGAACTTTAATAATAAGTGGTGGAAAATGCAGTTGAGCAGCGGTACCATAAACCATAAATAAATATGTTCTCACTGCATTTTTCTTGTTACTGTAACATCACAATAACTCAGTTCAACTTTCTATAAGAGCTGAACTATTGGAGAGATGAAGCTATGCGAGAAGCAGCTGCAGTGGTGGTTCCAGGGGTCTCGGACCCACCTGTTGGGTGCTCACGTGTTGCTGTAGCGGTTAGATCCACCGGAGGTGCTCGATATATTGTAACCATCTGAAAACCAACAAAACAGACACATTTGATTCAGTTTCACCTGATTCTTCCAATTATACTCTTTCAAAAATAATTGCTGTTTTCCTCTAATCTGTTTTAATTTAATAGATAAGTATATTAGTGTAATAAAGGAGATCCTGTTTTGTCTTTGTTCAACTGCTCTCATGTGGAGATAAGAGCAGTTGAACCAAGTTTTATTTTGCTACTACAGGCATTTTGTGTTACTGCTGCCGTACCTCCTCCTCTCCTCCAGTTCCGAAAAAATCCCAATCCGCTGGACGATGTAGTTCCTGCGCTGGTCGACTGAAACAAAGAGCACCACTTAAATCACTGTGCTATTTTTAGAAAGACAAAGGTCATGAAACCTACCCTTGTCCCGCTTTTTGAAGCTTGTGACATTATTGCGATTTCCGACCGCACCTGAAATGTTTCAAACTTGTATTAGTGGATGCATTTCTTTGGAATGAGCTTTAAACACACACACACACACACACACACACACACACACACACCCTTGTACTTCTCTCTTTGTGAGGACTTTCATAGGCATAATGCATTAACCAGCCCCTTACCCTAACCCTCCCAAATAACCCCCTGATCCTTGACCTTGACCTAAACCCAATTTCAACCTCAAACTTAAAACCAGGCCGTAACCCTCAAAGAGTTTATTGAAATGGTGAGAACCAGCCCAAATGTCCTTACTTCCCAAAAATGTCCTCTCTTTGCTAGTAAAATAGGAATGTTGGTACACAGTAATTACAAGCAACACACACGCGCACGCACGCACACACGCGCGCGCGCGCACGCACACACACACACACACACACACACACACACACACACACACAGTCTTAAAAACATACCTTCTTGTCCAACAGTGTTCCGAACAGCAATATGAAGAAACCCTTTAAAGAAGATATACAAATTTGCACCAAATTCCAAATTGAATCCCTTCATGTATTGAATGTTTAGCAGCTGGGTAAAAATAGCAGAGTGGTAGATTTTGTACCTGTAGTGAGTTGAAGAAAGCAAATGCAATATGGATTCCCTCGTTGAAAGGAGACACCATGGTTCCGACCCCTAGACCCCACGTTAATCCAAAAAATGGTGTTAGGACGGCCAACGCCCGCGCAATGACCACCAGGACGTGTCTCTCCTCGGCTTGTGCTGCATCTCCCATTGCGCGTCTCCTCAGTATTTTGTACAACACCACAATGAGGATCAAAAGGTTAATAACTACTATCAAGAGTGCTGGGATCACAAATGCCAGAAGAGCCTTGGATTCGTCCCAGTTGAGCCAGCAGACACCAGTAGCTCGGATGTAGCGTTTGCTGGGTGCAGTTACAGCAATCGTTATCACTGCGATGATGAGGGGGGCCCCGTAGCCCAGACAAAATCCAATAGCTAACATCGATTGTTTGGACAGTCCGTCGTCAAAGACACTGACTGTGCGGTAGAGCAACAGCAAAGCGGAGGCTAACATCCAGAAGAACAGAGCGAGGTAGAAAAAATGGATGAAAAATGTGGCTGCCATACATGCAGCTATGTTGATCTCCTCTGCATCTGAAATAGCTGCTCCGATTATGAACCAGATGTCTGCGATGAGGAGAGAAACGGCGATATTAACTATGGAAACGTGGCGCAGGTACGAGGTGTTGTTCCTGCTTATTTTGCTCCAGATGACAGCTTCGATGATGATGCATATGACCAGTGAAGCCATGGATATTCCGACTCCAATGAAGGTTATGTAGTCCAGTGCAGGGTTATTGAGACTGAAGGGTGACATGAGGATGGAGAAGGAGGTCAGGTGGTTGCAGTTGCAGGTCACAGTTCCGTTGACAAACCCGACCAACTCACAGCCTTTGCTGTCCCATCCACCCAGACGGTCAAAGAGGGTGAAGTTCCAAAAGACGCACTGGGGGCTGCTAAACGTATCATTCTGGATATCAAAACTCAATGAGACATTTCGAATGTTGCCATTGGACTGAATCAGAACAACCTTCCCATTGATGATGGTAAGACTGGAGTTGACTTTGTCTCTGGGAGGGAGCACATTATCCATGGAGTTAAAGGTCATGACCGTGAGGGAGTTTGTCTCTAAACCAGCGGCAGGTATTTCGATCTGTACCGAAGAATTGAAGTCGGCAGCAAAAGTATTGCTGAATGTCGTTTTGTTGAGGATAATAAAAGGGGTGTGAATGTCAAAGGAATCATTGGAGAGGCCACTTGTTAAAATCTCCAGAGACTTTAACAAGCTGCCACTGACACTTTGAACTTTGGGGATGTTACTTTTTGTGTTGGACATCATTTGGGTGTCATTGAAATTTATGAAATCCCACGATTCCTTTCCTTCATCAATAGTAAGAATTCCTGTAGTTATGAGAACATCCTGTGGAAAGAATAGAGTATTAGCTTAATATTTCAATGATAAAAACGCTAATGACAAGATTTTAATTAAACATTAAACAAATTTGACATTTCTGGATTAATTCACGTACCTCTATTGAAGTCTTGGTGATCAGAATAACTAGTAAAATCATTCTTTCGCCTACATTCTCAAGAATGTCAACAATAGCAGTGATGGTTGGTGTGGATTCCACCACTTCTTTTTTAAAGTTTACAGTGGTGCTCCTAAGTTGGTCCAAGAACACTGGCAGTGAATTGTTGTTCAGCTTCTGTAAGAGGTAAATGACAAATGACATTCACCTGTGTATTTGAAGGCCAGAGTGAACGAGAACTCTAAATATGCTAAAGCGAAATACGACCACTAGATGGCGGCAATGTTGCATTATGGGCTCTACAGTTACACACGTTATACATGATTTTTCTTTTTCTTTTTTTTGGTTCTGCAACAACTCTTGAAACCCTGAAAAGCAAACAAATTTCCCAGGCTTCAGTAACTGCCCTGCAGCTATTCTAGCAGTGCAGTAAAAGTGTATTCCAGGGGCCACACAAAGTGGTAAAATTGTTAGAAAATGTTGAGGTTTCATGTTTGGACAAGACCGAGAACTATTTACCTAATTATTGCTGTCATGTTAAAATTGTCTCCAGAACAAATGATAGATTGCATCTGACAACTGTAACAAATGCTACATGTAGCATGTAGCATTCTGCATCAAACACAGTGATTTATAGCAAGAGAGAGCTGGAAGCATGCAGGCACAAATGAAAAGAGCATTCAACCCCTCTAAACTACCCTCATTTGTCCTCCCTCCTTCTCCTCTCTCTCTACCCAATCAGCCCTCAGCAGGAGGGTCCCCCCTATATGAGCCTGGTCCTGCTCAAGGTTTCTTCCTGTTAAAGGGGAGTTTTTCCTTGCCACTGTTGCTTGTTTGGGGTCAGGCCCTGGGATTCTGTAAAGCGCCTAGAAACAATTTTGATTGTAACAGATGCTATATGAATAAAGATTGATTGATTGATTGACAGTTATTATGAGACATTTGGAAAAGTAACTTGAAAGAAACATTTGTTAAAACCTTTTTGAGTTCTGAAAGTGTTCATAGGGGACTAACTAAACCTTATCAGATTAAAAATAAGTCACCTGTGACTGTTCCAGCAGCTCCTGAATCGGTTTTAGGATGCACCCGTTACGACTTAATTCCCAAACACCGTTAGCTCGACAAACAGCTGTCTGTTCGCCCACTTCGTTTGGCTCGCAGGGACCTACAGCTTCATCGTCAAGCATTCCATCCCCGAAGACCGAGTCATTGAAACACACAAAATCTAAAGAGGAGAACATTTTTGGAGTATAAAAACAGACACATTGACCTATGTGTGACTATAAATGTACAACTTTTACTCTTTGTGGACAACACCAGCACTATCTCTTCCTTGTATTCTATAAAGTTTTTCTCCTGACAGATGAACGTCTGCCGTGTGGTTTGACAGCTGGGGATGGAAAACCGATGGGAGATCTCACTACCTTCACCTAAACACACAGAAGAAAACTCAAATAAAGTCCTGCAAAGCTTAAAATCCATGAGCAGAAACCATAATTTTATAATAATAATTTAACCATGTTTACCTGCGGCAGGTATGTCCTTAAACACAACAGTATAGGGGCTGTTAACAGAGCACTTGAGGAAGACTTCCTTCCCGACCTTACATGCAACTTGTAGTCTGACTGGTGTTACTTGTATGAGTGGTGTACTTTTCAGAGTAAATGATCCGCTGGATTTCTGCCTGACCACTATATTCAGGCTCAGACTGCTGTCTGTCAGCTTGCACTCATATTTCCCTGCGAACAAAGAGCATCATTAGTTATGACGTCATGTCATGCGAGAGATTCAGAACTCGTGGGTGCTTCCTATTTCAGGCAGGTATCAGGGACCTGTTCAAGGCTCAATGCTGATAAAGACCCATGGCTTCACTCCTTCTCAGGGAAATCTGTCCCCATCGTTCTTTTGATGGATGTGTTTGATAAGAAACAAAAGCAGCTATGAGGGTTTGTGAGCATGAGCAGGGCGTGTCTTACACTGAAGTTACAGCGGAATGTTGAACTGCTGGCTCTGCTGCAGCGCCTGACTGAACCTGGAGGGCTGTTCACCTCCTGTCATGTTGTGACCTAGATGGGGATGTTCTCACCATTGTCAGTCACAAAAAAAGTGGATATTGTTAACGTCGCTGCTCCGTCCCTGCTTGAAAAACGATGTAGCTCGTCTTCATGTACGAGCGCACCATTCAGTCTCCACTCTGCTTTGGTGTTGGGACCAAAACCAAGTTCCCTTGGTGGGGGGCCACATGTCACAGTCACACTTCTTCCAAAAAACACTTCAGGTGGCTCAAACTGCAAGGGTGTCTGATCTTCAAACAGAAAAAGACACATCAGCGCCGCGAGAGCTTCACCTTAACACCGAAAATGTGCTGCTTGTACTTTCTTACTGTCAAGAATCATGGAATAATTTTCCGCCAGCTTGTTAAATATTCCCGTCTCTGCCGCAATGATTTCCACATCTTGAATATAAGTCGCTTTTACAATGTAGTCAACAACAGTGCTCCCGGGCCTGTCCGATGAACCAGAGCCGTGATTAGGATTCACCAGCCAACAGAGGTTTTATTACGGAAATGTTTGAGATAAATGAAAAGGAAGAGTTCTCTTAGATCAAAGCTATGAGCAGAAGCAAAAGGAAAGGTCCAGAGAAGAGAACAAAGTGGATGTTCTGAAGTGTTCTGAAGTGGGCCTAGATCAGACCTGAGTGGGAAAGAAGGAAAGCTGAACATGTCTGGTTTGTGCTTCCTCACAAGGGTCCAACTTTTAGTGATGGTTTGAACCCAAAACACAGACTTATACATTTTTAACACAAATTTTAACATTTCAATATCTTCCACTGCAGTAATAAAAGGAGTGACAGTCAAAGGGACTCACCTGAACTCCTTTATCTCTATGTTCTCCAGACCTGAAATGTGCTTCCTACATTCTCTTTGGATCTGTAATCAGAGTCGCAGCCTTTCAAAATGAGACCGTCTTTGGCAGTGTGATTGAGCGTAGATGTGAAATCAGAACTTACAACACTGGAGGTGTATTGGTAAAGTTCATTGCTTAATGAATTGAATGAAGGATCAAATTCGAGGTCCATCGTAAATGACAACAGCCTCTCTGCAACCGACAGGTGCGTTAACGCGAGGACGGAATGTGCTCCGCCTCAACTTTCACACATTCTGTGAGTCAAATACCCTCAATTATTGGTGGTGCCGTCGTTGTTGATGCTGTCGAGGTCGGCCTTGTTGTCGCTGCTGTTGCCGATGTCCTCGTTATTGGTGTCGATGCCGTGGTCGTTGGCGGTGCCGTTGTTGGTTCTGTGGATGTCATTGTTGTTGTCGACGCCATGATCGTTGGCGTTGCTGTTGTTGGGTCTGTGGATGTCATTGTTGTTGTCGACGCCATGATCGTTGGCGTTGCTGTTGTTGGGTCTGTGGATGTCGTTGTTGGTAGTGCTGTTGTTGTTGACATGCTCCCTGTATAAGACGCATGCAACCCTTAATAGCAGGAAATGACCTTTCATATTGTTTCTTATGCTATAGAAAACCAAGAGAAGAAACCTCCTACCAGGAGTGGTGGCTGGACATTGTGTGATATCTATGGAGCAGAAAAAACTTGTTTTTGTCTCCATGAGATAAACATAAAGCAAACGGAATCACTGTGTGTCTATAATTAATCAATCATTAATGCTAAAAATATATATTGTGAACAACATTGTTACAGATTGTTTAATAATGCTAGTTCAATAAGAACAGTAACACGGTGAAGCTCACTTGGCGTTGCTCTGCACAGTTGTCCGTCAGGTGGAAGCTGATTAATGCACTGACAGGGGCCCGTCCCACTGGGACTTTTGCAGGCACCATAGGCCTCACACAGGTCACATGACCAGAAAAACTGTTCCTCACAGTGACACTGCAGTGTTTCATTGGTGTTTGAAGCGCACCCTTCAAAAGATAGTAAATAGCAGAATATCTGTCAATATCGATATCTATAATGCCTCATAAAACGATTACAAAAAAGTAGTTTAATTGAAAAGAGTTAGAGGTGTTCTGCCCCTTTAAGACACCTCAGGGTGTGTCTCTTGAACTGAACATTCAAGTTAGAAACATTGAAAAGTTAAGTGAACTAAAGCTAAAGTGAGTTTTTGTACGACTGTGTATCTAAATCCATTGAAATGGACGCTGTGCAAAATGAGTTGAACAGAAAAGTAATGAAATGTAAAAGGTGCAAACACAAATAGATCGGTCTCAAAATATGCTCCTAACAGCTCCTTATTTAGTGAGAAATCACTGCAATTCAAAATGTTCAAAATTCTGACAAAACTAAAGTTCTTTAGGATTACACTATATTTAGACAGAGAGCAAAACACAGGAGCAAACAAAGGTCGTGACCTGTAGTGGAAGGCCACATCTACTATTTTGACCGATGCAGCGATGTGCAGATGGTAACGGCAGCCCTTCAGAATCCGCCTGACGGTATTAAACACGTCTGTTGCTGGAACAAAAGAGAGTGGAACTCGCACCTCTACATCCAGATCAGCCCAGACTGTGGGGGAAAGACATTTTTCTATTAAGTACAGAAAATATAACACCAACAGATTTATTAGATCACTTAAAGACGTATACGCTCCCGATATGGAGACATCCTTTTGGTGTTTCACTGGTATTGTTCTGTAAATTGTGAATATTAACATGTGAGTAAATTGTGAGTATTTAATGCATTAGTTTGACATTGGGGAACTCTTGGTGTTGACACCGCATTTAATTTTGCAGCCACTTAATGTGACCCACAAATTGTTGTCAGTGGAAGGAAACAGAGGCCTGAAGGGAAGCACACTGTATTTGCATGTTTAGGGGAAAAAAAATAGAGGATGTGTTGGAGTTGAGTGATTCGGGTCAATAAGCAGTTCCTCATTTTTCACGATCCGAGTTGATGTGCATCATTTCAGACAGGCAGCAGCAAATACAAAACAAAGTTACAAAACTACACTTTTAAGCCAAAAGCAAGCAAAAACGTGAGAGAAGACATTTGAATTCCAGTGAATCGGATCTACTAAGCATGAGGAAGGTATAAATGTATGTGGGCGGCAGCAGTTTCCCTCAATCCTAAAGATTATCCACTATATAAACCGTCAGAAATGACCACACTTTTCCAGCTGCTGATATGCTGACAAGAGTCTGGACCTGCCTGGCTGAGAGCCGTTGGGCCAACACAGTTGTCCCTCGGGTGGAAGGCCATTAATGCAGCTGCAGGTGTCGCCGATGATGCCGTCACAGGCGCCATAAGTGAAGCAGATATTCTGTGGCCAAACATACGACGGCTGGCATCTGCACTCATTGCCAGATACAGTCTGTGTACACACTGGGTTAAAAAGAGTGTCGGTTAACAGGTGCGCAGAAAACACACCAAAGAGAGCAACTATAATGCAGCATAGCAGGTACTAACCTGTCGTAGTGTTGATGCTGTTAATCTCAGTAACCTCATTGAACATTATGGGAAAACTGAGCGTGTTGAGCACTGTTTGCAGATACTCCAGATTGGGCAGCGCCAGAGTAACTTGGACTAAATAGTCTGAAGCGTTCTCGAGCGCTGTAAAAATGATTGGATTTGATGGTGTTTAATCAGAGAGAATAGATTATATTCAATGAAAAAAATCAACCACAAATCTCACCCTCTCTTTTTTCTCTTGCATGAATGAGTAATGGCTTGATGCTTCCTGGAGGAATGGCTTTTCCATTAGCAGCATCTTGAAAAGCATGAAGAGGCTTGGTAAGAGAATACTGCACCTACCTCAAAGTTCAGCTCAAGCGGCTGAGCGTTGCCCTGCAAGTCCAGGCAGAGCACGGCCAGAATAATGAGGGTGCCTTTTCCGCCGTTTCTAACGCCATGGCAACTATAGAAAGAGCGTCAATCAACACAGTTTTTTTTAAAACCAAAGAAAACTTGTTGGTTTTAAAAACCTCTACACACAACTTCCGTTTGTGCCCTCATCACTTCAGTCACCTTATTGATTTGCAGCGATATGATCACATTTCACTGCACACACGAGAATAAAAATCCCCACAAGGTCATATAACACGTTCACATGAGCACAATTCTCATTAATTACATTTCCTGTTAATGGCAGACGTACACATCACATGTAACGGCTCTGTTCCTTCGTGTCAGCGGCTACAATGCAATTCTGACACATTCGCCACGCGGGGTGTCAACAGAATTTAAGCAACATTGATTGAAGAGCGTGGAATTTCCCACACAGCCTGAATTATACCAGTTGCTTCCCTCCAAGTGCTGTTTTCATTCTTCTGCTTCTGATAGCATAGACCTCTATGTTTTATTCTATCTTCTATGGCACTGAAGAGCATTTTTGTTTGGACATTTAGAGGAACCTTAAACTCTTTAAATGCTGATTATTGTGTCATCACTTGTACAATGTAATCTATTTTCCTCTTGGCAAAACTACTAAATGGCCACAGAGATGAGTTGTGAACGCCCCTTTTTTCAAAGGTTTTGTGCATTTAATGGAACTCTTTGTTGCTTCATGATCCTGGGTGGAGAACCAAAAAGAAAATGAAGAGATAACAGAATCACAGAAGTCTTCAGGCTTAAAACACCACATTTGGATCCAGGGGGTTATATTTGCCGATTTCATTTCCGTCAAATATTTGATAAATGAAGACTTGGTGGAGAAGCTTTTAAGCCCATTACAATAGTCCAGGATGATCCTCCCTCCACAGTCGTCTTTGCACACACGGTACATTAGATAACTGAGAATTAACTTTAACTTTAGGGGATGTTTCTAGTTTTTGGTAAACCTTTTTGCTCCTGCGTCTGGGTTATAATATCTGTCTTCATGTTAAAATTGATCATGATTAGGCAGATAAATACTTTTAGCAAGAATATAATAATCAATAACTAGCAGTAGCACAAAAATAAAAAAAATAACTCTAAAGTTTAGTGTTAAATAATGATGTCTGTCTAGACTACTGCTCCTAGTTCTAGTTCTCTAGGTTTCAATGCAGAATTAAGTAAGGCAAAATTTGCCATTTAATCAGGTTTAATTTTCCATATTTACCTTTTATTGCTCTCTCCTGTCAGGGCTGCAGTTGCAGAGGAAATCTCATGTTACTGTTTGTCTGCTAATACAGTGGTAATTAAATGCAAACTACAGCAACTTCCTGGAATACTCTGAGTCACACACCTGTCGAGCAAGTCATGTGACATTTTCTCTGCTGTTCACAGTGCAGCCAGCGGAGTGAATAGGATCATTTAATTTGTGTCTGATGGATGGTCATGCTCAGGTGGAGGAAAATTTCTGTATCTTTATTTCTACAAAAAAATGTAAAAAATAATAAAAAGATTCCACTCATTGATTTAGAATTTTAGATTGCTTAGCTTATCAAATAATCGAATCACTTGGGTTTTTACAATTAAAGTGGAACATGCTGGAACTTGCTTAACCTAGAATAATGTGTGCTTTAAAAATGATTATAAAGAACTAAAAAGTGATGTAAAAAAGAATCAAACAGATCAACATTGAACCACTGCCAACACAAACAAACAACACGCAGTCTTGCAATATTGCAGACTTCGACCCACCCAGAAAACACTAAAGCTGAGTGATGCGTCACGAAACAAATGACTGCAAGACGCTTTAGGCTTTAAAATCAATGAATATCTTCCACCCCTCATACAGGTCAGGTTGGTCCACAGTGGTGGTGGAGTGAAGCTCAGGATGGATCCTCCATCAGGCATTTACTTGTATAATTAATGTTTTATTGAATAATAATCAAGAAAAGTTTCATTTGTTGAAAGGTAGCTTATGCTCATTGCTGATATCAAGCTGGCAAATGTATCTGGATATTGAGTGTCTCTTTGACCCTCTTGGATTGGACAGTTATGTGACCAAAAATCAACAGTTCTCAAGCTGTCAGTATAGGCTCAATATCAACTGAACCCATCTGCGTTGGAACAGATGTGTGAGTGATCTTTGATCCAGCACAAGCCCCATTGTTTCAGCCTGTTTCTTCCACTGGCTGAAAAGAATGCGACGTAATCCACTTTTCAGAGGGAAGGGAGATGCAAGTAGTTGAATGAATGGACAAAGATCCGTCACAGGCTTGATTACTTACAAAGCTCAGGCCTGGCCTTCCCACAGCACCTTTGTTTGAGATTATTAGAGACTGTAAGACGTACGTCCTCAACAGGTGGCCGCAGATTGAGCTTTAATCAAATTATTTATTGCATACACAACGGCTTCAATATCTTCAAAAAGAAAAAAAACCATTATACTTAATATGTTGGGGGAAACATAAGGAACCAGATGAGGTACTACGAAGCAAAAGTTTTATTTTTTTTTAGATTTCCTATTACGTAATGCACCCTGAAATCCAGTTGACCCCCATTACAATCACAGGCAGCAGCATCGGAACAGGGAGCAACAATCTGTTGACAACTTTGCGTGTTTTCCCACGTGATGGGTTCGTCAGGAATTACTCTGAGATTATTGTTGTTTCTTGTTTCCTGTTAATTTGGACTCAACGGACCACATCGTCATGACTGATCATTAGCGTTCAGGATATTACATTTGCTTCATTAACTTGTTATTCCCAACAACAATAATATCCCAGGCTGAGCAGGTGAGAAGTTCATGTGTGTGTTTGTGTGTGTGTGTTACCATTGGGATTCCTGCTCACAACATACATTCACACCTTTAATTGCATTTATGCTCAATGCTTAACTCAGAACATTGTGATCACGATCTATAACAATTAGACATAGAAATTGTAAACACCTAGCTACTATTATGGTTGGAATGATCATTGTACTAATAGAAACAACCAGAAACTCTTATAATTGTAACAACACAATTTACTGTTGTCTTCTGAAAGTAGCAGTAATTAGCGATTCCAATTCTTCCCCCTGCTGAGCACATAGTGTGAGAATGCCACTGTATCGTAAGAGTGGCAAAAAGTGGCAGGTAGACAACCAAATGTTGCTTCTGTCTTACTTATAAAGCCACAAACCAAACAAAAGCCAAAAAGAATTTCAGTGGACCCACAACCCAAAACACAGTAGTCAGAGAGAAACTGTTGTTTTCGTGATGCCAGATGGAGATGCCAGAGCTAAGGTCCAAAGTGAGTGCCACTGGTCGGAAGTCATTCAGCTCACTGGGCCGGTTCTTTGAGCATTGATGACCGACAAAGTGTACTACAGGTGCAGTTTTTGCATTGATTGGTTATTGATCAGTGAAGGTCAGAGACCTGCCATAAAAAAAATATCTCCAAGAATGAAAGGAAAGATGTTGAGTTTCTCTTTGTGCGAGATGCAGATGGACGGGATCAGAAACACACCTCAGTGGGACAGCACTAGCCAGGTGTTTTGCTTTCCCCAAACACATCAGTCTGAAAACATCTGCATGTTAGTTGTATTTTTGGATCCCGTGTGGAATTGTGATGGAGTGGAGCAGAAAACATCTCAGGGTGATAGAATGGGGGGTTTTCTTCTTCTTTCTTTCTGGGATTTCTGGAGACCACAGCAGCCACAATGTTGACATTTCATAACCACGTCCTCCTGATTGGAGGTTGACATTACAAGTATTTTTGACCTGTTCGTTAGGACAGAAGAGGATGCAGAAGATGTGGGAGCATCCAAACAACTGATTCATTTTTCTCTACCCCTGAATGAAGAATGTAGTTTTTCCAGTGCTTTTATGGAGTCTTACGAAAATGTTGATATTTGCAAATTAATTTAATCTTTATTTATATAGCATTTGTTACAATCAAAATTGTTTCTAGGTGCTTTACAGAATCCCAGGGCCTGACCCCGAACAAGCAACAGTGGCAAGGAAAAACTCCCCTTTAACAGGAAGAAACCTTGAGCAGGACCAGACTCATGTAGGGGTACCCTCCTGCTGATGAGGGGCCGGGGAAGGGAGAGAGCGCGGAAAAAGGGGGGAGGACAGGTAGAGGGAGAGAATAGGTAGAACATAGAAATACAACATATTAATTAAATAAGCTGCCGGTAGAGTCGAGTTGAGTGGGTCAGCGGGGTCGGAGGTGAGTAGGTCAGCATATGGCTATGAAGGCTGCGATACCTGTAGATGAATAGAGAAGAGTGGGGCAGCAGAAAAACTACACAAGAAATAACAACAGTGGTCTACTTGGTGAGGAGGAGAGGAGAGGAGAATAGAGGAGAGGAGAGGAGAGGAGAGGAGAGGAGAGGAGAGGAGAGGAGAGGAGAGGAGAGGAGGAGGAGGAGAGGAAACCATGACCCAGTGTGGTGACAGAGGCCTGTCAGGTGATCATGATTCTGGACCTGGCAGCCCCGGCCTATAGCAGCATAACTAAGATGTTAACCTAGTGATTAGACGACCCCCTAAGTATGAGAATTTGTCTGTCTATGATAGTAACTGAACTACAGAATTAGTGATAATAAGCTTTTCAAAGAGGTAGGTTTTAAGCCGAGTTTTAAAAGTAGAGATGGAGTCAGCCTCCCATACCTGGACAGGGAGCTGGTCCACAGCAGGGGGGGGCTGGTAGCTAATGCTCAGCCCCCCATTCGACCCCTAGAGAATCTGGGGACCACAAGCAGACCAGCATTTGAGAGTGGAGCGGTCTATTGGTTGGGTAAGTGTGCACTAGCTCCTCCAGGTTAGGATGGAGCTAGGCCTAGACCCTTCTTCTGACATACAGGTCAGAAGAAGGTTTTAATAATTATTCTCAATTTAATGGGCAGTCAATGAAGAGACGCCAGTAAAGGAGTTATGTGATCTCCTTTGTCAATACCTGTCAGAACTCTGGCTGCAGCATTTTGGATCAGCTGGAGGCTTCTTAAAGAGTTGTTTGGACACCCTGATAAAGAATTACAATAGCCAGCCTGAAGTAAAAAAATGCATGGACTAAACTTTTCAGCATCATGCCGCATCAGTAGTTTCCTATCTTGCAATGTTTTCAGGTGAAAAAAGGCACACCTATAGACTATTTTAATTGTGTGAGTTGAAGGACAGATTTTGATCAAAGGTTACTCCAAGATTCCTCACACAGAGACTAGATGTTAATGAGATACCATCTAGAGTGATCATGTGATCTAATCTATCCCTGAGAGGTTCAGGACCAAACACCATGACCTCAGTTTTTCCTGAGTTAAGGAGAAGGAAATTTGAAGACATCCAAGACTTTATGTCTTTAAGTAGACAGGTCTGGAGCTTCACTAACTGCTCTGTCTCCTCTGGTTTCATGGATAAATATAGCTGAGTGTCATCAGCCATAACAATGAAAAATTTATCCCATGCTGCTGAATAATGTTTCCTAAGGGAAGCATGTATTCAATCACTATGTTCGACACTTGACCACAAGTAGCTGGAAATATTGTCGAAACATTGACAAATGAGTGAGCCAATCCCAGCGGTGGGAATCCACACTGGCCGTGGAGAAGCTGACACAGCATCTGCTTGGACTATTGGGCATTGGTCTTCGTGTCAGTGACTACATAAAGTAGAGGACAACAGAGACTTTCACACAAAGGAAATTCATTTTTGGAACTCATCTGTGCATAACTCGAATGATTTTAGTGCTACGATTTAGACACGGAAGGTGAAACGGGCCTCTCATTGTGTTGTGTTGGAAATATTTAATGATATTGTGAATGCATGAATATCCGAATTGCAGGGACAACAAACAGCAGTGGAAATGAGTCCTAACATGAGTGGTCGTTTTATTGTGATACATCTCTCTATAAAATCGATCCTTTGTATGTGTTGAGAAGAAATCGGGAATCTTAGGACTGGACAGGTAAAGAGCCAATGAAGAAGATCCATCGAAGCTTCTGGACAGGCTTTGGTGTTGGCTCTGGTTGAGGAGGGGCTTATGCAGTGTAACCTGGACCAAAAGTTGAGGCCCTGATCAACCCTGGCTGGGTCACCCGAGTGACTCAGGTACTGAAGATGTGTCCAGGTTACGCCACAAGAAGAATCTTATTACTAATCTGCCAACCATGAAGACATTTAAAACCAAATAAAAAGGTTTTTAAAATCAATTCAAAAGTGAATAGGAAGCCAATGATGTGTTGCTTAAACTAGAGAAATGTGATCTCCATTTTTTTTTGGGGTACCAGATAAAAGAGGTGTTGCCATATTTTGGACCATTAAGCATTAAGGAGAGCAGAGTCTGACTTTGCAGGGTCATTTGACAATTATGGGACTTTTCAGTGGAGTGGATTTACACCTGCGCCACACGGGGCTAAATGGAAGGGTTGAGATCTGGAATGCAACCACATTACTACAGCCAAATACTATTGCTCATTCTTCTCTGTTTTAATCAGAGCTATATCTCTAAGCTCAATGCAAAAGACTTATTTGAAAGGGAAACTCCCCCTTACCCCAATGCTCAGTTACATCAGCTGCCACAGAACTTTTTAAGCAGCAAGCTTTGGAATCTCATCATAACAAAGATGAACTTTAAAGATTCCTGATGCAAGTCTTGAATGTGCATGCACATAATGACACATAAAATGTGCATGCACACTCTCGTCCTACGTACTGGTTCTTATTTGAGAACATAAGAAGTACATAAGAAGGGAATCAGGAATCAGAAATCTGGTTGCATTCCAGATCTTAACTCTTCCATTTAGCCCTGTGTTGCTGCCATTTTCATGTGCTTTTTTGTGGTGTTTCATACTCACTGCCAGAGACAATAGAAACCCTTAAGAAACACAATTAATGCATGCCCTCATTCTCCAGCTCTACCCCTGCCAATATTATGGGTCAGAAATTAAGCGTAGGACTCGTCTTATCATTTACTCTTTGTTCGCCTGATATGTTTAAAAAAATCACAGATTTCCAGCAAATCTTGGACCAGTGTACAAAGCAAAACCGTAATTGCCTGTAATGTTGACAGAGCAGGACAACCTTTTACCTTTTATATTGGTACAGCATGGAGAAATCTGCAGTATGCCAGGGCATGAATTGTGGTGAGGACAGAGAAAAAGTGGTGGCAGAAGCAGTCCAGCAATCTGACACCAACCCATTCTAAATACAGTGGCACAAGGCAGACCTGGAATTAGAAGTCTAAGATCAACCCTTTATGAGTCCACCAGCACAAGGGACTGGACATAGCATGGAATGGTGCAGGAATAGGTGCAAGCTTCAGTTGAGGAAGAGATTAGCAGTGGCCATGAGGTAGCAAAGTGTCTGGATTAAGTGGCAGCAGGCGGTGGATCGGCACATCACCTGAAAGGACATCTGGCAGTGGAACCCCCGGATAAATTTCTTAAACTAAGGGGTCTATGATGTCCTCCCCAGCCCATCTAACCTGGGATCCTGGGGCAATATATAAAAATATAAAAATATGCACGCTCCCTGTGGTCCAAGACAAGGACACTGTACATCCCAAGCAGCTAGGGCAATGAGCGAAAGCCATTATCAAAGGAGACATGACTCAGACCTTAAATCCATGGTAGAGGCAATCACCAGGGAGATCAAGGGGATCAACACACTCAAGCTACAGTTAAGGCCATCCAGGATGTCAAGGAAGGACAGAAGCCTGAGAACATCAAAGAACTTCTCTGCTTATCTGCTCTCCACAGACTGGAGGATGACATTAGGCAACTGAGAGACAACTGAAAATTCCACCACACATCACCCAGTCCAAATTGAGACCAGACATCGTTTGGGTTTCTGAGGCTACAAAGCAACTGCATTGTGTTTTGGGTAGCAGCCAGAGGCAGGGACCTTGGCGGTCTGATCCCCGGCTGCATAAACTGGCTCTAGGGACATGGAATGTCACCTCTCTGGTGGGAAAGGAGCCTGAGTTGGTGCGCGAGGTTGAGAAGTTCCAACTAGATATAGTTGGCCTCACCTCGATGCACAGCAAGGGCTCTGGAACCAGTTTTCTCGAGAGGGGTTGGACTCTCTACCACTCTGGAGTTGCTGATGGTGATGGCAGGGGTGGCAATTCTCGTTGCTCCCCAGCTCAGTGCCTGCATATTGGAGTTTACCCCGGTGGATGAGAGAGTAGCCTCCCTTCGCCTTCGGGTGGGGGGACGGATCCTGACTGTTGTTTGTGCCTATGGTCCAAACAGCAGTTCAGCGTATCCACCCTTTTTGGAGTCCTTAGAGGGAGTGCTGGAGAGTGCTCCTTCTGGGGGCTCCCTCGTCCTCCTGGGTGACTTCAATGCTCACGTTGGCAATGACAGTGTGACCTGGAGAGGTGTGATTGGGAAGAACGGCCCCCCTGATCTGAACCTGAGTTGTGTTTTGTTACTGGACTTCTGTGCTCGTCTCAGATTGTCCATAACGAACACCTTGTTCAGACATAAAGGCGTCCACATGTGCACTTGGCACCAGGACGCCTTAGGCCGCAGATCGATGATCGACTTTGTGGTTGTGTCATTGGATTTGCGGCCGCATGTTCTGGACACTCGGGTGAAGAGAGGGGCGGAGCTGTCAACTGATCACCACCTGGTGGTGAGTTGGCTCCGATGGTGGGGAAGGATGCCGGACAGACCTGGCAGGCCCAAACGTGTTGTGAGGGTCTGCTGGGAAGCCTGGCAGAGTCCCCTGTCAGAAGGCTTCAACTCACGCCTCCGGGAGAGCTTTGACCATGTCCCGGGGGAGGCGGGGGACATTGAGTCCGAGTGGACCATGTTCCGTGCCTCCATTGTTGAAGCGGCTGACCGGTGCTGTGGCCGCAAGGTGGTTGGTGCCTGTCGTGGCGGCAATGCCCGAACCCGCTGGTGGACACCAGTGAGGGATGCCGTCAAGCTGAAGAAGGAGTCGTATCGGACCTTACTGGCCTGTGGGACTCCTGAGGCAGCAGATGGGTACCGGCGTGCCAAGCGGAGTGCAGCTACGGCTGTTGCTGAGGCAAAGACCCGGGCATGGGAAGAGTTCGGTGAGGCCATGGAGAACGACTTTCGGACGGCCTCGAAAAGGTTCTGGACCACCATCCGGCATCTGAGGAAGGGGAAGCAGTGCACTGTCAACACTGTGTATAGTGGTGATGGTGTGCTGCTGACCTCAACTCGGGATGTTGTGGATCGGTGGAAGGAATACTTCGAGGACCTCCTCAATCCCACCAACACGCCTTCCAGTGAGGAAGTAGGGCCTGGGGACCTGGAGATGGGCTCTCATATCTCCGGTGCTGAAGTTGCCGAGGTAGTCAAAAAACTCCTCGGTGGCAGGGCCCCGGGGGTGGATGAGATCCGCCCAGAGTTCCTTAAGCCTCTGGATGTTGTAGGGCTGTCGTGGTTGACTCGACTCTGCAACATCACGTGGACATCGGGGGCAGTGCCGCTGGATTGGCAGACCGGGGTGGTAGTCCCTCTTTTTAAGAAGGGGGACCAGAGGGTGTGTTCCAACTATAGGGGGATCACACTCCTCAGCCTCCCTGGTAAGGTCTATTCAGGGGTACTGGAGAGGAGGGTCTGCCGGATAGTCGAACCTCGGATTCAGGAGGAGCAGGCATGTCCCTCCGGTAGGAGACCCCCGGGAAGACCCAGGACACGATGGAGAGACTATGTCTCTCGACTGGTCTGGGAACGCCTGGTGATCCCTCCGGATGAGCTAGAGGAAGTAGCTGGGGAGAAGGAAGTCTGGGCTTCTCTCCTTAGGCTGCTGCCCCCGCGACCCGACCCCGGATAAGCGGTAGAGAATGGATGGATGGATGGATGGACAAAGCAACTGGTCTTTCAGGGTCTGACACTTCCCTGAGAGCATAGAATCGAGGATGCTTAAGAGAAAAGACGTAGAAGCATGAAGAGCTGGTGGAGGATTGTCGCACCAGATGCATGCCAGTGGAGGTGGGGAGCTCATGGTTCACCAGCAACCCTAAACAAGGCTTATGGCATACTAGACATAATAGGTACTATTTGAAAGAGGGCCATTAATAACAACATGGAGGCTGCAGAGAAAGCATCCACATGGCTCTTTCTGAAGAGAGGAGAGCGGTGGGGGTAGTAGAACCCAACTTGGGAGCAGGCCGGTTCTGATCCACCTAGGTTGACATGCATGGATCAGGGTGTCTGTTGTGAGAACCCACCCGTTGACTCCAGGAAACAATCAGCCAGAGCGGATGGTTTAGAACCTTCCATGCCTTCCTTAAAGTCATGGACCAACGTATACCAAAATATAAAACAACAAAATGGGTTAAATGAACTCAAACAAGGCTATAATAACAGATTTTTTTTTTTTTTAAAGTACGACAAGCTTCGTAAAACATATTCTGTAAGTGCAACATACCTTGAGCCCACGTTTAACTGAGGCTATATACTTTGTCCTTTGACCTTGCTTTATTGTTTCTTCTTGTCCTTTTTGTTCCTCTTGTTATCATTTTTATGTGGTAAATTAAACTAAAAGCACTTCTCACTTAAACAAAGTTCCATCTTTACAGGAAATACCAAAGCGAAAGCATAAATTCATGTGACTCCATTTACTGTGGGATCCTATACACTGATGATGGATCCAAAGTAGTGCACCAGGGGATGAAAGTACTTTAGAGAAGGTGACTCTTCACTTGGTCCTGATCATCTTTGACTGGTCTTGGGAGATCTGTACTCAAACACTAACTTTAAACTTTCTTTATACATGTTGGCTTGGATTTTAATGCTTTGGTCTTCAGAGCCCAGAGCTGCCGCTCCAAAGTTGAACCCTGCGAGTTAAACTCTGTAGTAGATAGTAGTTTTTTACCTTGTGAAACTTTTATTACAATAAAGAAAACAATATAATTTTTTGATGTACAGTGTCAAATGCAAATGATCCAAAAGTGTAAGAAACTGTTGTTGTTATGTGCAGTTTGCTACCTCAGAAAGTTCAGATAGTCAAAAAATTATTCACTTTAGATAGGCAATCATATTTAGAAATATAAACATGAGAACAAAATGTAAGAATTTGATTCTTAAAATCAAACTAAGAGCAATTTCTTATAAAATATATGATGAAACCCAGTTTTAAAATCAAATACAGGCGCGCACACGCACACGCACTCTAATTATTTGTGATTGGATGAAACAGATTATAAGAGCAAAGAGGAAACCAGAATGCCACACTTGGGTGTAGGTATGAACAGGTATGAAACTCAGGAACTAAGAAATACTTGTTGTTATGTTGTTTCATGAACTGACTGTGTGTTAGTCCTACTCTGTATATCAGGCTCCTAACTGCTGTAGTATTTTTACTTCACGTTTTACCTTTAGGAGCCACAAATTATGGAAGAGTCGGCTGTTAATAGAACTGCTGTAAATGACATACATCCATGCTATGAAATACATGATTTTAACTACATTTTCACAAACAATCCTTCTATTATATGTTTATTACTATACACTTTCCTCATTATATTGTCTGTCGTCACAATTTGTGGAAACATCCTGGTTATGATGTCTGTCATTTATTTCAAACAGCTCCAGAGTCCGACTAACTACCTCATCCTTTCTCTGGCTTTAGCTGACCTGCTTGTTGGTATTCTTGTCTATCCTTTAAGCATGGCATTTTCTCTTAGCTCCTGTATGTATCACGAAGAACTATTTTGCAAAATAAGAGCTAGTTTTGACATCACCCTGAGCACGTGTTCTATCCTACACCTATGCTGCATTTCTGTTGACAGGTATTATGCAGTGTGTCAACCTCTGACCTACGAAAGTAAAATCACTACTTGCTGTGTTGCAATAATGATTCTGGTAAGCTGGGTAGTTTCTGTTTTGATAGGCATTTCCATCTTGATTGGTGGTTTAGACAATGACAAGTGTGAGGAAAGGTGTTTTATTGATGTCCTCATTGAGAACACTGTTGGACCTATTTTGTCTTTTTACCTCCCGGTGGTCATCATGTTGTGCATTTACCTGAAGATTTTCCTCGTTGCTCAGAGACACGTGCGCAGCATTCAGAGCACAACAGGGGTAGCCAATGTCAGTAAGATGCAGAGGAAGGCGACCAAAACACTGGCCATTGTTCTGGGTGCCTTTTTGTTGTGTTGGACTCCTTTCTTTCTTTGCATCACATTTGGGCCATTTACTCATCTTTCTATTCCAGTGCCTGTGATTGAATCTCTTAACTGGCTTACACTGGCTAATTCAATGCTTAATCCCTTCATATATGCTTTCTTTTACAACAGATTCAGGGTAGCATTTAAAATGATCATTTCTGGAAAAATATTTCAGGATGACTTTGACACATTGCATTAATTAGTTACGTCTGAAATTGTATATGTGTGTGATGGAAATGTGATTTTGTTGATTAAATGACACAAAAGTGCCACTAATTTGATTAACAATTGTTTTTGAATTTAAGACATTGATGATGACGATCCTGAAGAAGCAATAAAGATGAGAGTGCATATTTTAACTGCTCCGGCTGAGACATGCCTACAATTTGTGCACAATTTTGTTTACCTAATTGGGATCTGACAGCATATAATACACATTATAATTGAGATTATTTATTTATACAAATATAATAAAGCAGAAAAAGCATTGATCTCAAGCAGCATCTTCCCACATATTGCAATGTGCACCCATAATATAGTATAAATAAAGTTTAAAGGCAAGAGTAATACAGGCTAAATAACATAGTAGGTTCCTGTTCCTTTGCACATGATCAACATTTCCTGACATTTTTATTAAATCTGTTCATAAGATAATTTCTGGAAAAACAAGTCAAACTTATTTTAACACAGAATTACTTATAAAAGTGCATAAATGTGCGATGGAAATTGTATAAACTGCTGCTGAGTAAAAGCATCCAAACATGCTGAGCATAAATCCTTACAATATATATTTGTAATCAGAATATTTGATATTGATTTGATGTAAATGGTTTGACATCATTTAAAGATTATGGATAAACTTTGACCTAAATTAAAAATGAACCATGAAATTAATATCACTGATTCGTGTATCTGTGTATCCCATTCACTGCCACACCTGTTTCTGTCTGCCAATTTAACTGATCTTACATAAAGTAAGCAATTTAAAAAGATTGCATGCAATTTTGGTTCATTTAATTAAGTGCTGCTGTGGTAGCTAATGTTATCTTCAGTAAAAATGGCTTCAGCACACTAAATTTGTGTAAATATTTGTTTTTCTGTAGTCTGTGTGTAGATTTGTAGTTCCGACAAAACATTATAAGTCAAAGCTGATCAGAACTCTGAGCTATTAAATTTCGGTGTGGTTAGAAACTTGGAGGCACTCAAGGACTGATGATATTGGAAAAAAAGAAATGACTGAGATCTTCAAGGTCACATAAGTGATTAGTTTTGCATTACATAGGATAGAATTTTATCCTAAATGAACAAAAGTTTTGCCCCATCCGTGTTTAAGGGTGTTTTTTCAGTGTCAGTGCTTCTGGAGTTGTAGATATAAGGATGAATCTCAAACTTGTGACAAAACACTCCTCGCTACAAGATCAAAGGTTGTCAATCAATCAATCAATCAATCAATCAATACAATCAATCAAATATATCAATCTTTATCAAATCAAATCAATCTTTATTTATATAGCATCTTATACAATCAAAATTGTTTCAAGGCACTTTCCAGAATCCCAGGGCCTAACCCAGACAAGCAACAGTGGCAAGGAAAAACTCCCCTTTAACAGGAAGAAACCTTGAGCAGGACCAGGCTCATGTAGGGGGACCCTCCTGCTGATGGCCGGCTGGGTAAAGAGAGAGGAGAGGAGAGGAGAAGGAGGGGGAAGAGGAGAAGGAGAGAGAGGAGAGGAAAAGAGAAGGAGAAGGAGAAGGAGAAGGAGAGGAGGAGAGAGGAGAGGAGAGAGAGAGAGAAGGAGGGAAGGAGAGAGAGAGAAGGGAGAGAGGAGAGCGAGAGAGGAGAGAGAGGAGAGAGGAGGAGGAGGGAGAGAAGCCCAGAAACACAGAAAAATAAACTATACAATGGGTCAGCGGGGCCGAAGGTCGTCATGCTGCTCCGAAAGGCGGCGATACCTGTAATGAACAGGGGGGGGGAGCAGAAAACTACACAGGAATCATCATAACTAGTCTGTTCCTCTTTCCAGGCCTTCTCTGCGGAACTTCGTAAGGTTTTTGGGCCTGTTTCTCTGGGCCCGGATGCCACCGGGCAACTCATGAGCGTGAAGCAGGGAAGTCGGCCCATTGCTGACTACGCTATCGACTTCCGTACCCAGGCCCGACTTAGTGACTGGAACCCAACAGCCCAGTGCGATGCCTTCCTCAATGGGCTAGCGCCATACATAAAGGATGCGTTGGTTCCCTTTGATCTTCCGCCCTCCCTTGATGGACTCATAGAGCTGACTTCTAGGCTGGACAGGCGCATCCAGGCAAGGAGAAGAGAGCTACGCCAGGGAGAGGCGGAGCACCGTCGTCTGCCCGCCTGCGAGGATCTCCCCGCCTCCAACCTTCTCACAGGGCCCGCATCTGGGGGGGGCCGAACCCATGCAGGTGGGACACACCAGCCTGACTCCTGCGGAGCGAGAGCGATGACGACAGGGGAACCTCTGTCTCTACTGCGGACAGGCTGGGCACTTTGTCTCTCATTGCCCAGTAAAAGGGAGGGCTCAGCAGTAGACGGGGGCGTACTGCTGAGCCGGACTCAAGACTCTGCCCCCTGCCCAAGGCCATTGTTTCACGTCTGGCTTCTGTTGGCGGGCGGCTCTCACACCCTCGCCACCTTCATAGACTCCGGGGCTGATGTCAGCCTGATCGATGAGGAGCTCGCCGTCCAGCTGGGTATCGACCGGGTTCTGTTACCACATTCAGTTCGTGCCAGCGCGCTGGATGGCCATCTCCTAGGGACTGTCACTCACCAGACCACGCCCATCCACATGCTTCTGTCGGGCAACCACCACGAGACCATACAATTCCACGTCCTGAAGTCACCTCACCTCCCACTCATCCTTGGTTACCCCTGGCTCCGTCGTCACAACCCCCACATTGACTGGGCGACGGGTTCCTTTCTGGGGTGGAGTTCCTCCTGTCACCAGGTCTGCCTTAATCAAGCTGCCACGCCTCTACTATCAGTCAAATCCATTCCGGCCCCCGACCTGTCTGCGGCTGCCGAGGAGGCATTCCAGAATCTCAAGGCCCGGTTCACCTCAGCTCCCATTCTCCTGGTTCCTGATCCTGAAAGGCAGTTCATAGTAGAGGTCGATGCTTCTGATGTGGGGATCGGTGCCGTTCTCTCTCAACGCTCTGCTGATGACTAGAAAATGCACCCCTGTGCCTTCTTCTCCCGACGTCTGTCTCCGGCAGAACGAAATTATGACATTGGGAACCGAGAACTGTTGGCGGTGAAACTGGCGTTGGAGGAATGGTGTCACTGGTTAGAGGGGACTAAATTGCCCTTCCTGGTTTGGACGGACTACAAGAACCTGGAGTACATCCGTTTGGCTAAGAGACTGAACTCCCGTCAGGCCAGGTGGTCCCTGTTCTTTACCAGGTTCAACTTCCCTCGCCTACCGGCCGGGCTCCCGCAACGTCAAGCCTGACGCTCTATCTCGCCAGTTCCTGGGAACAGAAGACACTGCCCTCAACCCAGACACCATTCTTCCTGCTCCCTGCCTTGTGGCTTCTCTCACCTGGGAGATGGAGGAGCGTGTAAAAGCCGCCCTGGAGAACCAACCTGGTCCCAGCTCCTGCCCTCCTGACCGCCTGTTTGTCCCGGAGGGTCTGAGGTCTGACGTCCTACAATGGGCCCATGGCTCCCGGCTCACTTGTCACCCAGGGATTCAGCGCACTAAAGAGGTTCTGCAGCAGCGGTTCTGGTGGCCCACTTTAGAGGAGGACACCAGAGAGTTTGTCAACGCCTGCCCGATCTGCAGTCTGCACAAGTCCTCCCGCCAGGCCCCTGCCGGTTACCTGCAACCTCTGCCTGTGCCACATCGACCCTGGTCCCATATTTCGCTGGACTTTGTTACCGGTCTGCCACTGTCGGGCGGATTCACTACTATCCTGACTGTGGTAGACTGGTTCAGCAAGATGGCCCACTTTGTGCCCCTACCCAAGCTTCCATCGGCCAAGGAGACTGCTGAACTTGTTCTACAGCACATATTTTGGCTCCACGGCCTTCCGTCGGATGTAGTCTCTGATCGGGGTCCCCAGTTCACGTCCGTATTCTGGCGGGAGTTCTGCAGCCTCATCGGGGCCACCGTAAGCCTGTCCTCTGGGTTCCATCCCCAATCCAACGGCCAATCGGAGAGGGTGAATCAGGAGATGGAGACGGCGCTTCGCTGCATGGCGTCCAGACACCCCTCTACTTGGTCCAAGCAGCCACTGTGGGTGGAATATGCTCACAACACCCTAACCAGCTCCGCCACTGGACTTTCTCCCTTCCAGTGTGCCTATGGCTTCCAGCCGCCGCTGTTCCCAGCCCTGGAGAAGGAAGCTTCCTGTCCGTCCGTCGAGGCTTTTATCCTCCGTTGCCGCCGGACCTGGACCCAGGCCAGGGCTGCTCTCCTACGAGCAGCTGACCGTTACTCGACGGCAGCCAACCGCCGTCGCTCCCGGGCTCCCAATTACCTGGTCGGGCAGAAGGTATGGCTCTCGACCCGAGACCTTCCCTTGAGGGTGGAGTCCAAGAAGCTGGCTCCTAAGTTCATCAGGCCGTTTATTATCGAGAAGGTCATCAACCCTGCGGCTGTCAGGCTCAAGCTGCCCCGTGCCATGCGGATCCACCCAACCTTCCATGTCTCCAGGATCAAGCCGGTTCGAGAGAGTCCGTTGATGCCTGCTTCTCAGCCGCCACCACCTCCACGGATTATTGATGGGGGTCCTGCCATCACAGTTCGCTGCCTGCTGCGCTCCCGCCACCGTGGAAGGGGTCTTCAGTATATCGTAGACTGGGAGGGATACGGCCCAGAGGAGAGGTCATGGGTCCCAGCCCGTCACATCCTGGATGCGCAGCTCATCCGTGAGTTCCATCACTGTCACCCTGACCAGCCCTCCAAGATCCCCTATGCTGGTGGGGGTGCCAATTTAGAGACTCTGTCCTCCCTGTCATCCGAGGCTTCCAGCGACGAGGACGAAGAGGAAGCTGAGACGGAGGCCTCGGGAGAATTTTAGCCCTCCTCCAGGCCCCCCTCCACCCACCCGGCTCAGCTTGGACGTCAGGGGCCGTCCCTTGAGAGGGGGGTTCTGTCACAGCCCCTTTTCCCCAGTTCCCCAGTTCCCAGAAAATTGAGACAAGTAGTAATTTTCCTTCAAACCTTCCCTATTCCTGACTGCACACATCCACACTCACCACCCTCCTTTGACCATTACTGATATAGGTTTTGAAAAGAGCGAGGAGCATGAAGCTCCTGGATGTGCACATCACAGAGGACATCTTATGAACACTAAACACTGAAACTCTGGCAGGGAAAGCTTAGCAGGATCTCTACCATGTACATAAACTGAGAAAAGCTGAATCTCCACCTTACAACATGCCCTTATGTTGGGACACTGTTTGGAGCATCACAAACATTTCAATGTGGCATGGCGGCTGCACAGTGTCCTGCAGTTTAGAAGATCGTTGATGTCCCCTACCCCTCCATGTCAGGACATCCACACCACTTAACAGAGCAGAGCATCCACCCCACAATGGACAGATGGAGGCTGAGGAACAGCTTTATCTACCAGGCTATCCGGAAATAGAACTCTCCCAACTACTACTACTACTACTACTACTAACTACTAATATATTATTATTATTATTATTATTATGCACTGTAGAAAGGAGAAAAACAACATTTTAACCCTCTGCCTATGTTGTACATACAGTGGATTGATGCATAAAAGAGCAATTTTTTTATTTTTGGTTTGTCTTTTTAGTACCTCACTTGTGGCCTCCTAACATTTTCGAGGTCACTGTATGTTTACTTATGATACACAGGCAGATATGGATATATGGATTCATTATACATTCAACAATATAGATGGTTAGGGTAAGGACTAACCTTTTGCTTACACTTGCTTACTTGCTTTTGTTTATTTAAAGATGTACATTTTTTATGCATCCATGTTCTATCTGCTTTTCTGTGTTGGGGAGAGGCCTCTGGCCCCCAGGGGACTGGAAACAGGAACCTTCTTGCTGTGAGGCAACGGTGCTAATCACATCACCATGCCACTGTGCATCTGAAATGCATTCCAAATTTGCAGAGTCATGTAATAACAAGCCTCCCGGGCACTTTAGCTACAAAACAGGCTCGAACTGAAACTAACACCAGGGTTCATGTGGGTGCAAAATGACCAGTAAACATTTGAGTTTGTCATTATTAATTATCATGTCAAAGTATTGTGTATTTTATTATAATGCCAGCAGTTATATGTAAATCCTTGCACATGTTTTCAACCAGCCACACCTAGTTTAAGGTTTTACTATTGAAATACGTGCAAAGGAGCTAAAGGAAATGACTTGTTTTGCCATCAAGTGTTAAATTGTGTTAAATTTCATAGATACAACAACAGAGAGCTGTAATTGTTAAATGTCACTGATTAGTAGCACCAACATAGTGCTGACAGGGTTTCTGTAGAAAGTATAGCATGTATACATTCTAATTTATGTACTTTCAAAAAATGTTCATTGCTAAATGTATGAGACAAGTGATGTTAATCACCATAGTATTGTAAAAAGATTGAACAACTTGTGAAACACATTAAACAGGTGTGGAGGAAAGCATCTTTTCTATTGTACAGGCCCACATAAGTAGTAAGAATAGTTTGGGCAGATATATTTATTCATATGCAAGTCTAGCAAAGACCTAAAAATAAAATACATAGATCTAAAATTAAGAACCCATTTTGCATAACATATTTCTCAAACAGATGTAAACAAGTCAAATTAGTTTGAAATTTACAAATTCACTGTGAAAAATTTTCCCAGAAATAATTATTTTAAATGCACACCTGAACCAGCTATAAAAGAAAGCATAAATGAAAGGGTTTAGCATTGAATTGGACAAAGTGAGCCAGTTGAGTGCTTCAATCACAGAGATTGGCGTTACTTTGTATGTTAATGGTTGAAAAATGATACAAAGGAAATACGGAGTCCAACACAAGAGAAAGACGCCCATAACTGTAGCCAGTGTTTTGGTGGCTTTTCTCTCTATCTTACTAACAATTGCTTCAGGCTTTGTGTTCCGACAGTTTGTTCTCTGAATGGTCTTTGCTTGTCTTTGAGCAACAAGGTAGATCTTAAGATAGATGCTAAGCATTATAATGACCGGGATGTAAAAGGAGAAAACACAAGCCAATGTGGTTGATATTAATGTGTCAATTAAACAACTTCCTTCGCATTTTCCTTGATTAAATCCAGCAACAATGATGCCAATTCCAATTAATGCAGCAACCCCCCAACTCACCAAGATCATAATGCTAATAATACGATTATTTATTTTACTTTTGTAAGCAAGAGGATGACAGACAGCATAGTATCTGTCAATTGAGATGCAGCATAAGTTTAAAATAGATGCTGTGCTAAGTGTAACATCAAAGCTTCCTCTTATTTTACAGAATAAATCTTCATGGTACCAGCAGGAGGTTACAGTGAATGCCATGCTGGAAGGAAAAACTAATACTCCTACGAGCAGGTCGGCCACAGCCAGGGACAGGATCAGATAGTTAGTGGGGACGTGGAGCTGTTTGAAGTAAATGATTGAGATTATTACCAGAGCATTTCCACACACTGTCACAACAGACAATGAACCAAGAAAAATATATAATATTACACATTTCAATGAAGGAATATGCGTAAATGTGTAAGTTACATCATGTGATATATAGCAGGGATGAATTTCATTAACAGTGGAGGTGTTGTTGACCATCAGTCTTGGTTCCATGTGCTTTCGCTCCTGCAATTACATTTGAAAAACCCAGACACTAATTTATTAACTGGAATATAAACAATATTGTCATCAATGCATTTAACTGAAACATACTTTAGTTGGAAGTTGCTCACCGTACGGCTGCCTTGGTCTGTCCACTCTCTTACTGCTTAGAACCTGAGATTTTAATGGGCCGCCTCAAACTAATTACCATAAGTAATTCAGGCCCACCTTTGTTCATCTATATGGGCAAAACTAATCAATGTCAGTTTTGTGTGTGAGTGAATCATTTATCTTGTTTTTATTCCATTGCACCAAAGTGGTCTCTTGTTTTGGATTAATTGGAGAATAAGTAGAAATCTCTATTTCCTAAAATCTATCCAGGATGTCATTTTCTAATTCTGCCCTTATGTCCATGTCAACACCAGAATAAAGATTAAAGTTTCATTATGATTTCAAAGTTCAAATTTTGCACAGTAATTCCAGTTTAGATTTGAGCAATAATAGTTACTATAGTTACAATAACTAGTTACGAACTTTTATGATCTTATAACATTATTATTAGTCCAATTAGTTTTGAATGAATATTTGTTCTTTTTCTGCCTATTATTATTATTATTATTATTATTATTGGTAGTAGTAGTAGTAGTAATAGTAGTAGTATAGGGGTTAGCAGTAGTACTACCGTATTTTCACGACTATAAGGCGCACCTAAAACACTGAGATTTTCTCAAAAATCGACGGTGCGCCTTATAATATGGTACGCCTTTTGTGTGGACTGAGTTCCAAAATCTGCTGTGTGCCTTTGGTAGGTGCTCTACGGTAAACGCTCCGCCAATCGAATAGCGGCACACCTACGCGTAAGGATCCCCTAAAATGGCGCCGGTCAAGCAAGACGCGTATGAGGCTTACTTTAAACTGCAGGCCATCGAATATGCAGCTGAAAATGGCAATCGAGCAATCTTAGTGTTTTCGCTTTATGAGGAGGAGGCATCTCTCCATACGCGCAAGGACAACTGCTGCGCAGCGGCTGCCCACGGATTACCAGGAGAGGGCGGCCATCTTCCGCACCTACTGCCGCGACAAGATAACCGTGCCCAGCCACATCACCAACATGGATGAGATCTCTCTGACTTTTGAAATCCCTTGGACCCACACAGTGGAGAAAAAAGGGACCGGCACGGTGGCGATACGCACAACGGGGCACGAGAAGTGAAACAGACAGAGCGCTGGATGACAGAAGGCGAACGCTCCTTCACAAAGACTATGAGGCAGTGGCGGGCAAGTTATTAGATTAGATTAGATTAGATTCAATTTTATTGTCATTACACATGTCACAAGTACAAGGCAACGAAATGCAGTTAGCATCCAACCAGAAGTGCTTAAGTAGCGATAAAACTGTGATGGGTATATACATATATACACACAATGATATGTTTATGATATCAATCTATATGTTTGTATTTACAGAGTTCACAGATATGTAAAGGATATATAAAAGTCTTTGCAACCAAGATAAATATATATACAGGCTGTAACTATGGTGCTGATGTGCAAAGTATGGAAAGCAGTGCAAGTAACCGGATGTGGGTAGTGCCAATAACAGATGTAAATAGTGCAAATAACAGATGTAAATAGTGCAAATAACAGATGTAAATAGTGCAAATAACAGATGTAAATAGTGCAATTATTGTAACAGATTTAGTCAGTGCAAATAGCGTGAATGTACAATCAGTCAGTCCAGATGGGTTATTGTGCCTGAAGGGAGGTAAAGTGAGAGGGGTCAGAGTTCAGCAGGGAGACAGCAGTGGGGAAGAAGCTGTTTCTGAACCTGCTGGTTTTTGTCCGGAGGCTCCTGTAGCGCCTCCCAGAGGGCATGAGGGTAAACAGTCCATGCGCTGGGTGACAGGAGTCTTTAGAGACCTTCTTGGCCCTCCTGTGACAGCGCCTCCTGTATATGTCCTCGATGGAAGGAAGAGAAGCTCCAGCTATTCGCTGGGCGGTCTTCACCACCTTCTGCAATGCCTTCCGGTCTGAGGCAGAGCAGTTCCCATACCAGATCGTAACACAGCTGGTCAGAATGCTATCGATGGTGCAGCGATAGAAGTTCACCAGGATGTCTGAAGAGAGGTGGTGTTTCTTCAGAGTCCTCAGGAAGAAGAGACGCTGGTGAGCCTTCTTCACCAAACTGGAGCAGTTAGTCGTCCAGGTGAGGTCCTGTGAGAGGTGGATCCCCAGGAATTTGAAGCTGGACACACGCTCACCACTGCTCCGTTGATGTGGATGGTTGGGTAGATGTCCGTCTTCCTCCTGAAGTCCAGGACGAGTTCTTTAGTTTTATTGGTGTTGAGCAGCAGGTTGTTGTTGTGGCACCACGTAGCTAAACGGTCCACCTCCTCCCTGTAAGCTGACTCATCGTTATCCTTGATGAGGCCAATCACCGTGGTGTCATCTGCGAACTTGATGATGGTGTTGGAACCATGTAGAGCTCTGCAGTCGTGGGTGAAAAGGGAGTAGAGGAATGGGCTCATCACACAGCCTTGTGGTACTCCGGTGTTTACAGTGAGGGTAGGGGAGCAGTGATGATCTAGCCGCACATGTTGTGGTCTATTGGTCAGAAAGTCCAATAACCAGTTGCAGATGGAGATGCTGATGCCCAGGTCCCTGAGTTTGGTTATCAGCTTGGAGGGGATGACAGTGTTAAATGCTGAACTGAAGTCTATGAACAGCATTCGGGCGTATGTGTCATTATTGTCCAGGTGAGAGAGGACAGAGTGCAGTGCTGTGGAGACTGCATCTTCTGTGCTCCTGTTCTTACGATAGGCGTACTGATGGGGGTCCAGGGTTGTGGGGAGACAGGATTTGAGTTGTGCCAAGACCAGCTGTTCTAAGCACTTTGTTATGATGGGAGTGAGTGCTACTGGACGATAGTCATTGAGACAAGCCGGGGTGGAATGTTTTGTTATGTTTAAGTTTGTTTAAGTTATGCCACCATATGCGGGTGGATTGTAGACGCATGGGCTATGATACCGTCTTCATGTATTGTAACACTATTGTAACGCATCAATGCTGAAGCAGAACCGGTCGGCAAGTCTGATTCAGATGATGAAGAAGAGGAATTCGGGATGTTGGACATTGAAATAGCGCAGCTGTTTAATTCAGATACAGAAGATGAAAGCTTTGATGGTTTTGTGGCGGAAGAATAAATATTTTGTTCAATAAATGTGTCGAAACTCACTGTTGTACTTCCGTTGTCATTTTTTACTGTATGTTTTAGCATGCTCCTAAAAATACGGTGCGCCTTATGTATGTTTTAGATACAGAAATAGCACCCATAACTGAGACTGCACCTTTTAATACAGTGCGCCTTATGGTCGTGAAAATACAGTACCTCATGCAAGAAGGTTTTGGATTCAATCCACAGTTACAGCAGGCCTTTCTCTGTTGAACTAGTCTGCTCTCACCAAGTCTTTTTGGGTTTCCTCAGGAGGTGCTCCAGTTTGCCCGACTATCGAAAGCCTACAGATTAATTCGATCAACAGCAGTGGTGCAGCCTTTCTTCTCCTCGTGATTTGATCATATGTTATCACAGTTGAACCATACAATCTAGAGACACGACCGGTGTTAACTTGCCAAACTTTTCATTTTTCATTACAGAGCCATGAGAGTATGGTGAATTTCGATATCTGGGAAGTGGCTTTAACGAAGACTTATATTGTTAAACCAGGGCCAACGGTCACGTTTGTTGTCTTAGCCTGACCAAAAGAAAAGATATGCTATGTGTGCCCAAAATGCAGCTGAGATAGGCTACAGCCTATCAACCTACAACTGTCTCCAAATGTATTTAACTGGCCATTAAAGGGGCTACTTTGTTAGCTTATAGTTCTAAAAGTTTGCAGCCACCAGGCTGTGTGCCATTAGCCCTATATAGCGCTTTAGGGGGCTAAAGAGGCTAAAAAAAGAGGAGTTTTATCATCAAGCCCATAGTACCTTCAAAAGGTATGTGGAGAGGCCCAAATTGCTGCTTTGTAAATCTCCTGGATGGAGATTTCTTTGTAAAGGGCCCATGAGATGACATGGCCCCTGGAAGAATGTGGTGGCTGCAAACTTTTAGAGTTAAAAGCTAGCATAATAGCCTCAATTATTCAGTGAGCGAGCCACTCTTTTGAGAATGGCTTCCCAAAGTAGGTCTTCACCCAGGATACAAAAGAACTGGCCGCTTTTCTGAGAGCTCTTGGTTTTGTCAATGCTCATCTGAGGAGAACGTTGGGGGATAGACAGATACCAGGTCATTTGAAGAACATTACCCCAACACCTTAGGTATAAGCAGGGTTATGCTGCATAGTAACTTTGTGTTACTCAAAGAGAACTTAGTAGATGCTTGGCTTACAGAAAAGGAATAAACACATTTAAAGTCATCATATTCAAGTCCAGTTGAACCACCGGTTCAAAACTGGGAGCTTCACACCTTGTGAGAGCCACTGTGGTCTAGCTGAGCCTGTGATAGGCTACCTGATGGAACATTCCCCTCAAGTGTAAGTGTATTATTAAAACCATCACCAGGGCTACAGCCATTAGCCCTAAAATCCTTTGGCAAAGTCTGAGAGACACATTTCACCCTTTAAAAATGGACTAAACAGTCTCTGCTTGCCTTTAATCTCTGCCCAGTCAGCTTGCTTTGGTCTCGCTTCTTGAGAACCACAATGTCTGGCTGCAACAGTTACAACAACATTAATTCTTTGCATAAGTGAAAAGTGCTTGTGAAACATGTATTGGAAACATTGATAGTTCAATGAACAATGTCTCTGCTTCTCATCACAGGGCACTGGGCCGGTACGAATGTTCCACGGCCCATGTGCTGAACAGGACCATATTTTGTGAGCCTCCTTGTGAACGGGGCTGTTGGGGAAGCAGAGATGAGGAAGGGACCAGAACCATCTCACCTGCTGCATCCCAAGTTATCAGGTCAACCACTTTTTCCTCTGGATTACCTAAGAGAAGGTGGTGGGAGTCGTTATATAGACTGGGGCCCTCCCATAACTTCTACTGCCACTGGCCCTTAGAAGCAGCAACCTTATAGGCTTTATCTATCAGGCAGGACCCTGGCCTCCCATTCCCTTGCAGTCGAGCATGGAGCTGTCTGCCACAGGTTGCTTCTCTCTATAGTCAGGAAACTTGTCCAGTAACATTGGATCAAATATCAGAAGCTGTTTTCCCTTTCTCTTCACCTTTGGCAGATTTTACCATCATAGTGGGAGAGAATTTCATCCATCTTGGGTTCAGGCCACTGGATTTTGAATTTAACAACATTGTGTTTACACACGTCCTGCAAGCCTAAATCCATTGTAAAGGAGGATGTGCCTTGTTTCCAGGCATCATCCGGGATCTAAAATGTAATCAGAACTTTGGTGCTATGCTTTGGCATGCAGGCTCTTTTCAATATATTGAAGGGAAGGGGCTAAACACACAACCTTGAGGGGCTTTTGTATTCTGGGTGTTCGTGTTAGAGATGTGACCCACCTGGTGGCCCGACCTCTGCCCATGGAGTCCGGGCCGGGCACAGCCCGAAGAGGCAACATGGGACCCCCCTTCCCGTGGGCTCACCACCTGCAGGAGGGGCCAAGGGGGTGGGGGTGCATTGTGTGTTGGGTAGCGGCCGAAGGCAGGGACCTTGGTGGTCTGATCCCCCCGCTGAATAAACTGGCTCTAGGGACATGGAATGTCACCCTCTCTGGTGGGAAAGGAGCCTGAGCTAGTGCGTGAGGTTGAGAAGTTCCGACTAGACGGAACCTCGATGGACAGCAAGGGCTCTGGAACCAGTCTTCTCGAGAGGGGGTTGGAGACTCTACCACTCTTGAGTTGCCGATGGTGAGAGGCAATGGGCAGGGGGTGGTAATTCTCGTTGCCTCCCCAGCTCAGTGCCTGAAAATTGGAGTTTACCCTGGTGGATGAGAAGAGAGTAGCCTCCCTTCGCCTTCGGGTGGGGGACGGATCCTGACTGTTGTTTGTGCCTATTGCCCAAACAGCAGTTCAGCGTATCACCCTTTTTGGAGTCCTTAGAGGGAGTGCTGGAGAGTGCTCCTTCTGGGGGCTCCCTCGTCCTCCTGGTGACTTCAATGCTCACATTGGCAGCGACAGTGTGATCTGGAGAGGTGTGATTGGGAAGAACGGCTCCCCTGATCTGAACCCGAATGGTGTTTTGTTATTGGACTTCTGTACGCGTCTCAGATTGTCCATACAAACACCTTGTTCAGGCATAAAGGCGTCCACATGTGCACTTGGCACCAGGACGCCTTAGGCCGCAGATCGATGATCGACTTTGTGGTCGTGTCATCGGATTTGCGGCAGCATGTTCTGGACACTCGGGTGAAGAGAGGGCGGAGCTGTCAACTGATCACCACCTGGTGGTGAGTTGGCTCCGATGGTCAGGAATGATGTCGGACAGGACCCGGCAGACCCAAACGTATTTGTGAGGGGTTTGCTGGGAACGCCTGGCAGAGTCTCCTGTCAGAAGGAGCTTCAACTCACACCTCTGGGAGAGCTTTGACCAATCCCGGGGGAGGCGGGGAACATTGAGTCAGAGTGGACCATGTTCCGTGCCTCCATTGTTGAGGTGGCTGACCAGTGCTGTGGGCGCAAGGTGGTTGGTGCCTGTCGCGGCGGCAATGCCCGAACCTGCTGGTGGACATGGTGGGATTGCCGTCAGGCTGAAGGAGTCGTATCGGGCCTTACTGGCCTGTGGGACTAGCTGAGGCGTCCGCAGTAATGTGGACTCTGCACCCATCCGTTGTGGTAAAGAGAGAGCTGAGCCAAAAGGCGAAGCTCTCGATTCACCGGTCGATCTTCGTGCCTACCCTCACTTATGGTCATGAGCTTTGGGTTATGACCGAAAGAACAGATCACGGGTACAAGTAGCCAAAATGAGCTTCCTCTGTAGGGTGGCTGGGCTCTAGGGTGAGAAGCTCTGCCATCCGGGAGGAGCTTCGAGTAGAGCCGCTGCTCCTCCACGTTGAGAGGAGCCAGATGAGGTGACTTGGGCATCTCGTTAGGATGTCCCCTGGACGCCTCCCTGGTGAGGTGTTTAGGGCATGTCCCTCCAGTAGGAGGCCCCCGGAAAGACCCAGGACACGTTGGAGAGACTATGTCTCTCGACTGGTCTTGGTATGCCTGGGGATCCCCCCGGATGAGCTGGAAGAAGTAGCTGGGAAGAGGGAAGTCTGGTCTTCTCTTCTTAGGCTGCTGCCCTGCGACCCGACCCCGGATAAGCGGTAGAGGATGGATGGATGGATGGATGAATGGATACTTAGATATTTAGAATAATTTTTAAACCCTTCTTTTGACCTACAAGGTCCTCAGAGGCCTAGCTCCATCCTACCTGGAGGAGCTAGTGATACCTTATCAGCCCAATAGACCGCTCCGCTTTCAGAATGCTGGTCTACTTGTGGTTCCCAGAGTTTTCTAGGAGTAGAATGGGGGGCCGAAGCATTAGCTACCAGGCCCCCCTGCTATGGAACCAGCTCCCTGTCCAGGTACGGGAGGCTGACTCCATCGCTACTTTAAAGGTCAGACTTAAAACCTACCTCTTTGAAAAAGCTTATTGTTACTAATTCTGTAGTTCCAGTTACTATCATAGACAGACAAATTATCATACTTAGGGGGTCGTCTAATCGTTAGGTTAACATCTTAGCTATGCTGTTATAGGCCAAGGCTGCTGGGGTCCAGAAACATGATCACCTGACAGGCCTCTGTCACCCCACTGGGTCATGGTTTCCTCTCCTCTCCTCTCCTTTCCTCTTCTTTCCTCCTCCTCATCAAGCAGACTAGTTATGCTGATTCCTGTGTAGTTTTTTCTGCTCCCCCCTTATTCATTTACAGGTATCGCCGCCTTCGGAGCTGCATGATGACCTCGGCCCCGCTGACCCGCTGTATAGTGTATTTTTGTGTGTGTTTCTGTGCCTGTGCCTCTCCCTCTCCTCTCCTCTCCTCTCCTCTCCTCTCCTCTCCTCTTCCCTCTCCTCTCCCCTCCCTCTCTTCTCCTCTCCCTTTCCCCCTCCTTCTCCTCTCCTCTTCCCTCTCCCTCTTCTTCTTCCTCTCCTCTCTCTCTACCCAGCCGGCCATCAGCAGGAGGGTCCCCCTACATGAGCCTGGTCCTTCTCAAGGTTTCTTCCTGTTAAAGGGGAGTTTTTCCTTGCCACTGTTGCTTGTCTGGGTTAGGCCCTGGGATTCTGGAAAGCACCTTGAAACAATTTTGATTGTAAAAGTCGCTATAAAAATAAAGATTGATTGATGGATGGATGGATGGATGGATATGTAATCCAATGAAATTAGCAGAGGCTTAGCAGTGCAGTGATATGCACTGTAGCCTCACAGCAAGAAGCCTCTGGATTTGAAGTTGTGGTAGCCAAGAGCTATTCTGTGCAGAATTTGCATGTTTTTCCCATACTTGTGGGTTCTTACTTTTTACTCCTACTTCCTCCCACAGTCTAAAGAGAACTGGGTATTCTTAATAAACCCAAGGTGTAAAATGCCAAATTGCTGGTGTTAATTGATACCAATTCAATATATCTGTTAGGAGTCAGCACATTTTTTCCTGTTCTTTCCCTGTTCCCTGACCTGCAGGTCTGAGCCACTGACAGACCCACGTGCAGCTCATTTGGGTTGATTGGATCTGCAGCTTTAAAGAGCAGCTCGGTCCTCTTCTTCTCTTCCCTTAGTGATGAAGACATTATGAGCTTCTTCACTAATAAAGTTCATAGCTATCAGAGAAGAGGCTAATCAGGCCATCCCAACAGCTGCTGGACCATCACCAGATGTGCCGTCTGTGGGAACATACAGGGTCTCCAATGAGCCCTTAAACTTCTTTACCCCTATATATTTTTCTGAGGCGTCTTTGCTAATTCAGAAAATCAAATCCACCATAGGTCTTTTAGATCCCATCCCAACACACCTGTTGAAGGATGTTTTACCATTGATAGGCAGTTCTATCCTAGACCAGATCAATTGTTCTTTAGTGACAGGTTATATACTCCGGTCCTACAAGGTGGCAGTGATTAAACCGTTGCTTAAAAAAATAAATCACTGGATCCTGGTGTGATAGCAAATTATAGGCCGATATCCAACCTTCCTTTTATCGCTAAAATTCTTGAGAAGGTGGTGGTGACTCAGTTACTGGAGCACTAGCAGAGAGACAGTCTGTTTGAGATGTTTCAGTCAGGCTTAAGAGCTCATCACAGCACTTATTAAAGTTACTAATGATCTTCTTATAGCTTCAGATCATGGACTGGTCTCTATGCTGGTTCTGCTGGACCTCAGTGCTGCTTTTGATACAGTTGATCACAGCATCCTGTTACAGAGACTGGAACATGTGATTGGGATTAAAGGGACAGCACTAGACTGGTTTAGATCAGATTTATCTGATAGATACCAGTTTGCTCATGTCCATGGTGTTCCCTCCTCATACAGTAGGGTTAGCCATGGAGTTCCACAAGGTTCTGTACTTGGACCAATCCTTTTCACCTTGTACAGGCTTCCCTTAGGGAACATTATTCGGCAGCATGGGATAAATTTTCATTATTATGCTGATGACACTCAGCTTTATTTATCCATGAAACCAGAGGAGACAGAGAAGTTAGTGAAGCTCCAGACCTGTCTTAAAGACATAAAGTCCTGTATGTCTTCAAATTTCCTCCTCCTTAACCCAGGAAAAACTGAGGTCATGGTGTTTGGTCCTGAACCTCTCAGAGATAGATTAGATCATATGATCACTCTAGATGGTATCTCAATAACATCTAGTCTCTCTGTGAGGAATCTTGGAGTAACTTTTGATCAAAATCTCTCCTTCAACTCACACATTAAATTAGTCTCTTGAAGTGCCTTTTTTCACCTGAGGAACATCACAAAGATTAGGAAGCTACTGACGCGGCATGATGCTGAAAAGTTAATTCATGCTTTTGTTACTTCTAGGCTGGAATATTGTAATTCTTTATTATCAGGATGTCCAAACAACTCTTTAAGAAGCCTCCAGTTGATCCAAAATGCTGCAGCCAGAGTTCTGACAGGTATTGACAAAAGAGATCACATAACTCCTGTAATGGCATCGCTTCATTGGCTGCCTGTTAAATTTAGAATAATTTTTAAAACCCTTCTTTTGACCTACAAGGTCCTCAGAGGCCTAGCTCCATCCTACCTGCTCCGCTCTCAGAATGCTGGTCTACTTGTGGTTCCCAGAGTTTCTAGGAGTAGAATGGGGGGCCGAGCATTTAGCTACCAGGCCCCCCTGCTATGGAACCAGCTCCCTGTCCAGGTACGGGAGGGCTGACTCCATCGCTACTTTAAGATCAGACTTAAAACCTACCTCTTTGAAAAAGCTTATTGTTACTAATTCTGTAGTTCCAGTTACTATCATAGATAGACAAATGATCATACTTAGGGGGTCATCTAATCATTAGGTCACATCTTAGCTATGCTGTTATAGGCCAAGGCTGCCGGAGTCCGGAAACATGATCACCTGACAGGCCTCTGTCACCCCACTGGGTCATGGTTTCCTCTCCTCTCCTCTCCTCCTCCTCATCAAGCAGACTAGTTATGCTGATCCTGTGTAGTTTTTCTGCTTCTCCCCCTATTCATTTACAGGTATCGCCGCCTTCGGAGCTGCATGATGACCTCCAGCCCCGCTGACCCGTTGTATAGTTATTTTTGTGTGTGTTTCTGTGCTTTGTGCCTCTCCTCTCCTCTCCTCTCCTCTCCTCTCCTCTCCTCTCCTCTCCTCTCCTCTCCTCTCCTCTCTCTTTACCCAGCTGGCCATCAGCAGGAGGGTCCCCCTACATGAGGCCCTGGGATTCTGGAAAGCGCCTTGAAACAATTTTGATTGTATAAGACGCTATATAAATAAAGATTGATTTGATTTGATTTGAACAAGTGCAGAGCGACACGTCCAAACTGTCTCGAATTTTTCAGAAGAGATTTTTATGGAAAAGACACAAGGTTATTCTGAATTTCAAGCTAAGCGGAAAGACCAAAAGTCCTATGAGCAGGTCAGCCAAAGCCAGAGAAAAAATCAGGCCGTTAGTGGGGACGTAAAGTAAAGGATTGAGATGATCACAAAAACATTTCCACACATAGCAACCGATAATAAACCAAGGAAAACATACAATAGTACGTATATGATGGAAGGATTACTTGTAAATATGTGAGTTGCATTATTTGAGTCATAGCAAGGATGCATATCAGGCATAGTGAAAGTACCATTGACTGTCAAGTTTGGTTCAATACAGCTTGATTTTTGCAAAAACATCTATCACATAAACAACATGTGAAGGATATTTGGTCCAGTATGTACAAATATTAGCAGTGTTATAATTCTCTTTTACCTGGCACTAATGTACCCTCATGAAGTGCAAAGAACATGGCAGGCTGGCAGGGTTTTAATAATGTGTCATTTGGTCGCCAAAATTACCTGGAGCTTTGGTAGGCCAATCAGAGTGTGTGTGTGTGTGTGTGTGTGTGTGTCTGTGTGTGCGTGCATGCATGCGTGTGCGTGCGCCTGCCTGCGCCAAAGAGGTTATGTGACAGTTTGTATGTCTTCCAGAAAAAATAACTGAAAAGAAAGAAGGAAGGCTTCAGAAAAGTTACTTAAATTTGATATCTCCTAAGGGTCAAAGCCAAAAGGAAATGATTGCCAAAATTAGTGTACAACTACGCAGAAGCTTTATTTTCTAATACTACATCCAATTTAATTTGCAGTAAATTAAAATATGTTTTGATCCTCATTCACAGCCAAAGTTGAGGAAGCGGGAATTTGTGTCTGATGACTGTGGTTAAGCTACACACTTCGTACACAACCTGAACAAAGACACACAGTAAGGATGTACTAACCAAAGTCCTGTTTGTGCTCTGCCAGATGCCATCAAATGTCCTAAGGAAAACACACTGTACAAACATGTGGTGGATAAAAGTGGCTGCTGATGTAACCATCAATAGCAAATGCACCAATGTGGTTTGCTGAGGGATTTAGTTTGGACTGTATTTATTCATACAATTGTGTCTTTGTGTGTGTGTGTGTGTGTGTGTGTGTGTGTGCATCCATTAATACCTCCACCAAGGTGATGTGACCTTTGATCTTCTAAGGTCAATGCCGAAGGGAAATGACTGCCACAATTAGTGTGCTTAAGGATTTACAATAAAAGAACAGATCACTATGTAGAACAAGATAAAGGTTTTAGGATAGGTTTTAGGGTAATTTTGTAGAGTAACAAACAAATTCTTTAGTCGTCATTTCAGTTTCCAGTGAGACCTTGAGGCTCATATTCTCTCTAATTTCTAATTCAATGTAAGGGTGTTCTTTTTCGATAGTCTTGGCTCACAGAAATACAGATTAACAAACTTTCAAATGTTTTCTCATTTGGTGGGTCAACTACAGACATACCCCTTCTATTTCAAAAACCTTTTCAAATTCAGATATGTATAGGTGGATTTCCTCCAGAAAAGCCTTTCGTACACTTCGGACTCAACCTACACAGAGAGACACAGTAAGGATGTGCTAAACAATGTCCTGTTTGTGCTTTGCCAGATGCCTTCAAATGTCCTAAAGAAAACACACTGTACAAACATGTGGTGGATAAAAGTGGCTGCTGATGTAACCATCAATAGCAAATGCACCCATGTGGTTTGCTGAGGGATTTATTTTTGACTGTATTTATTCATACAACAGCGGTGTCTTTCTGTTTCTCTCTCTGTGTTTGAACAATAATTAACGGAATAATTATGAAGTTTATACAGAACCTGTGTCACAGGTTTTGCTTCAGTTGGATATTGTTCTTTTGTCATAATAGCTCTCATCAAGTTAAGTACCTGGTTTCGGTACTTCACTTATCTATTTAAAATTATATTCTATCGATTCCTCTATTATAGTTTGAGCCACTCTCGTCTGAAAATGTCAAAAGAAGCTCAATCTGGTAATCTGATATATGGTAAGATCTATTGTCTTACATTGTTTTACGTTGTTCATAGCCAATGTTGGCTATTAATGGTTCTCTTTTATACTTTACAGCTATGGAAAGTTCAAAGGTTCAAATCTCACACTCATTTCCTCATTGAATTAAAACCACGACACAATACTCTCGCTCATACTTGATCCAGCCGTATGCTGGGATCTCACATATCTCTAGCATCACTTTTCAACAGGGGTGAACTTCAATTGCTATAACTGCCGCTCATTAACACATAACTGGAGATAGTGCTGAGATGGCTGTCATGGAGACGCCACCCTAACTTTTAGTTTTGAGCTAATTCCGCTTTAGGATTCGACAACCTTCCAGTTAAATTTCAGAACCACAACACCCATTTGTCAAATTACCTCTGTCAATTGTCTTTCTCAGTGAAATAATAATGTAGTTATTAAGTTGTTAGTTTCTATCTATCTACTTTTGCTAATTCAGGCCTCTACCAAATCACATCACGAGCTAATTACCAGGTCAAAGAAAGACGGTGAGGATGGAGAATCTGCAGTATCAAATTTGCCATGGTAACATGAAATCTGCTTTATGACGGCTTATGACGGCTGATGTAGTGTTCGCTGACTGTGAAGAATGTAGCAAGGACTGATTAGAACTCGTTGTGAAATGGCCTTTATAACTGCACTGAAATTTTTGCTTAATTTTTAATAGAGACCATTAAAAAAGTGATATGATGTAGGGCTGTGACACGTAGTTGCAGTTGTGTGTATTCACGACTGTTAAACTGTCTTTGTCTCGGTGTGTTTGTTTTGTGTGTCCAGGTGTATCTTTGTCTGACACAAAGGCTTAATTACAAATGTTTAATCCTTAGAATTTTACAGGTGGCTGTCTTTATTCTTTTCAAAACTTGAAAGAAAAACATTTTTATTTGCAAAATGTGTTTTATTGTAAATTATTCAAATTTTAATGCGAGATTATGGAGAAAGACATCTTGATCTTGATCTACTGAATCAGGACAAGATTGCTGCTTCAGGATGAACTACGGACATTATTGTAAATAATAAACTGGAATTGTAAATAAACACATTTCTGGAAGTGCAAGAACATTTTGTGGTAGTAAATCCTCAACAAATTCATAACTACAATGATAAAAACTGGAATTTAGTCAGCTAATCTTTAAATAACAACAACATAATAATAATAATAATATGTGTTATCAGTATTTCAGAAGTTACATTCATGCTGATAAAGTTTTACTCACAAAGGTGTTTACTAGATAAATAACTTTTACTGAATGTGCACAAGGGCACAGCGACTTTGCTACTGAAGCTTCAGGGGACCATATAGATACAAGCTTTTTCAAAGTCACAGGAGTTTGGTATTTGAAAAATCTTCATTAAATATTTTTCCAGAATGATTGTTCTAAATGCAGACCTGAAACCAGCTATAAAAGAAAAGCATAAATAAAAGGATTAAGTGTTGAATTTGACAGTGCAAGCCAATTAAAGGCTTCAATTACAGAAATTGGAGTAATTTCATGAATTAATGGCTGGAAAATAATACAAAGGAAATATGGAGTCCAACACAGGAGGAACACTCCCACAACTATAGCTAGAGTTTTGGTAGCCTTTTTCTCCATTTTGCTGACATTTGCTCCAGATTTTGTGTTTTGAATTTGTTTGGCTTGTTTCTGAGCAGCAAAGAAAATCCTCAGATAGATATGAAGCATTACGATGACCGGGATGTAAAAAGCAAATATACAGGAAAGTGTATTTGATATTAAAGCATCCAATAAACAACTTTCTTCACATTTCCATCAACACGCCCCCTACATACACAATACAATTCCAGTTAGTGCAGCAACCCCCCAGCTCACCAGGATCATAACCCCAATAATACAATTATTTATTTTACTCTTGTAAGCAAGAGGATGACAGACAGCATAGTATCTGTCAATTGAGATGCAGCATAAGTTCAAAATAGATGCTGTGCTAAGTATAACGTCAAAGACTTCTCTTAATTTACAAGCCAAATCTTCATGGTACCAGCAGGAGGTTACAGTGAACGCCATGCTGAAAGGAAAAACTAACACTCCTACGAGCAGGTCGGCCACAGCCAGAGACAGGATCAGGTAGTTAGTGGGGACGTGGAGCTGTTTGAAGTAAATGATTGAGATTATTACCAGAGCATTTCCACACACTGTCACAACAGACAATGAACCAAGAAAATATATAATATTACACATTTCAATGAAGGAATATGTGTAAATGTGTAAGTTACATCATGTGATATATAGCAGGGATGAATTTCATTAACAGTGGAGGTGTCGTTGACCATCAGCATTGGTTCACTTTTCTTTGACTCCTGCAAGGACAGTTAATGAAGCTAAACAAGTTTTACAAGAAAACCTTTAAAAATATATATCAACTTGAATATGAACAATATTGTCATCAATACAATTCAGTAAAACAAAAGCAGCTAGATTTTTTTTTCTTAAAGTTTCTTTTGAGAAGAGAAGAAATGTTTTAAGTTTAAAGGCTTTAAAGCTTGTTAACAAAACCCCAACATAATAAAACAACTTCAGTTGGGACAGAAACTCATGAAACACAATAATTTAGAAGTTGCTTACCATATTCCAGTGCTGATCTCTCTCTCTCTCTGATCTGTCCATTTTATTACTGCTTTAGACCTGATATTTAAATAGTCAGCCTCATAGCATAAAAATACAGGCCCACATCAGTCATGCATTCCAAACTGCATGGATATGCAAATCCCTTTTGGGGGGAGGGGACTTAAAGCTTTTCTTTTTAGAATGTCAAGGAAATTCTTGAAATTTAAAGCTTTAATATTTAAAACCTCACTTGGTAAACCTAAGATACTTAATATTGCACATCTCCTCTATCTTATGTAAATAGCTAAATAGCTCCTGCACTTATAGTCCAAGGCATTTAATGTAAACACCATCTGTAAAATATGTTTATAGCACAACCCGGTAAACAATTGTAAAATAACCGCCATACTGTATTTATTAAGTTATTATCCTCACTTGCTGCTTCTTTGCACTTCTGGTTAGATGCTGAACTGCATTTTGTTGCTCTGTACCTGTACATGTGCAATAACAATAAAGTTGAATCTAATACTTAATATTCACTTGAGGGTGGATCTCACCTTTGACACAAAGAGGACACTCTGGACATGGAACATGCAGCCAAGAGCTGCAGAAAGTCCAAGGTAGTTTCTTTTCTTCTCTTTTCAAGAGAAGAAACCCAGTCCAGTTGACATAGAAAACTACCTTGGATACAATGACCTGGATGATTGAGAATCTACACAGACAGCTGCAGAAAGCAAAGACCTGATTTGTAGGCCACCAAACTGGACCCCTCCAACACCAACCCAGCTCAGGCAATTGTGTCTCTAAATATTATGAACAGAAATGGTGACTAGGGCAACCCTAGTAGAGTCCGTCTGCTGAAAACACTACAGTAGGGGCATGCAGTCCAAGCTCTGACACCCATCATGGAAGTGACCATGCAGCCTCAATATTTAAAAAGGACCACATATCTTGAGCAAAATAACTTGGTCTACTTTTACTCCTTGCCTGGTCGCAGGTAACCAGGGCCTATCACTGACAGTGGGCCTTTGGCATTGGGCATGATGGTGAATGCTTAATGGCCTGGACTACTCGGACACACAGAAGAATAAATGTAAGTTCCCCTTCATGTAGGTTTCCCACCTATTAGAGTGACCAAGTGGGTCAGTGCAATATGAGCTTGGTTTCCACAAAATTGGAGAACTTTGCGAAAGGACACTCATTTCAAATGATTTAATTATTATTTATAGAAACTTGGGGTGCTTGTCACGGTCAAACCATCCTGATAATGATAAGAGCAGGCTGGGTGATGTTGGTGGTTGTGATTGTGTTGGCCTTCATGACGGCAGGTTGTCAAAATAGTGAAAAACCCACTCTTGTCCATGTGCGCAGATATGGTGGGCTTGCGAGCACACTATAGGCAGCATGGCTCATGTGCCTTACAGATGTTTGTTTGGTCCTTGTTGGGCTGTTGGGTTGCTACCAAATTAACTCTTCTAGCCACTCTTACACTCCGGGAATACCATCCTTCTTTATGAATGAATTTTCTTCATTGGAAGTCTGTTATCATTCTGGCTAGGACATTGATAGAGTTCTTTCAATCCACACTGAAAAGTCAGATGGTCAAAAATTGGTCTACCTTGGTTAATTAGACAATTTCGGGTTGTTAACCCTTGTACACATCTTCAAACATTCATCTGTGGGGTGCAAAACAGCTGCCAATTGTTTCTGTGTACAACTTCTATTCTGAATTAAGTTTTCGATTTCTGTTGACAGATATCAAGCCGTATGTCAGCTGTGGGTATGACACTAGTGAGCTGGGACTTTTCCAGTTCTAAAGGGAATTGTAATCACCATGAATGACCCATTTTAACCTACAACATGGTACAGGGGGATTGTTGTTTGTTGGGGTCCAGGGTTCCGGGTCACGTGTTGTGGTCCTGCTTGCTTCTTCTTCCTGCAGCAGGGGTGGAGGAGCCGATAATCTGCTACAGCGGCTCTGCAGTCAGACGCACCTGTCGGCAATTTACATTGGCCACCTATTTAAGGACGGAGCGCCTGTCTGCCAGCGTGGGGGACTTCTAGCGTTCCAATGGTATATCTGAATCCTGTTCCTTTGCTTTATGATAGAACTCATTTTAATGTTTCTTACTGTCTGTTCGAGGTCTCCACACCGCCCTGCTGGAGAGAAGAACGCGCTGGACCGGACTCCCGTGTTTGCTCCACTCTGGAGCTCTCTGTGCAATCCGGAATAGCTGGATGAGTGCTTCCCATGCAGTCCAGGAGACTTTTGAGTTGACCTTTAATAAAGACTTCTGTGTTGGACACTATTCCCAACTGAGTTTGCCTGCTTTCGGGTCCAGTAGAAAACCTCGCCGAAACAGATGTTTTTTATTCATGTTGGACCCCTGATTTCCTACTCTGATATTTAACCCTTAGAGTAACAACACTATACCTGTTCTCTGTAATTGATCTTTAGTGACTTCTGTGCTCTCTTTTAACATGCTTCTGCATTTGTACGGCCCTACAGATAAATAAATTAAAAAAAAAATTAAGATAGTGATTATATTCTTTCCCTCCCTTATTTCTGCAAGAAACCATGCAAACACTTTTTGTAAAATTCAAGTCTTTAAAAAATTTCTAGTAGCCTATGCATAATATGTGTTGTTGATCTTCCTTTTTATTGTACGTGGAAAAAATATGCTTAACTATGCCTGACCTTTGTCCTCATGGACATTCCCTTTCTGTTATTTGTTTGTGTGACTTTTTGAAGTCAGTAATGTTTCCCATGTTACCTAGCTGTTGTTTTGTCGCACTTTCTTTTAATCAACAGGTGACTAATGATGATTAGCTAGCTGGCATCTACAGCTTACTTAAGATTTTCTGATGTCTGTGCTACACATTTGCTCCTGAGAGACTACACTCCTTCACACCTCTAATAGGAGAGAGACACATTTCCAGTGTTTGTTTGCATCAATGTTAAAAAACAACACAGCAAAAACCAAAAGAAAACCCAACCGCAAGTGGAATACACATAGTGCATTTATTTTACAAATTTGTATGTGTTACTTTATCAATTAAAGCAGAATCTTTTTTCATACCCAAGAGGTAGCTAGAGCAGGACTTTTGGCATTGCCCACATCTAGTACCATGAATGTGTTTTACTTCCACCAAGAAGTTATGTGCCAGTCGACATCTGTCTGTCTCTCTGCCTGTTAGCAAAATAACTCAGAGAGTTATCAATGGATTTTAATGAAATTGTGAACAGGGCCAAAGAGCAAATCCAAGTTATACATTGGTAACAGATTATCTCTACGAAACAACTAAATCAGTGCACTGTTCTCTTAATATTGTAATATGCATAAAACAATGGAAGGTTCTCAGTTTCATTGTATCTGTGTGTCAGTTAAAATCCATATAGAAAATGATGTTATTTTTCAGACACAACTTGCCCTGGAACAAGTTTTCTGTGTGGCTTATGTTTGCTACAACTTCTGTTGTTTTCAGAGAGGCTCAATCTTTTCAACATTTGACTCTCCCACGACAGTTTCATACTGGGGATGGAATTTTAAGGATTTATTCCAGATAAACCTTTGAGTTTCTGCATAACGTACAAGCCATTTAAGGTGACCCAAGAAAAGTCTATATATACTAGTGTGAAGTGAAAATCTTAAAATAAATCACTATGTACAGTGCTCCAGAACCCTCCCTGTGATGCTGAAAGGGATAGAAAATGATATGATATAGATTATGATACGACTGAAAGACTCAAAATAAATAGAAATGGTGGATAAAAAAATCGAATTGAACAGATTTTGGTCTGCTGAGGATTTTTTTATGTTTACAACATGATTCCATCATAGTTTTGACGTCAGTATGAATGTATAGAAGGTAGAATGCAACGTGTCTGTAATGTTGTCAAACAATGTTGAACCATTTAAAGATAGATTATAGATTTAATAGAATATTCATTTAACCTACGAGTGCTTTAGTGACGGGATTTACTTTTAATCATTCATTGTTCTAGGAACCTCCTTCACACGTCATATGCAAATGATCCCAGAGTAAAGACTTTAAACATCACGTTTTGAGCTGCTCCAACAGTTTGGCTCATCAGAAGTACGACTGAACAGGGAGAAGTGAGAACTGATTCAATGTTTATATTGCATTAGATTTGCTCTCTTGTGTTTATTGGTTGTCTCAGTTGTTCTGAGCTGTTCTGTATGGACCCGCACTTATTCCATAACAGGTCTGATGTTTTTGAGAATCACTGCAATGGATCATCATTAAGATTTGGATTAACAGAAACCGCATCTTCCTATTTGTTATGTGCCATTTTCTGGTTGTTATCAGTCATCACTGTGTGTGGAAACCTTCTTGTGATAACTGCTATTATTTACTTCAGACAGCTCCACAGTCCCACCCACTACCTGATCCTGTCTCTCGCTGTAGCTGACCTGCTTGTTGGTGTCTTGGTTTTGCCTTTCAGTGCAGTATTGATTGTTAAACCCTGCTTCTACCTTCAAACGTTCATCTGTCGGGTGCGAAACAGCTGCGACATGCTTCTATCTACAACATCTATCCTGAACTTGTGTTTTATTTCAGTTGACAGATATCATGCTGTATGTCAACCTCTGAAGTATAGAATTATCATAAATGTGCGCATTACTGTGGGGATGATCGCTGTGAGCTGGACTCTTCCAATTCTAATTGGAATTGGAATCACGATGAATGACCCAAACCAGTCTCCAACAAGATGTCTTTTTTTCAAAATCCCAGTTTGCTGTTTTAATTCTAGGAGCTGTTGTTTTGTTTTATGTCCCAGCTGTGATAATACTCACAACCTATCTGAAGATTCTGATTGTGGCGCAGAGGCAGGCACGGACCATCAAGAATGCAGCCTCTCTGAGCAGAGCACCTGGAGAGATGCTCAGTAAGATGCAAAGAAAAGCAACCAGGACTCTGTCAGTAGTAATGGGAATATTCTTAATGTGTTGGACTCCTTTCTTTCTTAGTCTGATGTTGAACCCTTTGAGTAACAACACTATACCGACCTCTGTGATTAACTCATTTAAGTGGCTTGGATGGTCAAATTCAATGCTCAATCCATTTGTCTATGCTTTCTTTTACAACTGGTTCCGCTCAGCTTTTAAAATGATCATTTCTGGGCAGATATTTCGAGGTGATTTCATGAATTCTAAACTCTTTTGACTTTTTTGGTTTGCTAAAATCAACTAAAAAGACACATTTTAAAGCTTAGCCATTAATATATAATTTAATTGTCCAATAATTGCAATGAAAAGCCTGACCAAAAGCATATCTGTTTTTTAATTTATTACTATTATTTATTTATTTATTTATTCACACACACACACACACACACACACACACACACACACACACACACACACACACTCACAATAATGCTATATATTTTTATTGTATTTTATCTCCAGCTTTTCTGTGATGTGGAACATAATCATTCATTGCATATTATAGTTTTAGATTATTTATTTATTTATTTAGCAATGAAGATACATTGTCTTATACTACTGACCTATTTTGTTTTTTGATGTACTTCTCATTCAGCCCATGTCCAACATAAAATAAATGTTATTGTTGTTAAATGCTCTCTAACAATATAGATACTGTGTACTTACTGCATAGTTGTAGTATCTGTTGTTGATCAAATCATTTCAGTTATTCACAATTGAATGCTTTAAAACATAGATTTACATAATATTAAAATTGTTTTATATTGTATCTGTAGTTTCTGAATAAAGATAATAAAGATTCTGTGCTGAAGTTTATTAGTTTTACGCTCCTGAAATGTTCAAGGTGTTTTCAAGATCCAACTTGAACAAGTGCAAGTTACCCCATCCAGTCACTTTTCTTTATAATTCCAAATGTCAAAGCTGGGTTTTACCAGGTTTCCTGTGGATTTCTGTCAGGCCAATGCTCCTAAAAGCAAGAGAGACAGTGGAGAGCATGTAAGCAGGGCCGCAGGTCTGTCTTTCTGCTGAGGCTAGAGCACCCACACAAAGCATATCCGTATTTGTTAAAGACCACATCTGTAATACAAAATATAGATCTGACTTCACCTAAGAATCCCCAATGCTAGTATACAGCTAGCAGTTTGCGCTGTGGGTGTAGAACTGAAGACTTTGGCAAGATCAGAGGATGGGGGATCTGCATTTACATACATGTGAGTGGTGCAACAAGTGCATGGTCACAGAGAAGCTTCATCCCCCTGATCTGTAGCATGTGTTTGTCAGATGAAGGACCTTTTTTTATTTTAAGGGACCTAATAGTAGTCATGTATCCATGGCTGTTTAATTGCTACCCAATGCTTATGTTACGCTCTTTGATATAAATTCTTCTTCTGATCTACAAGGTAATCAGCGGCAAAGCTTCATCCTACCTGGAGAGCTAATGGCACCTTAAACTCCTGAAAGACTCTTCTGCTCTCGTAATGCTGGTCTCCAGAATCATTGTGGCTGAGCATTTAGCTACCAGCCCCCCTTACTTTGGAACCAGCTCCCTGTCCAGGAACAGGGCTTTATCCTCCTCCTCTCCTCTCCTCTCCTCTCCTCTCCTCTCCTCTCCTCTCCTCTCCTCTCCTCTCCTCTCCTCTCCTCTCTCTCCTCCTCTCCTCTCCTCCCCTCCTTGGTCGGGATTGTTGAGGTCTGTATAATAATAATGATGACATGCTGGGTCACAGTAAGTCACAGTGGGTCATTTCCACATGTCACATGTCCTCAGAGTCTGCTCTCATATGCTGTAGCTCTTTCTACATCATCCAGACCTCAATGAATAATAAGTATGCTCAGCACTCACTTTGATGTGATCAGGACTTTTTTTTGATGGCAGATGAGGAATTTAAAATCCCAAGTTTATCAGAAGAAAATAGATCTGTGATAATTCCAGACAGGTGTGACAGGACAATCAATTAATCCATCAATGAATCAATCAGTCTTTATTTATATAACGCCTGTTACAATTAAAACTCTCTCTAGGTGCTTTCCAGAGTCCCAGGGCCTGACCCTCAACAAGACTGACCTACAAGGTCTTCAGAGGTCTAGCTCCATCCTACCTGGAGGAGCTCGTGACACCTTACCAGCCCAATAGACCGCTCCGCTCTCAGAACGCTGGTCTACTTGTGGTTCCGAGTCTCTAGGAGTAGAATGGGGAGCCGAGCATTTAGCTACCAGGCCCCCCTGCTATGGAACCAGCTCCCTGTCCACGTACGGGAGGCTGACTCCATCTCTACTTTTAAGATTAGGCTTAAAACCTACCTCTTTGAAAAAGCTTATTGTTACTAACTCTGTAGTTCCAGTTACTATCCTAAACAGACAAATTCTCATACTTAGGGGGTCGTCTAATCATTAGGTTAACATCTTAGTCATGCTGCTATAGGCCAAGGCTGCCGGGGTCCAGAAACATGATCAGCTGACAGAATCAGAATCAGAATCAGAAGAAGGTTTATTGCCATTGTTCATGTAATACACAGTATTACACAAACTAGGAATTTGTCATGGTGTGCCGCTGCGACATTCAACATAACACTAGACATCAACACCACACTAGAATAAGATAAATAAAATAAAATAAGACTTATATACAGTATATACATAAATAGTGAGTGGTAAGAAATAGTGCAGGTCCATGAGGAGTAATGTATTGTTTATGAGTCCGGCTGGCTGCTGTACATGGTGCTTAAGTGATAAGTCACTTGGTGTTCAGCAGCCTGATGGCAGAGGGGAAGAAGCTGTTAGTGTAGCGGGAGGTTCTGGTCCGAATGGACCGTAGTCTCCTGCCTGAGGGGAGGGGGGAAAACAGTCCGTGACCAGGGTGGGAAGGGTCGGCCATGATCCGACCTGCACACCTCCGGGTCCTGGAGATATACAGGTCCTGGATGGATGGAAGCCTGCAGCCGATCACCTTCTCGGCAGCGCGCACGACGCGCTGCAGCCTCAGTCTGTCCCTGGCGGTGGCACCAGCAAACCACACGGTGATGGAGGAGGTGAGGATGGACTCGATGATGGCCGTATAAAACTGCGCCAACATCCTGGGAGGCAGTTTGAGCTTCCTCAGCTTCCGTAGGAAGAACATCCTTTGCTGGGCCTTCTTGATGAGGGAGCTGATGGTTGGCTCCCACTTAAGGTCCCGGGTGATGGTGGTGCCCAGGAAGCGGAAGGAGTCCGTGATGGTGATGGGGGAGTCCATAAGGGCAAGGGGGGGCAAAGGGGCTGTAACTTTCCTGAAGTCCACAATCATCTCCACTGTTTTCTGAGCGTTCAGCTGCAGGTTGGCCTCTGTCACCACACTGGGTCATGGTTTCCTCTCCTCTCCTCCTCCTCATCAAGCAGACTTTTAATGCTGTTTCTTGTGTAGTTTTTCTGCTTCTCTCCCCACCACCCCCCTTCTATATTCATTTACAGGTATCGCCGCCTTCAGAGCTGCATAATGACCTCCAACCCCGCTGACCCACTCAACCGGCAGCTTACTCAATATAATGTATTTCTGTATGTATTTCTATGCTCTATGCCCATCCTCTTCTCTTCACTCAGCTCCTCTCCTCTCCTCTTATCTCCACTCCTACCTATTCTATCCTCTACCTGTCCTCCCTCTTCTCCTCGCTCTCTACCCAGCCGGCCTTCAGCAGGAGGGTCCCCCTACATGAGCCTGGTCCTCCCCGTGTATCTCATTTGTGGAGCTAATAAGGCTGTAATGAAAGAATTTAATCTAAGACGGCACTATGAGACAAAACACCAGGATAACCTGAAAGACTCGAATGCAGAGCAGAAGACACAGAAGGTCGAAGAGTTCAAGAAGAATCTGACGTTTTTCATCACTGCAAAATCACAAAGTGAAGCTGCTGTGAAAGCAAGTTTTATCGTGGCAGAGGAGATCGCCAAATCAGGCCGGCCTTTTACTTACTTTATTTAATTTCTGAAGAACTGCATGATCAAGGTGGGCAACCGTCTTAAATCCAGACAAAAAGCAGATGCTGGAAAGAATAAGCCTGAGTAGAAATACGGTTGCTGATCGGGTTTGTGAGATGGCCACTGATTTAAGATTACAGTTGACTGAAAGAAGCAAAGACTTCATTGCGCTCTCTCTTGCTGTAGCTAGCCCTGGCTTGTTAGCCATCTTCATCCATGGAGTGGACTCCAATTTGCGGATTACAGAGGAAATATTGGACATTAAATCAATGCACGCTACAACGACAGGAAACAACATTTTTGAAAACGTTTGTCAAAGTGTAACTGAAACTGCCCTGGGACAAACTTATTGGACTTAAAACCGTGTATTGATTGGCAACTATGGGGGATACTGGTGAGCCCATGGCACATGCTTGTGGATGGTGTCTATGGCGCTGGTTGTGGGGATGCATGTAAAGAGTGACGTGACATCGTAAGATACCATAGTCTCTTCTGGAAGTAGTGTGAGTCCACTGACCTTTTGAGCAAAGTCTTGGGAGTATTTGATGTGGTGTGGGGTGTTGCCCACCATGAGAGACAAGATGGAGGACAAGAATTTGGAAATGTTGTATGTTACAGAATTGATGCTACTTACTTCTTCTGAGAGGATACATGGAGATGGTGGAATCCCAGGCCCTGACATCCTTTACAGGAACTGCGCCAAGCCACTGGTTCAGGTATGTGGACAACACCTGGGTCAAAATTCGAACACAAGAATTGGAAGCGTTCTCAGATCACCTCCACAAAACAGACGAGCATGTAAAATTCACCCGGGAAGATATAAAAGGAAACAGTCTGGCCTTTCTGGACTGCGCAGTCAAGATCACTGAGGACAGAAATCTCACCATCGAAGTCTACAGAAAACCTACACATACTGACCAGTACCTCCAGTTTGACTCTCACCACCCACTGGAACACAAGTTGGGAGTGATCAGAACTCTCCAACACCAGGCCAGAGAAATACCCACCACATCCCAAGGCAGAAAGAAGGAACAGCACCACATTAAGACAGCTCTCAAAACATGTGGCTACCCAGACTGGGCCTTCACCAAAACCTCAAGAAAGCGAGACCCCAGAAGAAGAGGAGGAGAGAAACAAACGCCACAGCGTTTCGATCCCCTATCTGTCCGGAGTCTCTGAGAAATTTAGGAGGATCCTCCAGAAACACGACATACCGGTTCAGTTCAAACCCAGCAACACCCGCCTGGGGTAGCATTATTAAAATGAGCTAGACAACCAAAACGTAGTTTGCATCAGAATTTCAATCTGCTTGGTGTGACACCTTCTACTTTCTTGCCATGAACCCAGGGTAAGGGTTTTGTTAAAGTTAGCATGTTCTCCCCTTGTCTGCGTGAGATCTCTCCAGGTACTCCATCTTGCTCTCACAGTCCAAAGACATGCATTTGCTGGATAGGCAGTATACTGATGCTAAATTGAACTTAGGTGTGAATTAAAGTATAAATGGTTGTTTGTTGCTCAGAATTCTCCAGCTGAATATTTCCAAATGCATTATAATGGTTTTACTGTCTTTTCTTCTTCCCATAGTCCATCCTGGTAAAATGCATTCTGAGGTTAGCAACACATGTCCATCCACATAATGTAAAAGAAATCAGGACTGCAGCACCTTCTTCAATTGCTCTATGGTCCAGTTCTGAAAGGGCCAGCAACAGCACCATGGTTAGCCAGCATCTATGCAGCCCCACATGCAGCAGATTGCACTAAACTGCTTATTCTGACACCTTTATAAAAGGATCAGAATTTACTTCCTAAAGAGTTTAAGCTAGAGTTGCTCATCTGTTGGATAGGACCACCTATATTTATGTATGGTAACAAAACACCTACTTGGAGTACAAAACATCCATCCATCCATCCATCCATCCATCCATCCATCCATCCATCCATCCATCCATCGATCCATCAATCCATCCATCCATCCATCCATCCATCCATCCATCCATCCATCCATCCATCCATCCATCCATCCATCTTCCAAGCAATGTTCATTTGTTGCCCAGTTGTTTACAGAGATCATCCCTGATCAGTCAACACTATGTAGAAAGAAAATGTTAAACTGTACTGTACTGTATGTCTAACCTCTGTCCTCTTGCATAATGCCGTCCTTTGTTGTTGTTTATTATTGGACAGTTGTATTTCCCAGTTGTTTTGTCCAAACCTTTTAACAAACATGTTACATAATGTGTTGGCCCATGATAATTAGAGCTGGCATGAACAGCTTCCTTTAGGGATTTTGAGATCAGCAGCACATTTGCTCCTTAGAGACAACAGTCCTTCACACCTCTAATAGGACAGAGGTACCTTTCCATGGTGTTAAAAAAGTAAAAAAAAACACAACAACAACCCAGTGTTCAATTTTGTCCTCTATCTCTAACTGGGCAGCTCACATTGTTACCTCTGAAACACTGGGTGGTCTTCTTTACTTGCCACAGGTCATCATCTTGCTTCCTTCAATTCCGTACCATTGATTCATTAATGTTGAAGTCTCTTGCAGCTGCTCTATTCCTATGTTCGACAGCGTGACTGATAACTTTGAATTTTAAGTCCGCGTCGTAAGCATGTCTCTTGAAAGGTGCCATGTCGGGGTCCTTACACACATACACACACGCAAACACACACACGCATGCACACACACACACAGAGTAATATGGTGAAGCACAGTATGTATTACTCCACAGAGATCCTGACTGCAGTAGCTGTAATGCTGCAAATGGTGCGGCTTTGTAGTTTACCACAGTCGTAATAAAACATTTTGACAGAGTGCCATGGGCGCTGTGTACCACACAAAATCGCTCCAAGGCCAGTAAATACAATCCAAATTAATCCAGATATAAAGTGCTCCAGATTATAAAGCACACTGTCGGAAAACATGGTACCTATTTCTGTCATTACTCCTTTCCAGATAAATATAGTCTTGGGATTCAACTGTGTAGCCGGAATTTTGTGAATATCAAAAGCTGATCTGATCCAGTAACCCTTTTAGTACACATTTGACTTTTTACTCATCCTGACCCACTGCAACACAATGACCTCTTGGAATCATCATTTCTCAATGAAGTTCCCAGTCAGGCACATGGGCCCTGTCCATTTGTCTCATTCTCCAATGTCATCCTAATCTCTGTCACCTAATTATCATTGTTCCTGCGCTTCTCCAATGGAAAATGTGCTTCCTCCATGTTCATTTACAAAAAAGAATTCTACTGTATCCTACTCCATCCCAGTAAGGACGAAGGCTGCAGCTGGGGACAGAGCATTGGAGATGCCCAGATGTCACACTGGAGCAGCGCCAGTTGGGGTTGCCATGCCTCTTGGTGGAGCAGGGGGATTTTTGTTCTGGTGGATGGGTTGGGTTTTGTGCTGTCCCTGGTCACCCGGTGCTGGTACCTTTTGCTGCACAGGAGTCCTTCAGTGGTCCTTGCTGGTCTGCTCTGTGGATGGGATTGTGGTTGATTCTTCATCTTGCCACATTGGTGGACATGTTCATGGCAACAGAAGACAGTGTCTCCTCTTCAGTCATGTTGCCCGAGCTCCAACAGCTGCCCGGTTTTGCCGCACCAGCAAAACTTCCCAAGATCTGTCAGAATGACCCGGCTCCGTGGTTTAAACATATAGAGGCACTTTTCCACCTGAGTGGAATCTCTGCCGACAATTTCAAGTATTATTTGATGGCTGCAGCTCTGGACCAGCAGCATGCCTTCAAATGTCCTAAAGCAAACACACTGTACAAACATGTGGTGGATAAAAGTGGCTGCTGATGTAACCATCAACAGCAAATGCACCCATGTGGTTTGCAGAGAGTTTTTTTTATAGCAGAAAAACTGCACAGGAATCGGCATAACAAGTCTGCTTGATGAGGAGGAGGAAAGGAGAGGAAAGAAGAGGAGAGGAGAGGAAACCATGACCCAGTGGGGTGACAGAGGCCTGTCAGGTGATCATGTTTCCGGACCCCAGCAGCCTTGGCCTATAACAGCATAGCTAAGATGTGACCTAATGATTAGATGACCCCCTAAGTATGATAATTTGTCTATCTATGATAGTAACTGGAACTACAGAATTAGTAACAATAAGCTTTTTCAAAGAGGTAGGTTTTAAGTCTGATCTTAAAAGTAGCGATGGAGTCAGCCTCCCGTACCTGGACAGGGAGCTGGTTCCATAGCAGGGGGGCCTGGTAGCTAAATGCTCGGCCCCCCATTCTACTCCTAGAAACTCTGGGAACCACAAGTAGACCAGCATTCTGAGAGTGGAGCGGTCTATTGGGCTGGTAAGGTATCACTAGCTCCTCCAGGTAGGATGGAGCTTGGCCTCTGAGGACCTTGTAGGTCAAAAGAAGGGTTTTAAAGATTATTCTAAATTTAACAGGCAGTCAATGAAGCGACGCCACTACAGGAGTTTTGTGATCTCTTTTGTCAATACCTGTCAGAACTCTGGCGATGCAATGAGAAGATCATTAGTTACTTTAAGAAGTGCTGTTTCTGTGCTGTGATGAGCTCTAAAGCCTGATAGAAACATCTCAAACAGGCTGTTGCTCTGCAGGTGCTCCAGTAACTGAGTCACCACCACCTTCTCAAGAACTTGAGAGATAAAAGGAAGGTTGGATATTGGCCTATAATTTGCTAAAAACGTCAGGATCCAGTGATGGCTTTTTAAGCAACGGCTTAATCACTGCCACCTTGTAGGACCGGGGTACATAACCTGACACTAAAGAACCATTGATCTGGTCCAGGATAGAACTGCCTATCATTGGTAGAACATCCTTCAACAGGTGTGTTGGGATGGGATCTAAAAGACACGTGGTGGTCTTGGATTTTTGAATTAGCGATGACGCCTCAGAAAAATATATAGGGATGAAGGAGTTTAAGGGCTCGTTGGAGAAGCTGTATGTTCCCACAGTCAGCACATCTGGTGATGGTCCAGTTGTTGCGATGGCCTGGTTAGCTTTCTCTCTGATAGCTAGAACATTATCAGTGAAGAAGCTCATGAAGTCTTCACCACTAAGGGAAGAAGGTATATGTGGGTCTACAACACTGTGACTCTTAGTTAATTTGGCCACAGTGCTGAAAAGAAACCTGGGGTTGCTCATATTTTCCTCAATTAAAGAAGAAAAGTAAGCTGTTCTAGCCTTGCGAATGGCCTTTTTGTAAACTAATAGACAGTCTTTCCAGGCTACATGATAGCTGTCTATTTTACAAGAATGCCACTTCCTTTCCAGTCTTCGCACTTTCTGCTTGAGTGTCCTGATATATGAATTATACCACGGGGCACACCTCCTCTGAGTTACTATTTTCTTTTTCAGGGGGGCAACAGAATCAAGCGTGATTCTCAGTGAGGTTGCTGCACCTTCAGCAATAGAGTCAACCTCAGCAGGGCTAAGATTATAATGATTGATCCCTGGGGAAACACACGGTGGTCCTGGGATTAGCACAGGGATCACTTCCTTAAACTTAGCTACAGCATTATCTGAAAGACATCTGCTATAGTAAGACTTTGTTCTGAGGATAGAAGAATCCTTAATCATAAATGTGAAAGTGATCAAAGAATGGTCTGACAGGAGTGGGTTCTGAGGGAACACTGACACATGTTCTACCTCAACACCATAAGTCAGAACTAGATCTAGGGTGTGGTTGAAGTTATGAGTTGGTTGGTTTATCTGCTGGAGGAAACCAACTGACTCAAGGAATGAAATGAAGCCATATCTAAAGCTGTCATTTACAACGTCTACATGGATATTAAAGTCTCCAATGATAATGACTTTGTCCGTTCTAAGGACCAAGTCAGATAAGAAATCAGAGAACTCAGACAGGAACTCTGAATGTGGCCCAGCAGGGGGCCGATATACGACTACAAACAGAAGTGGCTTTTCTGCCTTCCAGTTCAGATGGGTGATGCCAAGAGTCAGGCTTTCAAATGAACTGTAACCATGTTTTGGTCTAGGACTAATTAATAACTTGGAGTGATAGATTGCTGCCGCTCCCCCTCCTCGACCAGTAACACGAGGAATATGATAATTAAGATGGGTAGTAGGAGTAGATTCATTTCAGCTAACATACTCCCCCTCCTGAAGCTAGGTCTCAGTAAAACAAAATAAATCAATGTGATGATCCGCTATCAGGTCGTGCACCAACAGGGATTTACACAAAACAGATCTAATATTTAACAGTCCACACTTAATTGTGATATTAGTTTCTCCAACTTGTGCTTTAGTATTAATTTTAATAAGATTATGGTGATTGACCGCTCCCCTGCTCTGTGCTTGGTGAACTTTTAACCGTGGAACAGAGACTACCTCTATAGTGTTAAATATGTTATTGTTGGTAGATGAGGGTTCTATGGAAGCAGCAGAGAGGTGTGTAAGACTACAACTCTGCATCCTGGTCTGGACCCTGGATTGTCAGGTCACTTTGGGTCTAATAAAATTAGCCAAATTACTATAAATGAGAGAGGCACCATCCTGTGTGGGATGGACACCGTCTCTCCAGGTTTTCCCCAAAAAGTGCTCCAATTGTCTATAAAGGCCACCTGGTTTTCGGGGCACCACCGTGACAGCCAGCGACGAAGCGATGACATGCGGCGAAACATCTCATCGCTGGCCAGATTGGGGAGGGGACCAGAGAATGCTATGGAGTTGGACATAGTTTTTGCGTAGTTACACACCGACTCCAAGTTAATTTTGGTGACCTCCGACTGACGAAGGTGTCGTTGGCTCCGACGTGAATAATAACTTTACCAAATTTACCTTTACGTCTCGCCAGCAGCCGTAAATTTGCTTCTATGTCGCCCGCTCTGGCCCCCGGAATGCACTTGACTATGGTCGCTGGAGTCACGTAATGCAAAACAGAGTCGCCAGTTACCAGGGTCGGTTTCTCAGCGTGTGTGTCACCGAGTGGGGAAAAACGGTTAGCCACGGGAAGCGGGTGGTGGTGCACCGTGGGCCTTTGTTTTGGGCTACGTTTCCTGCGAACCGTCACCCAGCCGCCCTGGCTAGCCGGCTGCTGCCGGGGGACCGCTAACTGAAGCTACGCTAGGCGGCTCCGCAGCAGCTAGCTTCTCCTGGCTACCTGACGCAACTCCAGCTAACTCCAAGCTGCAGAACCGCGTCTCAAGCTCGCTAAGTCTTGCCTCCATGGCCGTAGATAAACTATACTTTCTGCACCTATTCCCTTCACTAAGGGAGGCAGAGGAGTAACTAAACATTTCACGCACTGAACAGACAAAGACACCGGGTGAAACAGACGGTGAGGCCATGCTAGCGCTAATAATCGGCGAAGCCCTGTATTTGTTCAATATGGGTTGTTTCTCACTGTTGTTATCAAGTGACTACAATGTCCCAAGTGTTCACATTTTAATTAAAGTGAATACAACACACCAAGTGTTCAATATTAAGTGACTACAACACCCCCGTGCACAATGCAACCAACGAACGGTTGAGAAGAGAGGAAGTGATGCAATACGTTACCAGGAAGAGCACAGGGAATAACACAGCTTAAAGCTTTTCTTTTTAGAATGTCAAGGAAATTCTTGAAATTTAAAGCTTTAATATTAAAAACCTCACTTGGTAAATCTAAGATACTTAACATTCACTTGAGGGTGGATCTCACCTTTGACACAAAGAGGACACTCTGGACATGGACATGCAGCCAAGAGCTGTTTGACACAAAGAGGACACTCTGGACATGGACATTCAGCCAAGAGCTGTTTGACACAAAGAAGACACTCTGGACATGGACATGCAGCGAAGAGCTGCAGAAAGCAAAGACCTGATTTGTACTGTAGACCACCAAACTGGACCCCTCCAACACCAAACCCAGCTCAGGCAATTCTGTCTCTAAATATTATGAACAGAAATGGTGATGAGGGCCAACCCTAGTAGAGTCCGTCTTGCTGAAAACACTACAGTAGGGGCATGCAGTCCAAGCTCTGACACCAATCATGAAGTGACCATGCAGCCTCAATATTTAAAAAGGACCACATATCTTGAGCAAAATAACTTGGTCTACTTTTACTCCTTGCCTGGTCGCAGGTAACCAGGGCCTATCACTGACAGTGGGCCTTTGGCATTGGGCATGATGGTGAATGCTTAATGGCCTGGACTGCTCGGACACACAGAAGAATAAATCTAAGTTCCCCTTCATGTAGGTTTCCCACCTATTAGAGTGGGTCAGTGCAATATGAGCTTGGTTTCCACAAAATTGGAGAATTTTGCGAAAGGACACTCATTTCAAATGATTTAATTATTATTTATAGAAACTTGGGGTGCTTGTCACGGTCAAACCATCCTGATAATGATAAGAGCAGGCTGGGTGATGTTGGTGGTTGTGATTGTGTTGGCCTTCATGACAGCAGGTTGTCAAAATAGTGAAAAACCCACTCTTGTCCATGTGCGCAGATATGGTGGGCTTGCGAGCACACTATAGGCAGCATGGCTCATGTGCCTTACAGATGTTTGTTTGGTCCTTGTTGGGCTGTTGGGTTGCTACCAAATTAACTCTTCTAGCCACTCTTACACTCCGGGAATACCATCCTTCTTTATGAATGAATTTTCTTCATTGGAAGTCTGTTATCATTCTGGCTAGGACATTGATAGAGTTCTTTCAATCCACACTGAAAAGTCAGATGGTCAAAAATTGGTCTACCTTGGTTAATTAGACAATTTCGGGTTGTTAACCCTTTTACACATCTTCAAACATTCATCTGTGGGGTGCAAAACAGCTGCCAATTGTTTCTGTGTACAACTTCTATTCTGAATTTAAGTTTTCGATTTCTGTTGACAGATATCAAGCCGTATGTCAGCTGTGGGTATGACACTAGTGAGCTGGACTTTTCCAGTTCTAAAGGGAATTGTAATCACCATGAATGACCCATTTTAACCTACAACATGGTACAGGGGGATTGTTGTTGTTGGGGTCCAGGGTTCCGGGTCACGTGTTGTGGTCCTGCTTGCTTCTTCCTGCAGCAGGGGTGGAGGAGCCGATAATCTGCTACAGCTGGCTCTGCAGTCAGACGCACCTGTCGGCAATTTACATTGGCCACCTATTTAAGGACGGAGCGCCTGTCTGCCAGCGTGGGGGACTTCTAGCGTTCCAAATGGTATATCTGAATCCTGTTCCTTTGCTTTATGATAGAACTCATTTTAATGTTTCTTCCTGTCTGTTCGAGGTCTCCACACCGCCCTGCTGGAGAGAAGAACGCGCTGGACCGGACTCCCGTGTTTGCTCCACGCTGGAGCTCTCTGTGCAATCCGGAATAGCTGGATGAGTGCTTTCCCTGCAGTCCAGGAGGACTTTTGAGTTGACCTTTAATAAAGACTTTTGTGTTGGACACTATTCCCACTGAGTTTGCCTGCTTTCGGGTCCAGTAGAAAACCTCGCCGAAACAGATGTTTTTTATTCATGTTGGACCCCTTGATTTCCTACTCTGATATTTAACCCTTAGAGTAACAACACTATACCTGTCTCTGTAATTGAATCTTTAGTGACTTCTGTGCTCTCTTTTAACATGCTTCTGCATTTGTATGGCCCTACAGATAAATAAAGTTTAAAAAAAAGATAGTGATTATATTCTTTCCCTCCCTTATTTCTGCAAGAAACCATGCAAACACTTTTTGTAAAATTCAAGTCTTTAAAAAATTTCTAGTAGCCTATGCATAAATATTGTGTTGATCTTCCTTTTTATTGTACGTGGAAAAAATATGCTTAACTATGCCTGACCTTTGTCCTCATGGACATTCCCTTTCTGTTATTTGTTTGTGTGACTTTTTGAAGTCAGTAATGTTTCCCATGTTACCTAGCTGTTGTTTTGTCGCACTTTCTTTTAATCAACAGGTGACTAATGATGATTAGCTAGCTGGCATCTACAGCTTACTTAAGATTTTCTGATGTCTGTGCTACACATTTGCTCCTGAGAGACTACACTCCTTCACACCTCTAATAGGAGAGAGACACATTTCCAATGTTTGTTTGCATCAATGTTAAAAACAACACAGCAAAAACCAAAAGAAAACCCAACCGCAAGTGGAATACACATAGTGCATTTATTTTACAAATTCGTATGTGTTACTTTATCAATTAAAGCAGAATCTTTTTTCATACCCAAGAGGTAGCTAGAGCAGGACTTTTGGCATTGCCCACATCTAGTACCATGAATGTGTTTTACTTCCACCAAGAAGTTATGTGCCAGTCACATCTGTCTGTCTCTCTGCCTGTTAGCAAAATAACTCAGAGAGTTATCAATGGATTTTAATGAAATTTGTGAACAGGGCCAAAGAGCAAATCTTTGAGTTTCTGCCTAACGTACAAGCCATTTAAGGTGACCCAAGAAAAGTCTACATATACTAGTGTGAAGTGAAAATCTTAAAATAAATCACTATGTACAGTGCTCCAGAACCCTCCCTGTGATGCTGAAAGGGATAGAAAATGATATGATATAGATTATGATACGACTGAAAGACTCAAAATAAATAGAAATGGTGGATAAAAAATCGAATTGAACAGATTTTGGTCTGCTGAGGATTTTTTTATGTTTACAACATGATTCCATCATAGTTTTGACGTCAGTATGAATGTATAGAAGGTAGAATGCAACGTGTCTGTAATGTTGTCAAACAATGTTGAACCATTTAAAGATAGATTATAGATTTAATAGAATATTCATTTAACCTACGAGTGCTTTAGTGACGGGATTTACTTTTAATCATTCATTGTTCTAGGAACCTCCTTCACACGTCACATGCAAATGATCCCAGAGTAAAGACTTTAAACATCACGTTTTGAGCTGCTCCAACAGTTTGGCTCATCAGAAGTACGACTGAACAGGGAGAAGTGAGAACTGATTCAATGTTTATATTGCATTAGATTTGCTCTCTTGTGTTTATTGGTTGTCTCAGTTGTTCTGAGCTGTTCTGTATGGACCCGCACTTATTCCATAACAGGTCTGATGTTTTTGAGAATCACTGCAATGGATCATCATTAAGATTTGGATTAACAGAAACCGCATCTTCCTATTTGTTATGTGCCATTTTCTGGTTGTTATCAGTCATCACTGTGTGTGGAAACCTTCTTGTGATAACTGCTATTATTTACTTCAAACAGCTCCATAGTCCCACCCACTACCTGATCCTGTCTCTCGCTGTAGCTGACCTGCTTGTTGGTGTCTTGGTTTTGCCTTTCAGTGTAGTACTGATTGTTGAACCTTGCTTCTACCTTCAAACGTTCATCTGTAGGGTGCGAAACAGCTGTGACATGTTTCTATCTGCAACGTCTATCCTGAACTTGTGTTTTATTTCAGTTGACAGATATCATGCTGTATGTCAACCTCTGAAGTATAGAATTATCATAAATGTGCGCATTACTGTGGGGATGATCGCTGTGAGCTGGACTCTTCCAGTTCTAATTGGAATTGGAATCACGATGAATGACCCAAACCAGTCTCCAACAAGATGTCTTTTTTTTCAAAATCCCAGTTTGCTGTTTTTAATTCTAGGAGCTGTTGTTTTGTTTTATGTCCCAGCTGTGATAATACTCACAACCTATCTGAAGATTCTGATTGTGGCACAGAGGCAGGCACGGACCATCAAGAATGCAGCCTCTCTGAGCAGAGCACCTGGAGAGATGCTCAGTAAGATGCAAAGAAAAGCAACCAGGACTCTGTCAGTAGTAATGGGAATATTCTTAATGTGTTGGACTCCTTTCTTTCTTAGTCTGATGTTGAACCCTTTGAGTAACAACACTATACCGACCTCTGTGATTAACTCATTTAAGTGGCTTGGATGGTCAAATTCAATGCTCAATCCATTTGTCTATGCTTTCTTTTACAACTGGTTCCGCTCAGCTTTTAAAATGATCATTTCTGGGCAGATATTTCGAGGTGATTTCATGAATTCTAAACTCTTTTGACTTCTTTCGTCTGCTAAAATCAACTAAAAAGACAAATTTTAAAGCTTAGTCATTAATATATAATTTAATTGTCCAATAATTGCAATGAAAAAGCCTGACCAAAAGCATATCTGTTTTTTTTAATTTATTACTATTATTTATTTATTCACACACACACACACACACACACACACACACACACACACACACACACACACAATAATGCTATATATTTTCATTGTATTTTATCTCCAGCTTTTTCTGTGATGTGGAACATAATCATTCATTGCATATTATAGTTTTAGATTATTTATTTATTTATTTAGCAATGAAGATACATTGTCCTATACTACTGACCTATTTTGTTTTTTGATGTACTTCTCATTCAGCCCATGTCCAACATAAAATAAATGTTATTGTTGTTAAATGCTCTCTAACAATATAGATACTGTGTACTTACTGCATAGATGTAGTATCTGTTGTTGATCAAATCATTTCAGTTATTCACAATTGAATGCTTTAAAACAGGGGTGTCCAAACTTTTTGCAAAGAGGGCCAGATTTGATAACGTGAAGATGCCCGGGGGCCAGTAGATCCTTCTGATGTTTTTTAACCAGAAAAGTTACATGCAAATGTACACTATTATAAAAAAATTTCATCGTCACAGTTCTCTTTATTTTTCAAATGGCAGTGTAACCAAATATAAGCCACTCAGGCAGACGTGAACAACTCTAAAAACACAATTCTGTCTTTAATTCATATCTGGAGAGTCAGATAACATTGAACGCTGAACTGTATGAAATACCTTAAATTTCCATGAGTTTGATAAATGTAATGCAAAGTTGTCTGTTATCATTCAAGTTTAAAACAAGTAAATTTTGCTTTTGTCTTTTACAAGATCTACAAGAAAGGAGGAATTACATTTTAGTGATTTATTTATTCTGTTAGTGCCAGCGGGCCATAAATAATACATTGTAAGACTGAAGTTGCGGGCCGTATGAAATCTCACCGCGGGCCGTGATTGGCCCCCGGGCCGGAATTTGGACATGCCTGCTTTAAAACATAGATTTACATAATATTAAAATTGTTTTATATTGTATCTGTAGTTTCTGAATAAAGATAATAAAGATTCTGTGCTGAAGTTTATTAGTTTACGCTCCTGAAATGTTCAAGGTGTTTTCAAGATCCAACTTGAACAAGTGCAAGTTACCCCATCCAGTCACTTTTATTTATAATTCCAAATGTCAAAGCTGGGTTTTACCAGGTTTCCTGTGGATTTCTGTCAGGCCAATGCTCCTAAAGGCAAGAGAGACAGTGGAGAGCATGTAAGCAGGGCCGCAGGTCTGTCTTTCTGCTGAGGCTAGAGCACCCACACAAAGCATATCCGTATTTGTTAAAGACCACATCTGTAATACAAAATATAGATCTGACTTCACCTAAGAATCCCTAATGCTAGTATACAGCTAGCAGTTTGCGCTGTGGGTGTAGAACTGAAGACTTTGGCAAGATCAGAGGATGGGGGATCTGCATTTACATACATATGAGTGGTGCAACAAGTGCATGGTCACAGAGAAGCTTCATCCCCCTGATCTGTAGCATGTGTTTGTCAGATGAAGGACCTTTTTTTATTTTAAGGGACCTAATAGTAGTCATGTATCCATGGCTGTTTAATTGCTACCTAATGCTTATGTTACGCTCTTTGATATAAATTCTTCTTCTGATCTACAAGGTAATCAGCGGCAAAGCTTCATCCTACCTGGAGAGCTAATGGCACCTTAAACTCCTGAAAGACTCTTCTGCTCTCGTAATGCTGGTCTCCAGAATCATTGTGGCTGAGCATTTAGCTACCAGCCCCCCTTACTTTGGAACCAGCTCCCTGTCCAGGAACAGGGCTTTATCCTCCTCTCCTCTCCTCTCCTCTCCTCTCCTCTCCTCTCCTCTCCTCTCCTCTCCTCTCCTCTCCTCTCCTCTCCTCTCCTCTCCTCCCCTCCTTGGTCGGGATTGTTGAGGTCTGTATAATAATAATGATGACATGCTGGGTCACAGTAAGTCACAGTGGGTCATTTCCACATGTCGCATGTCCTCAGAGTCTGCTCTCATATGCTGTAGCTCTTTCTACATCATCCAGACCTCAATGAATAATAAGTATGCTCGGCACTCACTTTGATGTGATAAGGACTTTTTTTTGATGGCAGATGAGGAATTTAAAATCCCAAGTTTATCAGAAGAAAATAGATCTGTGATAATTCCAGACAGGTGTGACAGGACAATCAATTAATCCATCAATGAATCAATCAGTCTTTATTTATATAACGCCTGTTACAATTAAAACTCTCTCTAGGTGCTTTCCAGAGTCCCAGGGCCTGACCCTCAACAAGACTGACCTACAAGGTCTTCAGAGGTCTAGCTCCATCCTACCTGGAGGAGCTAGTGACACCTTACCAGCCCAATAGACCGCTCCGCTCTCAGAACGCTGGTCTACTTGTGGTTCCGAGTCTCTAGGAGTAGAATGGGGCCGAGCATTTAGCTACCAGGCCCCCCTGCTATGGCACCAGCTCCCTGTCCAGGTACGGGAGGCTGAGTCCATCTCTACTTTAGGCTTAAAACCTACCTCTCTGAAAAAGCTTATTGCTACTAACTCTGTAGTTCCAGTTACTATCATAGACAGACAAATTCTCATACTTAGGGGGTCGTCTAATCATTAGGTTAACATCTTAGTCATGCTGCTATAGGCCAAGGCTGCCGGGGTCCAGAAACATGATCAGCTGACAGGCCTCTGTCACCACACTGGGTCATGGTTTCCTCTCCTCTCCTCCTCATCAAGCAGACTTTTAATGCTGTTTCTTGTGTAGTTTTTCTGCTTCTCTCCCCACCACCCCCCTTCTGTATTCATTTACAGGTATCGCCGCCTTCAGAGCTGCATAATGACCTCCGACCCCGCTGACCCACTCAACCGGCAGCTTACTCAATATAATGTATTTTTGTATGTATTTCTATGCTCTATGCCCATCCTCTTCTCTTCACTCGGCTCCTCTCCTCTCCTCTTATCTCCTCTCCTACCTATTCTATCCTCTACCTGTCCTCCCTCTTCTCCTCGCTCTCTACCCAGCCGGCCATCAGCAGGAGGGTCCCCCTACATGAGCCTGGTCCTGCTCAAGGTTTCTTCCTGTAAAAGGGGAGTTTTTCTTGCCACTGTTGCTTGTTGGGGTCAGGCCCTGGGATTCTGTAAAGCGCCTTGAAACAATTTTTAATTGTATAAGACGCTATATAAATAAAGATTGATTTGATTTGAAGCAACAGTGGCAAAGAAAGACTCCCCTTTAACAGGAAGAAACCTTGAGCAGGACCAGGATCATATAGGGGGACCCTCCTGCTGATGGTTGGCTGGGTAGAGAGGGAGCAGAAGGGGGAGGACAGGTAGAAGAGAGAATAGACAGAGATCAGGGAAATGCATTAATTCTAACAAAGTGCTGGTGTAGGAGTTGAGTGGGTCAGTGGTGTCAGAGGTCAGCAGATCAGTGCACAGAAGTGACGTTGACAATACCTGGAGACCATATGTGTCAAACTCAAGGCCTGTGGGCCACGTCCGGCCAGGCATGCAGTTATATCAGCCTCTTTGAGATGTTTCAGTCAGGCTTTAGAGCTCATCACAGCACAGAAACGGCACTTATTAAAGTTACTAATGATCTTCTTATAGCTTCAGATCATGGACTGGTCTCTATGCTGGTTCTGCTAGACCTCAGTGCTGCTTTTGATACAGTTGATCACAGCATCCTGTTACAGAGACTGGAACATGTGATTGGAATTAAAGGGACAGGACTAGACTGGTTTAGATCATATTTATCTGATAGATAACAGTTTGCTCATGTCCATGGCGTTCCCTCTTCCCTCCTCTCCTCTCCTCATCAACTAGACTAGTAATGCTATTTCCTGTGTAGGTTTTCTGCTTCCCCCCCCCTTCTGTATCCATTTACAGGTATCACCGAGCTATATACTGACCTCCGACCCCGCTGACCCACTCAACCAGCAGCTTATTCAATTCAGTTGAATTCAATATAATGTATTTTGTATGTATTTCTATGCTCTATGCCTCTCCTCTCCTCTACCTCCCCTCCCCTCTACCTCTCCTCTCCTCGACCCCTCTCCCCTGCCCTCTTACCTATTCTATCCTCTACCTGTCCTCCCCATTCTCCTCTTTCTCTACCCAGCCGGCCCTCAGCAGGAGGGTCCCCCTACATGAGCCTGGTCCTGCTCAAAGTTTCTTCCTGTTAAAGGGGAGTTTTCCTTTGCCACTGTTGCTTGTCTGGGGTTAGGCTCTGGGATTCTGGAAAGCGCCTTGAAACAATTCTGATTGTAAAAGACGCTATATAAATAAAGATTGATTGATTGATATCCTGCCCGCGAGATTATTATATCCTGCCCACGAGACGGAAGTGCCGGTAAACCCGTGTATCTCATTTGTGGAGCTAATAAGGCTGTAATGAAAGAATTTAATCTAAGACGGCACTATGAGACAAAACACCAGGATAACCTGAAAGACTCGAATGCAGAGCAGAAGACACAGAAGGTCGAAGAGTTCAAGAAGAAGGTGGGCAACCGTCTTAAATCCAGACAAAAGGCAGATGCTGGAAAGAATAAGCCTGAGTAGAAATACGGTTGCTGATCGGGTTTGTGAGATGGCCACTGATTTAAGATTACAGTTGACTGAAAGAAGCAAAGACTTCATTGCGCTCTCTCTTGCTGTAGCTAGCCCTGGCTTGCTAGCCATCTTCATCCATGGAGTGGACTCCAATTTGCGGATTACAAAGGAAATATTGGACATTAAATCAAATGCACGCTACAACGACAGGAAACAACATTTTTGAAAACGTTTGTCAAAGTGTAACTGAAACTGCCCTGGGACAAACTTATTGGACTTAAAACCATGTATTGATTGGCAACTATGGGGGATACTGGTGAGCCCATGGCACAGCCATGTTTCTGCCTGTAGAAGCCTTCTCTGTACTGGAAATAGGTGGTGTTCAAACGCAGGTCCAGCATGGTGCAGATTTGGGCTGCTGTTAAGGTTGTTCTTTCTGGAAGATTCTTGTCCAATAGAAGGTGCTTGTGGATGGTGTCTATGGCGCTGGTTGCGGGGATGCATGTAAAGAGTGACGTGACATCGTAAGATACCATAGTCTCTTCTGGAAGTAGTGTGAGTCCACTGACCTTTTGAGCAAAGTCTTGGGAGTATTTGATGTGGTGTGGGGTGTTGCCCACCATGAGAGACAAGATGGAGGCCAAGAATTTGGAAATGTTGTATGTTACAGAATTGATGCTACTTACTTCTTCTGAGAGGATACATGGAGATGGTGGAATCCCAGGCCCTGACATCCTTTACAGGAACTGCGCCAAGCCACTGGTTCAGGTATGTGGACAACACCTGGGTCAAAATTCGAACACAAGAATTGGAAGCGTTCTCAGATCACCTCCACAAAACAGACGAGCATGTAAAATTCACCCGGGAAGATATAAAAGGAAACAGTCTGGCCTTTCTGGACTGCGCAGTCAAGATCACTGAGGACAGAAATCTCACCATCGAAGTCTACAGAAAACCTACACATACTGACCAGTACCTCCAGTTTGACTCTCACCACCCACTGGAACACAAGTTGGGAGTGATCAGAACTCTCCAACACCAGGCCAGAGAAATACCCACCACATCCCAAGGCAGAAAGAAGGAACAGCACCACATTAAGACAGCTCTCAAAACATGTGGCTACCCAGACTGGGCCTTCACCAAAACCTCAAGAAAGCGAGACCCCAGAAGAAGAGGAGGAGAGAAACAAACGCCACAGCGTTTCGATCCCCTATCTGTCCGGAGTCTCTGAGAAATTTAGGAGGATCCTCCAGAAACACGACATACCGGTTCAGTTCAAACCCAGCAACACCCGCCTGGGGTAGCATTATTAAAATGAGCTAGACAACCAAAACGTAGTTTGCATCAGAATTTCAATCTGCTTGGTGTGACACCTTCTACTTTCTTGCCATGAACCCAGGGTAAGGGTTTTGTTAAAGTTAGCATGTTCTCCCCTTGTCTCCGTGAGATCTCTCCAGGTACTCCATCTTGCTCTCACAGTCCAAAGACATGCATTTGCTGGATAGGCAGTATACTGATGCTAAATTGAACTTAGGTGTGAATTAAAGTATAAATGGTTGTTTGTTGCTCAGAATTCTCCAGCTGAATATTTCCAAATGCATTATAATGGTTTTACTGTCTTTTCTTCTTCCCATAGTCCATCCTGGTAAAATGCATTCTGAGGTTAGCAACACATGTCCATCCACATAATGTAAAAGAAATCAGGACTGCAGCACCTTCTTCAATTGCTCTATGGTCCAGTTCTGAAAGGGCCAGCAACAGCACCATGGTTAGCCAGCATCTATGCAGCCCCACATGCAGCAGATTGCACTAAACTGCTTATTCTGACACCTTTATAAAAGGATCAGAATTTACTTCCTAAAGAGTTTAAGCTAGAGTTGCTCATCTGTTGGATAGGACCACCTATATTTATGTATGGTAACAAAACACCTACTTTGAGTACAAAACGTCCGTCCGTCCGTCCGTCCGTCCGTCCGTCCGTCCGTCCGTCCGTCCGTCCGTCCGTCCGTCCGTCCGTCCGTCCGTCCGTCCGTCCGTCCGTCCGTCCGTCCGTCGTCCGTCCGTCCGTCCGTCCGTCCGTCCGTCCGTCCGTCCGTCCGTCCGTCCGTCCGTCCGTCCGTCCGTCCGTCCGTCCGTCCGTCCCGTCCGTCCGTCCGTCCCAGTCCATCCGTCCAGTCCATCATCCGTCCAGTCCATCCAGTCCGTCCATCCATCCATCCATCCATCCATCCATCTTCCAAGCAATGTTCATTTGTTGCCCAGTTGTTTACAGAGATCATCCCTGATCAGTCAACACTATGTAGAAAGAAAATGTTAAACTGTACTGTACTGTATGTCTAACCTCTGTCCTCTTGCATAATGCCGTCCTTTGTTGTTGTTTGTTATTATTGGACAGTTGTATTTCCCAGTTGTTTTGTCCAAACCTTTTAACAAACATGTTACATAATGTGTTGGCCCATGATAATTACAGAGCTGGCATGAACAGCTTCCTTTAGGGATTTTGAGATCAGCAGCACATTTGCTCCTTAGAGACAACAGTCCTTCACACCTCTAATAGGACAGAGGTACCTTTCCATGGTGTTAAAAAAGTAAAAAAAAACCACAACAACAACCCAGTGTTCAATTTTGTCCTCTATCTCTAACTGGGCAGCTCACATTGTTACCTCTGAAACACTGGGTGGTCTTCTTTACTTGCCACAGGTCATCATCTTGCTTCCTTCAATTCCGTACCATTGATTCATTAATGTTGAAGTCTCTTGCAGGTGCTCTATTCCTATGTTCGACAGTATGACTGATAACTTTGAATTTTAAGTCCGCGTCGTAAGCATGTCTCTTGAAAGGTGCCATGTCAGGGTCCTTACACACATACACACACGCAAACACACACACGCACGCACACACACACACACAGAGTAATATGGTGAAGCACAGTATGTATTACTCCACAGAGATCCTGACTGCAGTAGCTGTAATGCTGCAAATGGTGCGGCTTTGTAGTTTACCACAGTCGTAATAAAACATTTTGACAGAGCGCCATGAGCGCTGTGTACCACACAAAATCGCTCCGAGGCCAGTAAATACAATCCAAATTAATCCAGATATAAAGTGCTCCAGATTATAAAGCACACTGTCGGAAAACACGGTACCTATTTCTGTCATTACTCCTTTCCAGATAAATATAGTCTTGGGATTCAACTGTGTAGCCGGAACTTTGTGAATATCAAAAGCTGATCTGATCCAGTAACCCTTTTAGTACACATTTGACTTTTTACTATCCTGACCCACTGCAACACGATGACCTCTTGGAATCATCATTTCTCAACGAAGTTCCCAGTCAGGCACATGGGCCCTGTCCATTTGTCTCATTCTCCAATGTCATCCTAATCTCTGTCACCTAATTATCATTGTTCCTGCGCTTCTCCAATGGAAAATGTGCTTCCTCCATGTTCATTTACAAAAAAGAATTCTACTGTCTCCTACTCCATCCCAGTAAGGACGAAGGCTGCAGCTGGGGACAGAGCATTGGAGATGCCCAGATGTCACACTGGAGAAGCGCCAGTTGGGGTTGCCATGTCTCTTGGTGGAGCAGGGGGATTTTTGTTCTGGTGGGTGGGTTGGGTTTTGTGCTGTCCCTGGTCACCCGGTGCTGGTACCTTTTGCTGCACAGGAGTCCTTCAGTGGCCCTTTGCTGGTCTGCTCTGTGGGTGGGATTGTGGTTGTCCTCAAGATGGTTAACCTTTCGGTCTGTTCTATCCTGTACATTCCCCTCAGACATATCTTCTAGTTAATATCAACACATAGCACCAGGTATCTATATTTACATAAATATGTATTGATGACTTGCAGACAACAGAACAAAAGTAATCATGGAACTCCGTGGAAGGCAGAAAACACCTCACAGCCACAGGAGGACATGGGTCTAAGTCAGGGGTGTCCAAACTTTTTGCAAAGACGGCCAGATTTGATAACGTGAAGATGCCTGGGGGCCAGTAGATCCTTCTGATATTTTTTTAACCAGAAAAGTTACATGCAAATGTACACTATTATAAAACAATTTTCATTGTCAAAATTCTCTTTATTTTTCAAATGGCAGTGTAACCAAATATAAGCCACTCAGGCAGACGTGAACAACTCTAAAAACACAATTCTGCGTTCAATTCATATCTGGAGAGTCAGATAACATTGAACACTGAACTGTATGGAATACCTTAAATTTCCATGAGTTTGATAAATCTAATGCAAAGTTGTCTGTTATCATTCAAGTTTAAAACAAGTAAATTTTGCTCTTGTCTTTTACAAGATCTACAAGAAAGGAGGAATTACATTTTAGTGATTTATTTATTCTGTTAGTGCCAGCGGGCCATAAATAATACATTGTAAGACTGAAGTTGCGGGCCGTATGAAATCTTACCGCGGGCCGTGATTGGCCCCCGGGCCGGACTTTGGACATGCCTGGTCTAAGTGGTTGGAGTTTTTACTGTTGTTGAAGTCATGGTCTTGTGGCGGGCACGCAGGTACCTCTCACCCAGGTGTATTATGGGTTGGGGGGGGGGAGGCATATTCCATGCTCTTATGTTTTTGTGCACTGTTAGCATTCGTTGAGTTGAGTGTTGAGGTGAATAAAGAAAATAATGAAAAAAATTGAGTCATTCTTCATCTTGCCACATTGGTGACCCCGCATTGGACATGTTCATGGCAACAGAAGACAGTGTCTCCTCTTCAGTCATGTTGACCCAGCTCCAACAGCTGGCCGGTTTTGCTGCACCAGCGAAGCTTCCCAAGATCTGTCAGAATGGTTTAAACATATAGAGGCACTTTTCCACCTGAGTGGAATCTCTGCCGACAATTTCAAGTATTATTTGATGGCTGCAGCTCTGGATCAGCAGCCCACCGGCTGCACCATGCACCTGCTATGGGCTCCACCACAGAGAAGGAAGTACGCTGCACCCCAACAGCTCCTGCTACGGAGATACAGCCCGTCTGCTGCAGAAAATGCGGATAAGCTACTTTCTCTACCTGGTTTGGGATCAGCAGTTGATCTCATGGAGGATTTGCTGTCGTTGCTGGGCTCGGATGAAGGTGGCTTCCTTTCCCCACATTTTTCTGCACCAACTCCCACCTCTGGTTCGCGCAGCCCTGGCAAAATCTCCATGCTTGGCTGTTAGTGCTTTCTGTGGTTTGGCCAAAGAAGCGGATCGAGTATGGGGACCCGGCACGGAGACCTGTGCGTCTTCCACCAGCGTTTAGGCCTCAAGGCTCGGTGCTGTGTCCCTTCATGCATGTTTGAGGTGACGGGAATTGCCAAAGCCAGCGCTCAGTAGCAGCCGTGAGCACTAGTGAGCAAAAGGAGCAGCTTTTTGTCAAGGACTTCATGTATGGTAGATTCTTCCTGGTAGACTCTGGCTCCCAGAAGGGCCTCATCCCAGTTCCCATTATAGGAGCAGATTTTCTGTGTGCTAATGATTTACTGGTAGATGTTGCTAACCGCCATCTGATTGATGCTATGTCTTTTGCTACTTTTCCATGTCAGACAGGGATCTGGGCCCTTTACACATGCTAACTTCTCAGCTTTGGGTAATGATTTTCAGCATTTGATGGCTGATTTTCCATCGCTGGCAATGCCTGTGTTCTCTGCTATGGTTGGTAAGCACGGTGTAGAACATTTCATCCCAACGACTGGTCCGCCAGTTGTTGTACATGCGCAGTGACTTGATGCCGTTAAGTTGGCTACAGTGAGAGAAGTGTTCGCCATGATAGAAAGGTTAGTTAGTTAGGCGTTCAAACAGCCCATGGGCCTCGCCTCTCCATTTGGTGCCCAAAGCGGATGGGTCTTAGTGCCCATGCAGCAACCTTCACCGCCTCAATGACGTAACTGCGCACGACCCTTATCCCATCCCGCACAGCCAGAATTTCTTGGGCCACTGCTTTTCGTCAGAAGGCGCAGTTCCCTTGCCTTCTAAAGTACAGGTGGTGCGAGACTTTCCACGTCCAGGTGTCAATAAAACCTTGCAGGAGTTTTTGTACGCGGTGAATTTCCTCAATCGTTTCCTCCGTCACGCAGCCCAACTTCTGCAGCTGCTTTATGGTGCTCTTCGGCTATGGAAGACCAACGACCAGATTGACTGGACTCCCGAACGGGCATCCATTGCTCTTACGACTGATGCATCAGATGTGACTGTGGGGACGGTGGTAGAGCAGCACATGGCCTGGTGTATGGCAACCCCCCACATTCTTTAGCCAAAAACTACAGGACAACAAGCGGAAGTACAGCGCATTCAATAGGGGGAGTTGTTGGTGCTGTACCTCGCTACACGCCATTTCCGCTTTCTGCTAGAAGGCCACTCTTTGCCACAACCAAGGTAATTGGTCTGCTCGACAGCAGCGCTACCTTGCGGCCATCTCTGATGAACATTCAACATGTGGCGGGATCCAACAATAATTTATGAGATAATATCTTCATATCTAACTCAATACAGGGCTCAATGAACAGCCGGGGAAGGGGGGTGGGGGAGTGTTATGTCATGTGGGTTTTGACATGTTCTTGTACTTCTTCCTGGATTTCTCACAAACAGTTCTTTGTCCTATTTCCCTGGTGTTGAGCTCCACATGTCCGTCAAATATCCAGATATAAAGAAACTAATAGATGTGAATTATGGTTGCAGTGTCACATTCCTCACATGAACTGGTAACTGATAATGGTTTAACCATCTTCCATAACACTTGTGAGGATCTGAGGAGCAATGATACAATTTGACAAAGAACTGTTAAGCTGGACTTTGTGTTGGTATTAAATAGTGACTTATCTTGAACATAGTCTATCGGGTTTAAAATTGCTTCATAAACAACATTTATATATTTAATCGACTAGTATGTTAGTACTGCAGCTGTTAGTACCTGTAATCTTCTCTTTTCAAGGTACCTCCTTCATGCATCATATGCAAATTATCCCAGAGTAAAGACTATAAACATCACGTTTTGAGCTACTCCAACAGTTCGGCTCGTCAGAAGTACGACTGAACAGGGAGAAGTGAGAACTGATTTAATGTTTCTGTTGCAATAGATTTGCTCTCTTGTCTCAGGTTGTCTCAGTTCAGTTCTGTATGGACCCGCACTTATTCCATAACAGGTCTGATGTTTTTGAGGATAACTGCAATGAATCATCGTCAAGATTTGGAATAACAAATGTTGTCTCTCCCTATTTGTTATGTGCCATTTTCGGGTTGTTATCAGTCATCATTGTGTGTGGAAACCTTCTTGTGATAACTGCTATTCTTTACTTCAGGCAGCTCCACAGTCCCACCCACTACCTGATCCTGTCTCTCGCTGTAGCTGACCTGCTTGTTGGTGTCTTGGTTGTGCCTTTCAGTGCAGTACTGATTGTTGAACCTTGCTTCTACCTTCAAACGTTCATCTGTCGGGTGCGAAACAGCTGCGACATGTTTCTATCTACAACGTCTATCCTGAACTTGTGTTTTATTTCAGTTGACAGATATCATGCTGTATGTCAACCTCTGAAATATAGAATGATCATAAATGTGCGCGTTACTGTGAGGATGATTGTTGTGAGCTGGACTCTTCCAGTTCTAATTGGAATTGGAGTCACAATGAATGACCTAAACCCAAAACAATCCAAAACAAGATGTCTTTTATTTCAGAACCCAAGTTTAATACTTGTGATAATAGGAACTGTTGTTTTATTCTATCTGCCAGCTGTGATAATACTCACAACCTATCTGAAGATTCTAATAGTGGCACAGAGGCAGGCACGGACCATCAAGAATGCAGCCTCTTTGAGCAGAGCACCTGGAGAGATGCTCAATAAGACACAAAGAAAAGCCACCAGGATTCTGGCCATTGTGATGGGAATTTTTTTCCTGTGCTGGACTCCTTTTTTTCTCTGTCTGACATTTAACCATTTTAACTACAACACTTTAACTGTGTCTGTGATTGAGTTTTTTAAGTGGCTTGGATGGTCAAATTCGATGCTCAATCCATTTGTCTATGCTTTCTTTTACAACTGGTTCCGCTCAGCTTTTAAAATGATCATTTCTGGGCAGATATTTCAAGGTGATTTCATGAATTCTAAACTCTTTTGACTTCTTTGATCTGCTGAAATCATTATTATATTTTGTCATTAATATGTATGTTTTAGTCCCATATGTTGTGGTAACAATGATATTTCAATGAGTGTGCAGAATGTGAATGAAGCATCTATCGCACGTGCTTATTATTGCTCTTCTCCAATCTTATTAAAAAATAAATGAATCCTGTGTATTTGTATTACTTTCACAATAAATCTACTTTGCCTTCACTTTAAACATGCTGAACAAATTCATGAAGCAATCTGAAGAACACCTTAAAGAAGGAAAAAAAATGTTTAATTCAAGCAGTAACATTTTCTTGTGCACACACGATACTTCCAGTTTAAATGTTTCTCTTGTGCAGGAGAAAGTATTGTACCCACACAAACTCTATGTTTCACTTGTAGGTCGGTATTTGGTGTCATTCTACAGTGTTGATGTATGGAAATGGCGATACATCATTTAGCTGAGACATATTTCAACCTTGGACTTGCATATAAACTCAATGTCAGCTTGTTTGACAGACGCCACTGTCATGTTTTCTGGGAAAGACTCTAATTTGGATGCACCAGCCTTGATGACTTCATAATTACTTTTACAAGCATCTGGGCAAATCTAAATCCTGAAATACTGCGGCTACATGAATTCAGTAATGCAAAGGAAGACACCGAACAGGTAAAAAAAATGTGCAATGTGCCCCCGCTTGGCCACCACCTGCTATTTCACGTCACTTGCAAGGCCCCTGGCCCGGACGGCGTGTCTCCTTCCACCCTGAGGCACTGCGCAGAGGAGCTGACTCCTGTCTTTACAGACATCTTCAACTCCTCCCTGGAGTCGTGCCAGGTGCCAGCCTGCCTCAAAACTTCAACCATTGTCCCTGTCCCCAAGAAGCCACGGATCACTGGGCTTAACGACTACAGACCTGTGGCGCTCACCTCTGTAGTCATGAAGTCCTTAGAGCGCCTGATCCTGCCACACCTCAAGTCCATCACCCTCCCTCCCCCCCCCCCCCCCCCCCCTCCTGGATCCACTGCAGTTCACCTACAGAGCTAACAGATCTGTGGACGATGCGGTCAACCTGGCCCTTCACTCCATCTTGCAGCACCTGGACTCCCCGGGAACCTACGCGAGGATCCTGTTCGTGGACTTCAGCTCTGCGTTCAACACCATCCGCCCCGCTCTGCTACAGGACAAGCTGTCCCAGCTTAGTGTGCCTGACTCCCTCTGCAGGTGGATCACTCACTTCCTGACGGATCGGAGGCAGTATGTGCGGCTGGGGAAGACTGTTTCGGACTCTATCACCATCAGCACTGGATCACCCCAGGGCTGTGTACTTTCCCCCCTGCTCTTCTCCCTGTACACAAACTGCTGCACCTCAAGCCACCAGTCTGTCAAGCTGATCAAGTTTGCGGATGACACCACCCTCATCGGGCTCATCTCCAATGGAGACGAGACTGCCTACAGGAGGGAGGTGGCTCGACTGGTGTCCTGGTGCGGACACAACAACCTGCAGCTGAACGCTCAGAAAACAGTGGAGATGATTGTGGACTTCAGGAAAGTCACAGCCCCTTTGCCCCCCCTTGCCCTCATGGACTCCCCCATCACCATCGCGGACTCCTTCTGCTTCCTGGGCACCACCATCACCCGGGACCTTAAGTGGGAGCCAACCATCAGCTCCCTCATCAAGAAGGCCCAGCAAAGGATGTTCTTCCTACGGCAGCTGAGGAAGCTCAAACTGCCTCCCAGGATGTTGGCGCAGTTTTATACGGCCATCATCGAGTCCATCCTCACCTCCTCCATCACCGTGTGGTATCCTGGTGCCACCGCCAGGGACAAACTGAGGCTGCAGCGCATCGTGCGCGCTGCCGAGAAAGTGATCGGCTGCAGGCTTCCATCTATCCAGGACCTGTATATCTCCAGGACCCGGAGGTTTGCAGGTCGGATCACGGCCGACCCTTCCCACCCTGGTCACGGACTGTTTCCCCCCCTCCCCTCAGGCAGGAGACTACGGTCCATTCGGACCAAAACCTCCCGCTACATGAACAGCTTCTTCCCCTCTGCCATCAGGCTGCTGAACACCAAGTGACTTATCACTTAAGCACCATGTACAGCAGTCAGTCGGACTCACGAACAATACATTACTCCTGCATTGACCTGCACTATTTCTTACTATTTATATATATACTGTATATATGTCTTATTTTATTTTATTTATCTTATTCTAGTGTTGTCTACTTTATGTTGAATGTCGCAGCATCACACCAAGACAAATTCCTAGCTTGTGTAATACTGTGTATTACATGAACAATGGCAATAAATCTGCTCCTGATTCTGATTATTCTGATTCATCCATAGCAGAAATGTTTCACATTACTTGGCAAACTTATCAAATACTTCTTGTAAACCAAGTGTTCTCCTACATATTCCCCGCAACTTTGACTGCAACACTGAGTCCGTGTCTCAGTCAGACTGACACTGTTATGATCCTATGTCTGACCAGTGTGTTTGGTCTGTGGTACTCTGTTTCTCCACTAGGGGCGTGGGTGACCCACCTCGGCGCTGGCTGCCTCTACACCTGCAGCTGATCAGGTTGATTAGCAGGCCTTTTAAGCAGCCAGCGCCACCTGCCCTGGGTTAGGGGGTCTGTAAAGCTGAGTGATATTCTTTTATTTTTCAAGGTGGGTGTGTGCTCATAGTTGACTATTGCTAGGTTGTGTTAATTTAACTGTCCAGGTGGGTGTTTGCCACTCACCAACGTAGCTGTAATTATTTTGGAAGACACTGTCAGGAATCGCCCAAGTCTACAATTTGCGTCACTGAAAATTGATCCAATTCTGGATTTTTACTTTTCTAAGAGTTAAATGTCCATGGGACATTTGGTTCACCGTTTAATCAACTGGTTCACCATAGTCTCGAGAAGTGACTTTTTTTGCCTGAAGAACATTGCAAAGATCAGGAAACTACTCACGCGGCATGATGCTGAAAAGTTAGTCCATGCATTTGTTACTTCCAGGCTGGACTATTGTAATTCTTTATTATCAGGGTGTCCAAACAACTCTTTAAGAAGCATCCAGGTGATCCAAAATGCTGCAGCTAGAGTTCTTACAGGTATTGACAAAAGATATCACTCTATAACTCCTGTACTTGGCTGCCCATTAAATTTAGAATAATTTTTAAAATTCTTCTTCTGACCTTCCAGGTCCTCAGAGGCCTAGCTCCATCCTACCTGGAGGAGCTAGTGACACCTTATTATCCCAATAGACCGCTCTGCTCTCTGAATGTTGGTCTATTTGTGGTCCCCAGAGTCTCTAGATGTAGAATGGGGGGCCAAGCATTTAGCTACCAGCCCCCCCTGCTGTGGAACCAGCTCCCTGTCCAGGTACGGGAGGCTGACTCCATCTCTACTTTTAAGATTAGGCTTAAAACCTACCTCTTTGAAAAAGCGTATTCTTACTAATTCTGTCGTTCCAGTTATTATCATAGACAGACAAATTATCATACTTACGGGGTCGTCTAATCACTAGGTTAACATCTTAGTTATGCTGGTATAGGCCGAGGCTGCCAGGGTCCAAAATCATGATCACCTGACAGGCCTGTCACCCCACTAGGTCATGGCTTCTTTTCTTCTCTTCTCTTCTCTTCTCTTCTCTTCTCTTCTCTGAGTGAGACGTGTGAGAGCGGAGGAGCGAGCGAGCGAGTGGAAAACCGTGCAAAAGCGCTATTTTTCCTATTCTTTCTTGTGTGCGAGTGAATGCTAGATAATATAGTTTAATTTATTGTGGTGTTTGCAAGTTTATATTAGTTTATCGAGTGTTTGTGTGGGTGTGTGAGGCGGCCGTCTGCGTGCGGCCGTCATGGCGGCCAACGCCGGTTTAACCGCCTTGAGTCGGAAGCACGGAGTCAAGGTGGGTGCGGGCTCCGTGCTTAATGTGGAGGAGGTGGCGCTGGCTGTGGGCCAAAAAATTGGCCACAGCTCAATCAAATCCGCCGCCCGCATGAATAGGGCGGTGGTGTTGTTCCTGGCCAAAGTGGAGCAGGTAAATATGTTGGTGGAGACGGGGATCACCGTGGGCGGACAGTTCGTCCAGGTAACTCCGCTAACACAGCCGGCGGCACGGATTACACTGTCCAATGTGCCGCCGTTCATCAGCGATGAGTTCCTGGTACGGGAGCTGTCTCGGCATGGGAAAGTGGTCTCTCCCATCCGCAAAATGGTGTCTGGCTGTAAGTCACCGCTGCTGAGACACGTAGTGTCTCGCCGCAGGCAGGTGCACATGATCCTCAACAATAGGGCGGAGGAATTTAATTATCGTTTCATCGTTCGGGTAGACGATTTTGATTATACCCTTTTTGCAACTTCTTCCGCCCTCAAGTGCTTTAACTGTAATGAGGAGGGTCATCTCACCAGGGCTTGTCCGAGCCGCGTGGCCTCGGACACGCAGGCGGCGGAGCCCGCCGCTACCACGCCCGTGGCGCCTCCGGCCCACGGGCGTCGGTGGCTCAGCGCGGAGGAGGGCCCCGCTGCCCCGGACGGAGCGACAGCAGAGTCGCAGATGGAGGAGAAGCGGGACGAGTGTGTGCGTGAGAGTGAGGTGAGTGGAGAGAGCGAGATTGTGGAGATGGTGGTAGAAATGAATGGTGAGAGTGGTGAATCAGGGGGGAAGGTGGATTTAACTGGGGAGGTGTGTGATCTGAGTGGTGTGATGAGTGAGGTGGTGTGTGATTCAAATGAACTGGGGGAAAATGGTGAGGTGATGGGTGAAACAGTCGAACTTGGTGAGGCAGGAGAGACTGGAGACAGGATCCAAACGGGTGAGCAGGCTACAGTGGGTCAGGTGATGGGTGGACTCGATGGGCCAGGGATAGCGGCTGGTGAACGGGGTGAAGGAGAAGTGAGCACAGGTGAGCGGGGTGAGGGAGGTGTAAGCACAGGTGAGCGGGGTGAGGGAGGAGTGAGCACAGGTGAGCGGGGTGAGGGAGGAGTGAGCACAGGGGAGTAAGGTGAGGGAGCAGTGAGCACAGGTGAGCGGGGTGAGGGAGGAGTGAGCACAGGGGAGCGTGGTGAGGAAGCAGTGAGCGCATGTGAGGGCACGAGTGGTGCGTCCGAGTGGTGGCTTGTTCCCGCAAAGCAGCGGAACAAGCGGAAAAGCGCCATGAAGGACAAGGGGGGCAAGACCGGAAGGCTGGAGGATACAGCAGTAGATACAGACACCAGCGACTGCGGGTCTATATCGGACGGCAGCGAACTGTCCGGCACAATGCCAGAGGGGCAGGAAATTGACCTGTACCCCTCAAGCTTGTTTAAAAAATTCCTTACCCAGACCAAGGGCATGAAAGGTCTTGATCTGGGAACATATTTCCCTGACAGGCTCCGTTTTATCCGGTCAGCAAGCTTTTTAATTAGAAATAAGGCAACGTCAGGCCTCACCGACCCTGAAATTTACAGGCTAAGGAAACACATGGGCAAAGCAAGAAAACAGCAAAATTGAAAAAATATCTTACCATGGTTTCTTGTACTTATTTTTTTTTTTTTTACTGCCTTTGATTTTAATCTTTTCCCTTGTCATGTACATATTCAAAATGGGAACGTTGAATGTCAACGGAGCCAGGGACGCAAGAAAACGGGCACTAGTGTTCGACACAGCAAAAAGAAAACGCATTGATGTCCTGTTCCTCCAGGAGACCCACAGCGACTCCGGCATAGAAGATGACTGAGAGAAGGAGTGGGAAGGACAGGTGCTGCTGAGCCACAACACCACCCTCAGTGGTGGAGTGGGCCTCCTTTTTTCAAGGGGCTGCACTCCATCGTCCCTGGAGGTGGAGCATGTGGTGAGGGGACGGTGTTTGATGGTGAAAGCGCGCCTCCAAAACCACTCTTTGGTTTTTATTAATATTTATGCTCCCACCAACGGTACAGAGAGGAAGAGCTTTTTAGAAAAAGTCGGCACTGTTTTAAATGGTTGTGGGGATGATTTTTTATTCCTGGGTGGAGACTTTAATTGCACCGAGTCTTTTTTAGACCGCAACCATGCAGAGCCTCATCCAGCCTCGCAACATTGTCTGAGACAGCTGGCCTATTCTCATGGCCTGGTGGATGTGTGGAGGAGGATGCACGCAGACAACAGGCAATACACTTGGTCCCGCTTGAGTGAGGGTAGGATCTCCTCGGCCAGACTTGACCGATTTTATTGTTTTAAACATCATTTTAGTGTTTTTAGGAGCTGTAGCATCACGCCAGTCGGCTTTACAGACCACTCGTTGGTTTTAGGCGAACTCGCCGTGAAGAACATCTTGCCCAAGAGTGCATACTGGCATTTTAATTCCAGCTTAGCTCAAGACAACAGTTTTAGAGATGTTTTACGGCACTTCTGGTTGGGGTTTCGAGAGAGAAAATCCGATTTTACATGCCTAAGACAGTGGTGGGACCGTGGAAAAGTAGAGATACAGCTCCTGTGCCAGTAGTATACTCTCAATGCCACGCAGGACACACGCAGGTCGATCAAAGACCTGGAGATGGAGATAGTGGAGCTAGAGGCGATTGGCAGCTCCACAGGAGATCAAGGGTGTATTGAAACCCTCCAATCCAAAAAAAATGGCCTTGGCCAGCCTGCTGGACAGTCAGGTACAGGGTGCACTGGTCAGGTCCCGGATTCAAGACTTCACTGAGATGGATGCTCCCTCTAGTTTCTTCTTTGGGCTGGAGAAAAAGCGTGGACAGAACCTAATAATCCATTCACTGCTTTCGAGCACAGGGCAGGAACTCGTGGAGCCGGGCCAGATAAGGCAGCGGGCGGTGGAGTTATTTTCCTCCCTGTATGAGAGTGAGTATCGCAGGGATGACGGCCTGTTCCATGAGTTCTGCGGGGACCTTCCTCGGGTCTCTGAGGAGGCAAACTCGCAGCTGGACAGGCCGTTGAAACGCGATGAGCTCCACGCCGCCCTGCTCAGCATGAAGGGAAGGAAGTCTCCAGGTGTCGATGGGCTCACAGTAGAGTTCTTTAAAGCCTACTGGGACATTGTGGCCCACAACATGCTGGAGGTCTTTAATGAAAGCCTGGCCTCGGGTTCCCTGCCATTGTCCTGCAGGAGAGCGGTGGTCACCCTCCTGCCAAAAAAGGGCAACCTGCGGGAGATCAAGAACTGGCGCCCTGTGTCTCTACTGTGTGTGGATTATAGGATTCTGTCCAAGACCTTGGCCTCCAGGCTCAGGGAAGCTATGGAGCAGGTCATCCACCGGGACCAGACTTACTGTGTGCCCGACAGGTCCATAGTAGATAATGTCCACCTAATTCGACATGTTTTGGAAGTCTCCAGATCATTGGATGTTGATACTGGTCTCATTTCGCTAGACCAGGAAAAGGCTTTTGACCGGGTTGAACACCAGTTCCTCTGGAAGGTGATGGAGAGGTCCGGGTTCAGCCCTGGCTTTATAGCGATGATCCGCGTCCTGTACTGTGACATTGCGAGTATGCTGAAGTTTAATGGCAGTCTGTGTGCTCCCTTCAGAGTGCGTAGAGGCGTCCGGCAGGGCTGTGCCCTCTCTGGAATGCTCTACGCTCTCTCCCTCGAACCCCTTCTCTCTAGGGTCCATGAAACGTGGATGGCCTGTTTTTACCGTCCTTTTACAGAAAAATTGTTTTATCTGCCTACGCAGATGATCTAATAGTAATGGTGCGCAGCCAGAGGGACGTAGATGTTTAATCTAATTTAACAGTTTTATTCAACCGCCTATCCGCGGCCAGGGTCAACTGGCAGAAGAGTGAGGCCCTGGCTGTTGGCAGGTGGACAAATGGTCTGCCGGTCCTTCCCCAGGACCTTGCCGGGCGGAGGGATGGCCTAAAGTACCTCGGTGTTTTTATTGGAGATGAAGAAACTGAAAAGAAAAATTGGCTCGACACGTTGGAAAAGGTAGACGGAAAAATTCAAAAATGGAAATGGCTCCTCCCCCGCATGTCATACAGAGGCAGAACTCTTGTCCTCAATAACCTGGTGGCCTCTGTGCTCTGGCACCGGCTCAGTTGCATGGAGCCACCCTCGGGGCTACTAGCACAACTGCAGACAAGAGTTCTGGCCTTCTTTTGGGACGGCATGCATTGGGTCCAGCAGGGGGTGTTGTACTTGCCCAGAGAGGAGGGAGGACAGGGCCTCATCCACCTGGCCAGCAGGACCGCCGCTTTTAGAATACAGTTTGTACAGAGGTTTTTAACAGGGCCGGCGGACCTAATGTGGAGAGATGTGGCCAGATGTGTCTTCAAACGGGTGAGTAACTTGGGGCTGGATGATGCTCCACTGGCGCGGAGGCAGTGGGTTCCCTGTTAGGCATCCGCTCTACCCAGGCAGCTGAGGGGGGGCTCCGGTTATGGAGGAACAGACTCAGCACGAGAGAGAGGCGTATTCTTGAGGACTACGGCCAGGGGACCGAAACCGACAGCGAGGACCCCTTCCCGGAGATCAGGCTGGTTGCCCACCTCGGGAATCTAGACGGTCCTCTCCTCAGACCAGCAAAGACCTTCTCCCTGGTAGCAATAGATAAGAAGACCCTATACAACGACGGTGTGAGGGTACTAAACAGGAGAGGACTGTCGAACAGGAGCACCAGCGTGTGGGCTGATCGACTGGGAGGGGATGGAGCCCGCCCCTGCTGGAGGGTCCTTTACAAGCCGCCCCTGAAGAAAAGGACCAGGGACCTCCAGTGGAGGATCCTATATGGGGCTGTCGGGTTACCAACTTACCGATATCAGCAAGAATGACGTTGTCGACCGTAAGATATCGATCCAGAGGTTATTTCGAACCTCGTGCTTTTTTAAATTTTCTGTCCATTAAAAGTCCATTCAGACGCAGAAATCTGCCCCATCTGAATGCTTGGAGGACCACAGGTAAGTCATTCTGTCACCGGTATAAATAATGGCTGGAATTTGAATTGGAACTGGACCTATAACAGTAAAAAAAAAAAAAGGCTTGATTAGAGTTGTTTAAATTTAAAATACACAACGCAAAGAAATAGTAAAAGGTTAATATGCTGCATAAACACTTGTACTAATTCCAGACAATATTAATTCAGTAATATTTCACTGAACTTGCTTTTGTAAGAGGCAGCAACGTTGCCAATGACAGGGGCAACAGAGCCCAAGGCTGTTGGCAGTTACTTATTTGCACCAGCAATTTCATCATTATCAAATTCCGTCATCTGCACCACACAGTCTGTAATGACACTTCCTTGTCTGGAAGAATGGACAGCAACAAATGTCAACAACAAGAAATGCATCTATTTTAAATCCCTCATTTGAATATTATTAAAAGTGCAATATCTACCTGAAGGCTTTCACAAAAACATTGAAAAACCCAGAGATTCCTCTGTACCCGTCTTTTAACTGTGGAAGAAAAGATGGGAAATGAGAGCAACATTATGATACAAAGAACTAAAGCTCAAAGGTCAATGTGGCCTTGAACTCACCACCAGATTGATTTTTGATTCAAGTTCTTTGTATGTCGAACTCAATGGGTTGTTCAAATCTGCTGAAAATTCTTTGTCTAGTGTGACCGACATCTCCAGATCAAATCCTGGTTGGTTTAAAGAGGACAGACACAGGTAAGGTCCTCAATGCTGCTTTTGATACAGTTGATCACAGTATCCTGTTACATAGACTGGAACATGTGATTGGGATTAAAGGGACAGCACTAGACTGGTTTAGATCATATTTATCTGATAGATACCAGTTTGCTCGTGTCCATGGTGTTCCCTCTTCATACAGTACGGAGTCCCACACGGTTCTGTACTTGGACCAATCCTTTTCACATTCTAGCTATGCTGTTATAGGCCAAGGCTGCCGGGGTCCGGAAACATGATCACCTGACAGGCCTCTGTCACCCCACTGGGTCATGGTTTCCTCTCCTCTCCTTTCCTCTCCTTTCCTCCTCCTCATCAAGCAGACTAGTTATGATGATTCCTGTGTAGTTTTTCTGCTCTCTCCCCCCCCCCTCCCCTCTCTGTTTATTTACAGGTATCGCCGCCTTTCGGAGCTGCATGATGACCTCCGGCCCCGCTGACCCATTGTATAGTGTATTTTTGTGTGTGTTTCTGTGCTCTGTGCCTCTCCTCTCCTCTCCTCTCCTCTCCTACCTATTCTATCCTCTACCTGTCCTCCCCCTTCTCCTCTCTCTCTACCCAGCCGGCCATCAGCAGGAGGGTCCCCGTACATGAGCCTGGTCCTTTTAAGATTTCTTCCTGTTAAAAGGGGAGTTTTTCCTTGCCACTGTTGCTTGTCTGGGGTTAGGCCCTGGGATTCTGGAAAGTGCCTTGAAACAATTTTGATTGTAAAAGATGCTATATAAATAAAGATTGATTTCATTTGATTTGATAATTTGTCTGTCTAGGATAGTAACTGGAACTACAGAATCAGTGACAATAAGCTTTTTCAAAGAGGTAGGTTTTAAGCCTAATCTTAAAAGTAGAGATGTCATCACCTCTGACAGGGGACCCCAGTTCGTTTTGGAGCTTTGGTCAGCACTCACAAAGTCCCTTGGTACACAAGTACACCACATCCATGATACCATCCTCAGGCTAATGGCTTGTGTGAATGTTTTCACAGGTCGCTGAAGGCAGCATTGTCTGCTGCGCTCTTGGACGGTAACTTTGTGTACCGTTTGCCTTGGCTGATACTCGGGCTGTGTTCAACCCTTAAGGAGGACCTGGATGCTTTGCCTGCAGAGTTGGTTTTCAGGCAGCCCCTCCGTGTTCCAGGGGAATTTCTGCCCCCTCTTCTTTTCATGTTAAGGCCTTGTTTTGTGGTACTTGTTTGTCTGTCATGTTTTTGCTTCACTGTGATTGTTAGTGAGTTTCCCAGCACATTTATGAGATAATATCTTCATATCTAACTCAATACAGGGCTCAATGAACAGCCGGGGAAGGGGGGTGGGGGAGTGTTATGTCATGTGGATTTTGACATGTTCTTGTACTTCTTCCTGGACTTCTCACAAACAGTTCTTTGTCCTATTTCCCTGGTGTTGAGCTCCACATGTCCGTCAAATATCCAGATATAAAGAAACTAATAGATGTGAATTATGGTTGCAGTGTCACATTCCTCACAAGAACTGGTAACTGATAATGGTTTAACCATCTTCCATAACACTTGTGAGGATCTGAGGAGCAATGATACAATTTGACCAAGAACTGTTAAGCTGGACTTTGTGTTGGTATTAAATAGTGACTTATCTTGAACATAGTCTATCGGGTTTAAAATTGCTTCATAAACAACATTTATATATTTAATCGACTAGTATGTTAGTACTGCAACTGTTAGTACCTGTAATCTTCTCTTTTCAAGGTACCTCCTTCATGCATCATATGCAAATGATCCCAGAGTAAAGACTTTAAACATCACGTTTTGAGCTACTCCAACAGTTCGGCTCGTCAGAAGTATGACTGAACAGGGAGAAGTGAGAACTGATTTAATGTTTCTGTTGCAATAGATTTGCTCTCTTGTGTTTGTTGGTTGTCTCAGTTATTCTGAACTGTTCTGTATGGACCCACATTTATTTCATAACAGGTCTGATGTTTTTGAGGATCACTGCAATGAATCATCGTCAAGATTTGGATTAACAAATGTTGTCTCTCCCTATTTGTTATGTGCCATTTTCGGGTTGTTATCAGTCATCACTGTGTGTGGAAACCTTCTTGTGATAACTGCTATTCTTTACTTCAGGCAGCTCCACAGTCCCACCCACTACCTGATCCTGTCTCTCGCTGTAGCTGACCTGCTTGTTGGTGTCTTGGTTTTGCCTTTCAGTGCAGTACTGATTGTTGAACCTTGCTTCTACCTTCAAACGTTCATCTGTCGGGTGCGAAACAGCTGCGACATGTTTCTATCTACAACGTCCATCCTGAACTTGTGTTTTATTTCAGTTGACAGATATCATGCTGTATGTCAACCTCTGAAGTATAGAATGATCATAAATGTGCGCGCTACTGTGGGGATGATTGCTGTGAGCTGGACTCTTCCAGTTCTAATTGGAATTGGAATCACAATGAATGACCTAAACCCAAAACAATCCAAAACAAGATGTCTTTTATTTCAGAACCCAAGTTTAATACTTCTGATAATAGGAACTGTTGTTTTTTTCTATCTGCCAGCTGTGATAATACTCACAACCTATCTGAAGATTCTAATAGTGGCACAGAGGCAGGCACGGGCCATCAAGAATGCAGCCTCTTTGAGCAGAGCACCTGGAGAGATGCTCAATAAGACACAAAGAAAAGCCACCAGGATTCTGGCCATTGTGATGGGAATTTTTTTCCTGTGCTTGACTCCTTTTTTTCTCTGTCTGACATTTAACCATTTTAACTACAACACTTTAACTGTGTCTGTGATTGAGTTTTTTAAGTGTCTTGGATGGTCAAATTCGATGCTCAATCCATTTGTCTATGCTTTCTTTTACAGCTGGTTCCGCTCAGCTTTTAAAATGATCATTTCTGGGCAGATATTTCAAGGTGATTTCATGAATTCTAAACTCTTTTGACTTCTTTGATCTGCTGAAATCATTATTATATTTTGTCATTAATATGTATGTTTTAGTCCCATATGTTGTGGTAACAATGATATTTCAATGAGTGTGCAGAATGTGAATGAAGCATATATCGCACGTGCTTATTATTGCTCTTCTCCAATCTTATTAAAAAATAAATGAATCCTGTGTATTTGTATTACTTTCACAATAAATCTACTTTGCCTTCACTTTAAACATGCTGAACAAATTCATGAAGCAATCTGAAGAACACCTTAAAGAAGGAAAAAAAATGTTTAATTCAAGCAGTAAAATTTTCTTGTGCACACACGATACTTCCAGTTTAAATGTTTCTCTTGTGCAGGAGAAAGTATTGTACCCACACAAACTCTATGTTTCACTTGTAGGTCGGTATTTGGTGTCATTCTACAGTGTTGATGTATGGAAATGGCGATACATCATTTAGCTGAGACATATTTCAACCTTGGACTTGCATATAAACTCAATGTCAGCTTGTTTGACAGACGCCACTGTCATGTTTTCTGGGAAAGACTCTAATTTGGATGCACCAGCCTTGATGACTTGATAATTACTTTTACAAGCATCTGGGCAAATCTAAATCCTGAAATACTGCGGCTACATGAATTCAGTAATGCAAAGGAAGACACCGAACAGGTAAAAAAAATGTGCAATGTGCCCCCGCTTGGCCACCACCCTCTTGTAGGTCACTTGCAAGGCCCCTGGCCCGGACGGCGTGTCTCCTTCCACCCTGAGGCACTGCGCAGAGGAGCTGACCCCTGTCTTTACAAACATCTTCAACTCCTCCCTGGAGTCGTGCCAGGTGCCAGCCTGCCTCAAAACTTCAACCATCGTCCCTGTCCCCAAGAAGCCACGGATCACTGGGCTTAACGACTACAGACCTGTGGCGCTCACCTCTGTAGTCATGAAGTCCTTAGAGCGCCTGATCCTGCCACACCTCAAGTCCATCACCCCCCCCCCCCCCCCCCTTCCCCTCCTGGATCCACTGCAGTTCGCCTACAGAGCTAACAGATCTGTGGACGATGCGGTCAACCTGGCCCTTCACTCCATCTTGCAGCACCTGGACTCCCCGGGAACCTACGCGAGGATCCTGTTCGTGGACTTCAGCTCTGCGTTCAACACCATCCGCCCCGCTCTGCTACAGGACAAGCTGTCCCAGCTTAGTGTGCCTGACTCCCTCTGCAGGTGGATCACTCACTTCCTGACGGATCGGAGGCAGTATGTGCGGCTGGGGAAGACTGTTTCGGACTCTATCACCATCAGCACTGGATCACCCCAGGGCTGTGTACTTTCCCCCCTGCTCTTCTCCCTGTACACAAACTGCTGCACCTCAAGCCACCAGTCTGTCAAGCTGATCAAGTTTGCGGATGACACCACCCTCATCGGGCTCATCTCCAATGGAGACGAGACTGCCTACAGGAGGGAGGTGGCTCGACTGGTGTCCTGGTGCGGACACAACAACCTGCAGCTGAACGCTCAGAAAACAGTGGAGATGATTGTGGACTTCAGGAAAGTCACAGCCCCTTTGCCCCCCCTTGCCCTCATGGACTCCCCCATCACCATCGCGGACTCCTTCTGCTTCCTGGGCACCACCATCACCCGGGACCTTAAGTGGGAGCCAACCATCAGCTCCCTCATCAAGAAGGCCCAGCAAAGGATGTTCTTCCTACGGCAGCTGAGGAAGCTCAAACTGCCTCCCAGGATGTTGGCGCAGTTTTATACGGCCATCATCGAGTCCATCCTCACCTCCTCCATCACCGTGTGGTATCCTGGTGCCACCGCCAGGGACAAACTGAGGCTGCAGCGCATCGTGCGCGCTGCCGAGAAAGTGATCGGCTGCAGGCTTCCATCTATCCAGGACCTGTATATCTCCAGGACCCGGAGGTTTGCAGGTCGGATCACGGCCGACCCTTCCCACCCTGGTCACGGACTGTTTCCCCCCCTCCCCTCAGGCAGGAGACTACGGTCCATTCGGACCAAAACCTCCCGCTACATGAACAGCTTCTTCCCCTCTGCCATCAGGCTGCTGAACACCAAGTGACTTATCACTTAAGCACCATGTACAGCAGTCAGTCGGACTCACGAACAATACATTACTCCTGCATTGACCTGCACTATTTCTTACTATTTATATATATACTGTATATATGTCTTATTTTATTTTATTTATCTTATTCTAGTGTTGTCTACTTTATGTTGAATGTCGCAGCATCACACCAAGACAAATTCCTAGCTTGTGTAATACTGTGTATTACATGAACAATGGCAATAAATCTGCTCCTGATTCTGATTATTCTGATTCATCCATAGCAGAAATGTTTCACATTACTTGGCAAACTTATCAAATACTTCTTGTAAACCAAGTGTTCTCCTACATATTCCCCGCAACTTTGACTGCAACACTGAGTCCGTGTCTCAGTCAGACTGACACTGTTATGATCCTATGTCTGACCAGTGTGTTTGGTCTGTGGTACTCTGTTTCTCCACTAGGGGCGTGGGTGACCCACCTCGGCGCTGGCTGCCTCTACACCTGCAGCTGATCAGGTTGATTAGCAGGCCTTTTAAGCAGCCAGCGCCACCTGCCCTGGGTTAGGGGGTCTGTAAAGCTGAGTGATATTCTTTTATTTTTCAAGGTGGGTGTGTGCTCATAGTTGACTATTGCTAGGTTGTGTTAATTTAACTGTCCAGGTGGGTGTTTGCCACTCACCAACGTAGCTGTAATTATTTTGGAAGACACTGTCAGGAATCGCCCAAGTCTACAATTTGCGTCACTGAAAATTGATCCAATTCTGGATTTTTACTTTTCTAAGAGTTAAATGTCCATGGGACATTTGGTTCACCGTTTAATCAACTGGTTCACCATAGTCTCGAGAAGTGACTTTTTTTGCCTGAAGAACATTGCAAAGATCAGGAAACTACTCACGCGGCATGATGCTGAAAAGTTAGTCCATGCATTTGTTACTTCCAGGCTGGACTATTGTAATTCTTTATTATCAGGGTGTCCAAACAACTCTTTAAGAAGCATCCAGGTGATCCAAAATGCTGCAGCTAGAGTTCTTACAGGTATTGACAAAAGATATCACTCTATAACTCCTGTACTTGGCTGCCCATTAAATTTAGAATAATTTTTAAAATTCTTCTTCTGACCTTCCAGGTCCTCAGAGGCCTAGCTCCATCCTACCTGGAGGAGCTAGTGACACCTTATTATCCCAATAGACCGCTCTGCTCTCTGAATGTTGGTCTATTTGTGGTCCCCAGAGTCTCTAGATGTAGAATGGGGGGCCAAGCATTTAGCTACCAGCCCCCCCTGCTGTGGAACCAGCTCCCTGTCCAGGTACGGGAGGCTGACTCCATCTCTACTTTTAAGATTAGGCTTAAAACCTACCTCTTTGAAAAAGCTTATTCTTACTAATTCTGTAGTTCCAGTTATTATCATAGACAGACAAATTATCATACTTACGGGGTCGTCTAATCACTAGGTTAACATCTTAGTTATGCTGGTATAGGCCGAGGCTGCCAGGGTCCAAAATCATGATCACCTGACAGGCCTGTCACCCCACTAGGTCATGGCTTCTTCTCTTCTCTTCTCTTGTCTTCTCTGGGTGAGACGTGTGAGAGCGGAGGAGCGAGCGAGCGAGCGAGTGGAAAACCGTGCAAAAGCGCTATTTTTCCTATTCTTTCTTGTGTGCGAGTGAATGTTAGATAATATAGTTTAATTTATTGTGGTGTTTGCAAGTTTATATTAGTTTATCGAGTGTTTGTGTGAGTGTGTGAGGCGACCGACCACGTGCGGCCGTCATGGCGGCCAACGCCGGTTTAACCGGCTTGAGTCAGAAGCACGGAGTCAAGGTGGGAGCAGGCTCCGTGCTTAGTGTGGAGGAGGTGGCGCTGGCTGTGGGCCAGAAAATTGGCCACAGCTCAATCAAATCCGCCGCCCGCATGAATAGGGCGGTGGTGTTCTTCCTGGCAAAGGTGGAGCAGGTAAATATGTTGGTGGAGACGGGGATCACCGTGGGCGGACAGTTCGTCCAGGTAACTCCGCTGACACAGCCGGCGGCACGGATTACGCTGTCCAATGTGCCGCCGTTCATTAGCGATGAGTTCCTGGTACGGGAGCTGTCTCGGCATGGGAAAGTGGTGTCTCCCATCCGAAAAAGACACGTAGTGTCTCACCGCAGGCAGGTGCACATGATCCTCAACAATAGGGCGGAGGAATTTAATTATCGTTTCATCGTTCGGGTAGATGATTTTGATTATACCCTTTTTGCAACTTCCTCCGCCCTCAAGTGCTTTAATTGTAATGAGGAGGGTCATCTCGCCAGGGCTTGTCCGAGCCGCGTGGCCTCGGACGCGCAGGCGGCGGAGCCCGCCGCTACCACGCCCGTGGCGCCTCCGGCCCCGCGGGCCGTTCCGGCGGCGAGGCGTCGGTGGCTCAGCGCGGAAGGAAGCTCCGCTGCCCCGGACGGAGCGACAGCAGATTCGCAGATGGTGAGGTGGATTTAACTGGGGAGGTGTGTGATCTGAGTGGTGTGATGAGTGAGGTGGTGTGTGATTCAAATGAACTGGGGGAAAATGGTGAGGTGATGGGTGAAACAGTCGAACTTGGTGAGGCAGGAGAGACTGGAGACAGGATCCAAACGGGTGAGCAGGCTACAGTGGGTCAGGTGATGGGTGGACTCGATGGGCCAGGGATAGCGGCTGGTGAACGGGGTGAAGGAGAAGTGAGCACAGGTGAGCGGGGTGAGGGAGGTGTAAGCACAGGTGAGCGGGGTGAGGGAGGAGTGAGCACAGGTGAGCGGGGTGAGGGAGGAGTGAGCACAGGGGAGCAAGGTGAGGGAGGAGTGAGCACAGGGGAGCGTGGTGAGGAAGCAGTGAGCGCATGTGAGGGCACGAGTGGTGCGTCCGAGTGGTGGCTTGTTCCCGCAAAGCGGCGGAACAAGCGGAAAAGCGCCATGAAGGACAAGGGGGGCAAGACCGGAAGGCTGGAGGATACAGCAGTAGATACAGACACCAGCGACTGCGGGTCTATATCGGACGGCAGCGAACTGTCCGGCACAATGCCAGAGGGGCAGGAAATTGACCTGTACCCCTCAAGCTTGTTTAAAAAATTCCTTACCCAGACCAAGGGCATGAAAGGTCTTGATCTGGGAACATATTTCCCTGACAGGCTCTGTTTTATCCAGTCAGCAAGCTTTTTAATTAGAAATAAGGCAACGTCAGGCCTCACCGACCCTGAAATTTACAGGCTAAGGAAACACATGGGCAAAGCAAGAAAACAGCAAAATTGAAAAAATATCTTACCATGGTTTCTTGTACTTATTTTTATTTTTTTACTGTCTTTGATTTTAATCTTTTCCCTTGTCATGAACATATTCAAAATGGGAACGTTGAATGTCAACGGAGCCAGGGACGCAAGAAAACGGGCACTAGTGTTCGACACAGCAAAAAGAAAACGCATTGATGTCCTGTTCCTCCAGGAGACCCACAGCGACTGCGGCATAGAAGCTGACTGAGAGAAGGAGTGGGAAGGACAGGTGCTGCTGAGCCACAACACCACCCTCAGTGGTGGAGTGGGCCTCCTTTTTTCAAGGGGCTGCACTCCATCGTCCCTGGAGGTGGAGCATGTGGTGAGGGGACGGTGTTTGATGGTGAAAGCGCGCCTCCAAAACCACTCCTTGGTTTTTATTAATATTTATGCTCCCACCAACGGTACAGAGAGGAAGAGCTTTTTAGAAAAAGTCGGCACTGTTTTAAATGGTTGTGGGGATGATTTTTTATTCCTGGGTGGAGACTTTAATTGCACCGAGTCTTTTTTAGACCGCAACCATGCAGAGCCTCATCCAGCCTCGCAACATTGTCTGAGACAGCTGGCCTATTCTCATGGCCTGGTGGATGTGTGGAGGAGGATGCACGCAGACAACAGGCAATACCCTTGGTCCCGCTTGAGTGAGGGTAGGATCTCCTCGGCCAGACTTGACCGATTTTATTGTTTTAAACATCATTTTAGTGTTTTTAGGAGCTGTAGCATCACGCCAGTCGGCTTTACAGACCACTCGTTGGTTTTAGGCGAACTCGCCGTGAAGAACATCTTGCCCAAGAGTGCATACTGGCATTTTAATTCCAGCTTAGCTCAAGACAACAGTTTTAGAGATGTTTTACGGCACTTCTGGTTGGGGTTTCGAGAGAGAAAATCCGATTTTACATGCCTAAGACAGTGGTGGGACCGTGGAAAAGTAGAGATACAGCTCCTGTGCCAGTAGTATACTCTCAATGCCACGCAGGACACACGCAGGTCGATCAAAGACCTGGAGATGGAGATAGTGGAGCTAGAGGCGATTGGCAGCTCCACAGGAGATCAAGGGTGTATTGAAACCCTCCAATCCAAAAAAAATGGCCTTGGCCAGCCTGCTGGACAGTCAGGTACAGGGTGCACTGGTCAGGTCCCGGATTCAAGACTTCACTGAGATGGATGCTCCCTCTAGTTTCTTCTTTGGGCTGGAGAAAAAGCGTGGACAGAACCTAATAATCCATTCACTGCTTTCGAGCACAGGGCAGGAACTCGTGGAGCCGGCCAGATAAGGCAGCGGGCGGTGGAGTTATTTTCCTCCCTGTATGAGAGTGAGTATCGCAGGGATGACGGCCTGTTCCATGAGTTCTGCGGGGACCTTCCTCGGGTCTCTGAGGAGGCAAACTCGCAGCTGGACAGGCCGTTGAAACGCGATGAGCTCCACGCCGCCCTGCTCAGCATGAAGGGAAGGAAGTCTCCAGGTGTCGATGGGCTCACAGTAGAGTTCTTTAAAGCCTACTGGGACATTGTGGCCCACGACATGCTGGAGGTCTTTAATGAAAGCCTGGCCTCGGGTTCCCTGCCATTGTCCTGCAGGAGAGCGGTGGTCACCCTCCTGCCAAAAAAGGGCAACCTGCGGGAGATCAAGAACTGGCGCCCTGTGTCTCTACTGTGTGTGGATTATAGGATTCTGTCCAAGACCTTGGCCTCCAGGCTGAGGGAAGCTATGGAGCAGGTCATCCACCGGGACCAGACTTACTGTGTGCCCGACAGGTCCATAGTAGATAATGTCCACCTAATTCGAGATGTTTTGGAAGTCTCCAGATCATTGGATGTTGATACTGGTCTCATTTCGCTAGACCAGGAAAAGGCTTTTGACCGGGTTGAACACCAGTTCCTCTGGAAGGTGATGGAGAGGTTCGGGTTCAGCCCTGGCTTTATAGCGATGATCCGCGTCCTGTACTGTGACATTGCGAGTATGCTGAAGTTTAATGGCAGTCTGTGTGCTCCCTTCAGAGTGCGTAGAGGCGTCCGGCAGGGCTGTGCCCTCTCTGGAATGCTCTACACTCTCTCCCTCGAACCCCTTCTCTCTAGGGTCCGTGCAAACGTGGATGGCCTGTTTTTACCGTCCTTTTACAGAAAAATTGTTTTATCTGCCTACGCAGATGATCTAATAGTAATGGTGCGCAGCCAGAGGGACGTAGATGTTTAATCTAATTTAACAGTTTTATTCAACCGCCTGTCCGCGGCCAGGGTCAACTGGCAGAAGAGTGAGGCCCTGGCTGTTGGCAGGTGGACAAATGGTCTGCCGGTCCTTCCCCAGGACCTTGCCGGGCGGAGGGATGGCCTAAAGTACCTCGGTGTTTTTATTGGAGATGAATAAACTGAAAAGAAAAATTGGCTCGACACGTTGGAAAAGGTAGACGGAAAAATTCAAAAATGGAAATGGCTCCTCCCCCGCATGTCGAGGCAGAACTCTTGTCCTCAATAACCTGGTGGCCTCTGTGCTCTGCCACCGGCTCAGTTGCATGGAGCCACCCTCGGGGCTACTAGCACAACTGCAGACAAGAGTTCTGGCCTTCTTTTGGGACGGCATGCATTGGGTCCAGCAGGGGGTGTTGTACTTGCCCAGAGAGGAGCGAGGACAGGGCCTCATCCACCTGGCCAGCAGGACCGCCGCTTTTAGAATACAGTTTGTACAGAGGTTTTTAACAGGGCCGGCGGACCTAATGTGGAGAGATGTGGCCAGATGTGTCTTCAGACGGGTGAGTAACTTGGGGCTGGATGATGCTCCACTGGCGCGGAGGCAGTGGGTTCCCTGTTAGGCATCCGCTCTACCCAGGCAGCTGAGGGGGTGCTCCGGTTATGGAGGAACAGACTCAGCACGAGAGAGAGGCGTATTCTTGAGGACTACGGCCAGGGGACCGAACCCGACAGCGAGGACCCCTTCCCGGAGATCAGGCTGGTTGCCCACCTCGGGAATCTAGACGGTCCTCTCCTCAGACCAGCAAAGACCTTCTCCCTGGTAGCAATAGATAAGAAGACCCTATACAACGACGGTGTGAGGGTACTAAACAGGAGAGGACTGTCGAACAGGAGCACCAGCGTGTGGGCTGATCGACTGGGAGGGGATGGAGCCCGCCCCTGCTGGAGGGTTCTTTACAAGCCGCCCCTGAAGAAAAGGACCGGGGACCTCCAGTGGAGGATCCTATATGGGGCTGTCGGGTTACCAACTTACCGATATCAGCAAGAATGACATTGTCGACCGTAAGTTTGGATATCGATCCAGAGGTTATTTCGAACCTCGTGCTTTTTTAAATTTTCTGTCCATTAAAAGTCCATTCAGACGCAGAAATCTGCCCCATCTGAATGCTTGGAGGACCACAGGTAAAAGTCATTCTGTCACCGGTATAAATAATGGCTGGAATTTGAATTGGAACTGGACCTATAACAGTAAAAAAAAAAAAGGTTAATATGCTGCATAAACACTTGTACTAATTCCAGACAATATTAATTCAGTAATATTTCACTGAACTTGCTTTTGTAAGAGGCAGCAACGTTGCCAATGACAGGGGCAACAGAGCCCAAGGCTGTTGGCAGTTGCTTATTTGCACCAGCAATTTCATCATTATCAAATTCCGTCATCTGCACCACATAGTCCGTAATGACACTTCCTTGTCTGGAAGAATGGACAGCAACAAATGTCAACAACAAGAAATGCATCTATTTTAAATCCCTCATTTGAATATTATTAAAAGTGCAATATCTACCTGAAGGCTTTCACAAAAACATTGAAAAACCCAGAGATTCCTCTGTACCCATCTTTTAACTGTGGAAGAAAAGATGGGAAATGAGAGCAACATTATGATACAAAGAACTAAAGCTCAAAGGTCAATGTGGCCTTGAACTCACCACCAGATTGATTTTTGATTCAAGTTCTTTGTATGTCGAACTCAATGGGTTGTTCAAATCTGCTGAAAATTCTTTGTCTAGTGTGACCGACATCTCCAGATCAAATCCTGGTTGGTTTAAAGAGGACAGACACAGGTAAGGTCCTCAATGCTGCTTTTGATACAGTTGATCACAGCATCCTGTTACATAGACTGGAACATGTGATTGGGATTAAAGGGACAGCACTAGACTGGTTTAGATCATATTTATCTGATAGATACCAGTTTGCTCGTGTCCATGGTGTTCCCTCTTCATACAGTAGGGTTAGCCACGGAGTCCCACACGGTTCTGTACTTGGACCAATCCTTTTCACATTCTAGCTATGCTGTTGTAGGCCAAGGCTGCCGGGGTCCGGAAACATGATCACCTGACAGGCCTCTGTCACCCCACTGGGTCATGGTTTCCTCTCCTCTCCTCTCCTTTCCTCTCCTTTCCTCCTCCTCATCAAGCAGACTAGTTATGATGATTCCTGTGTAGTTTTTCTGCTCTCTCCCCCCCCCCTCCCCTCTCTGTTTATTTACAGGTATCGCCGCCTTTCGGAGCTGCATGATGACCTCCGGCCCCGCTGACCCGTTGTATAGTGTATTTTTGTGTGTGTTTCTGTGCTCTGTGCCTCTCCTCTCCTCTCCTCTCCTACCTATTCTATCCTCTACCTGTCCTCCCCCTTCTCCTCTCTCTCTACCCAGCCGGCCATCAGCAGGAGGGTCCCCGTACATGAGCCTGGTCCTTTTAAGATTTCTTCCTGTTAAAAGGGGAGTTTTTCCTTGCCACTGTTGCTTGTCTGGGGTTAGGCCCTGGGATTCTGGAAAGTGCCTTGAAACAATTTTGATTGTAAAAGATGCTATATAAATAAAGATTGATTTTATTTGATTTGATAATTTGTCTGTCTAGGATAGTAACTGGAACTACAGAATCAGTGACAATAAGCTTTTTCAAAGAGGTAGGTTTTAAGCCTAATCTTAAAAGTAGAGATGTCATCACCTCTGACAGGGGACCCCAGTTCGTTTTGGAGCTTTGGTCAGCACTCACAAAGTCCCTTGGTACACAAGTACACCACATCCATGATACCATCCTCAGGCTAATGGCTTGTGTGAATGTTTTCACAGGTCGCTGAAGGCAGCATTGTCTGCTGCGCTCTTGGATGGTAACTTTGTGTACCGTTTGCCTTGGCTGATACTCGGGCTGTGTTCAACCCTTAAGGAGGACCTGGACGCTTTGCCTGCAGAGTTGGTTTTCAGGCAGCCCCTCCGTGTTCCAGGGGAATTTCTGCCCCCTCTTCTTTTCATGTTAAGGCCTTGTTTTGTGGTACTTGTTTGTCTGTCATGTTTTTGCTTCACTGTGATTGTTAGTGAGTTTCCCAGCACATTTATGAGATAATATCTTCATATCTAGCTCAATACAGGGCTCAATGAACAGCCGGGAAGGGGGGTGGGGGAGTGTTATGTCATGTGGGTTTTGACATGCTCTTGTACTTCTTCCTGGACTTCTCACAAACAGTTCTTTGTCCTATTTCCTTGGTGTTGAGCTCCACATGTCGGTCAAATATCCAGATATAAAGAAACTAATAGATGTGAATGATGGTTGCAGTGTCACATTCCTCACAAGAACTGGTAACTGATAATGGTTTAACCATCTTCCATAACACTTGTGAGGATCTGAGGAGCAATGATACAATTTGACCAAGAACGGTTAAGCTGGACTTTGTGTTGGTATTAAATAGTGACTTATCTTGAACATAGTCTATCAGGTTTAAAATTGCTTCATAAACAAAATTTTTATATTTAATCGACTAGTATGTTAGTACTGCAGCTGTTAGTACCTGTAATCTTCTCTTTTCAAGGTACCTCCTTCATGCATCATATGCAAATGATCCCAGAGTAAAGACTATAAACATCACGTTTTGAGCTACTCCAACAGTTCAGCTCGTCAGAAGTACGACTGAACAGGGAGAAGTGAGAACTGATTTAATGTTTCTGTTGCAATAGATTTGCTCTCTTGTGTTTGTTTGTTGTCTCAGTTATTCTGAACTGTTCTGTATGGACCTGCACTTATTCCATAACAGGTCTGATGTTTTTGAGGATCACTGCAATGAATCATCATCAAGATTTGGAATAACAAATATTGTCTCTCCCTATTTGTTATGTGCCATTTTCGGGTTGTTATCAGTCATCACTGTGTGTGGAAACCTTCTTGTGATAACTGCTATTCTTTACTTCAGGCAGCTCCACAGTCCCACCCACTACCTGATCCTGTCTCTCGCTGTAGCTGACCTGCTTGTTGGTGTCTTGGTTTTGCCTTTCAGTGCAGTATTGATTGTTGAACCTTGCTTCTACCTTCAAACGTTCATCTGTCAGGTGCGAAACAGCTGCGACATGTTTCTATCTACAACATCTATCCTGAACTTGTGTTTTATTTCACTTGACAGATATCATGCTGTATGTCAACCTCTGAAATATAGAATGATCATAAATGTGCGCGTTACTGTGAGGATGATTGTTGTGAGCTGGACTCTTCCAGTTCTGATTGGAATTGGAGTCACAATGAATGACCGGAACCCAAAACAATCCAAAACAAGATGTCTTTTATTTCAGAACCCAAGTTTAATACTTGTGATAATAGGAACTGTTGTTTTTTTCTATCTGCCAGCTGTGATAATACTCACAACCTATCTGAAGATTCTAATAGTGGCACAGAGGCAGGCACGGGCCATCAAGAAGGCAGCCTTTCTGAGCAGACTACCTGGAGAGATGCTCAATAAGACACAAAGAAAAGCCACCAGGATTCTGGCCATTGTGATGGGAATTTTTTTCCTGTGTTGGACTCCTTTTATTCTCTGTCTGACATTTAACCCTTTGAACTACAACACTTTAACTGTGTCTGTGATTGAGTTTTTTAAGTGGCTTGCATGGTCAAATTCGATGCTCAATCCATTTGTCTATGCTTTCTTTTACAGCTGGTTCCGCTCAGCTTTTAAAATGATCATTTCTGGGCAGATATTTCAAGGTGATTTCATGAATTCTAAACTCTTTTGACTTCTTTGATCTGCTGAAATCATTATTATATTTTGTCATTAATATGTATGTTTTAGTCCCATATGTTGTGGTAACAAATATATTTCAATGAGTGTGCAGAATGTGAATGAAGCATATATCCCACGTGCTTATTATTGCTCTTCTCCAATCTTATTAAAAAATAAATTAATCCTGTGTATTTGTATTACTTTCACAATAAATCTACTTGTTTCAAAAGTGCCTTCACTTTAAACATGCTGAACAAATTCATCAAGCAATCTGAAGAACACCTTAAAGAAGGAAAAAAAAAGTTTAATTCTAGCAGTAAAATTTTCTTGTGCACACACGATACTTCCAGTTTAAATGTTTCTCTTGTGCAGGAGAAAGTATTGTACCCACACAAACTCTATGTTTCACTTGTAGGTCGGTATTTGGTGTCATTCTACAGTGTTGATGTATGGAAATGGCGATACATCATTTAGCTGAGACATATTTCAACCTTGGACTTGCATATAAACTCAATGTCAGCTTGTTTGACAGACGCCACTGTCATGTTTTCTGGGAAAGACTCTAATTTGGATGCACCAGCCTTGATGACTTGATAATTACTTTTACAAGCATCTGGGCAAATCTAAATCCTGAAATACTGCAGCTACATGAATTCAGTAATGCAAAGGAACACACAGAACAGGTAAAAAAAATGTGCAATGTGCCCCCGCTTGGCCACCACCCTCTTGTCGGCCACTTCATCCATAGCAGTGATGTTTCACATTACTTGGCTTATCTACTTATCAAATACTTCTTGTAAACCAAGTGTTCTCCTACATATTCCCCGCAACTTTGACTGCAACACTGAGTCTGTTTCTCAGTCAGGCTGACACTGTTATGATCCTATGTCTGATCAGTGTGTTTGGTCTGTGGTACTCTGTTTCTCCACTAGGGGCGTGGGTGACACACCTCAGCGCTGGCTGCCTCTACACCTGCAGCTGATCAGGTTGATTAGCAGGCCTTTTAAGCAGCCAGCACCACCTGCCCTGGGTTAGGGGGTCTGTAAAGCGGAGTGATATTCTTTTATTTTTCAAGGTGGGCGTGTGCTCATAGTTGAATATTGCTAGGTTGTGTTAATTTAACTGTCCAGGTGGGTGTTTGCCACTCTATCTTCTGTAAATATGACAGTGTTTTAGCCTTTTGCTGCATTTTCCTGAACAACTCAGTGTGCTTTAACAGTAGAAACCTGTTAAAACCCCATCAAGTACCATGTTCTTGTGAAAGTCAATGTGAAATTCACGATAATACAAACATATTTTCCTGATAGGCTCCGTTTTATCCGGTCAGCGAGCTTTTTAATTAGAAATAAGGCAACGTCAGGCCTCACCGACCCTGAAATTTACAGGCTCAGGAAGCACATAGGCAAAGCGAGAAAACAGCTACCGGTAAATTGAAAAAAATTTTTTTTACCATGGTTTCTTGTACTTTTCTTTATTTACCGTCTTTGATTTTAATCTTTCCCCTCAGCATGAACACATTCAAGATAGGAATGTTGAATGTCAACGGAGCCAGGGACTCAAGAAAACGGGCACTAGTGTTCGACACAGCAAAAAGAAAACGCATTGATGTCCTGTTCCTCCAGGAGACCCACAGCGACTGCGGCATAGAAGCGGACTGGGAGAAAGAGTGGGGATGGACAGGTGCTGCTGAGCCACAACACCACCCTCAGTGGTGGAGTGGGCCTCCTTTTTTCAAGGGGCTGCACTCCATCGTCCCTGGAGGTGGAGCATGTGGTGAGGGGACGGTGTCTGATGGTGAAAGCATGCCTCCAAAACCGCTCCTTGGTTTTTATTAATATTTATGCTCCCACCAACGGTACAGAGAGGAAGAGCTTTTTAGGAAAAAGTCGGCACTGTTTTAAATGGTTGTGGGTCCTGGGTGGAGATTTTAATTGCACCGAGTCTTTTTTAGACCGCAACCATGCAGAGCCTCATCCAGCCTCGCAACATTGTCTGAGACAGCTGGCCTATTCTCATGGCCTGGTGGATGTGTGGAGGAGGATGCACGCAGACAACAGGCAATACACTTGGTCCCGCTTGAGTGAGGGTAGGATCTCCTTGGCCAGACTTTATTAAACACCGATTTTATAAAACATCATTTTAGTGTTTTTAGGAGCTGTAGCATTACGCCAGCTTTACAGACCACTCGTTGGTTTTAGGAGAAGTCGCCGTGAAGAACATCTTGCCCAAGAGTGCATACTGGCATTTTAATTCCAGCTTAGCTCAAGACAACAGTTTTGATTTTACGTGCCTAAGACGGTGGGACCGTGGAAAAGTAGAGATACAGCTCCTGTGCCAGCAGTATACTCTCAATGCCACGCAGGACACACGCAGGTCGATCAAAGACCTGGAGATGGAGATAGTGGAGCTAGAGGCGATTGGCAGCTCCACAGGAGATCGAGGGTGTATTGAAACCCTCCAATCCAAAAAAATGACCTTGACCAGCCTGCTGGACAGTCAGGTACAGGGTGCACTGGTCAGGTCCCGGATTCAAGACCTCACTGAGATGGATGCTCCCTCTAGTTTCTTCTTTGGGCTGGAGAAAAAGCGTGGACAGAACCTAATAATCCATTCACTGCTTTCGAGCACAGGGCAGGAACTCGTGGAGCCGGGCCAGATAAGGCAGCGGGCGGTGGAGTTCTTTTCCTCCCTGTATGAGAGTGAGTATCGCAGGGATGACGGCCTGTTCCATGAGTTCTGCGGGGACCTTCCTCGGGTCTCTGAGGAGGCAAACTCGCAGCTGGACAGGCCGTTGCAACTCAATGAGCTCCACGCCGCCCTGCTCAGCATGAAGGGAAGGAAGTCTCCAGGTGTCGATGGGCTCACAGTAGAGTTCTTTAAAGCCTACTGGGACATTGTGGCCCACGACATGCTGGAGGTCTTTAATGAAAGCCTGGCCTCGGGTTCCCTGCCATTGTCCTGCAGGAGAGCGGTGGTCACCCTCCTGCCAAAAAAGGGCAACCTGCAGGAGATCAGGAACTGGCGCCCTGTGTATCTACTGTGTGTGGATTATAGGATTCTGTCCAAGACCTTGGCCTCCAGGCTGAGGGAAGCTATGGAGCAGGTCATCCACCGGGACCAGACTTTATGTGTGCCCGGCAGGTCCATAGTAGATAATGTCCACCTAATTCGAGATGTTTTGGAAGTCTCTAGATCATTGGACGTTGATACTGGTCTCATTTAGCTAGACCAGGAAAAGGCTTTTGACCGGGTTGAACACCAGTTCCTCTGGAAGGTGATGGAGAGGTTCGGGCTCAGCCCTGGCTTTATAGCGATGATCCGCATCCTGTACTGTGACATTGCGAGTATGCTGAAGTTTAATGGCAGTCTGTGTGCTCCCTTCAGAGTGCGTAGAGGCGTCCGGCAGGGCTGTGCCCTCTCTGGAATGCTCTACGCTCTCTCCCTCGAACCCCTTCTCTCTAGGATCCTTGGATGGCCTGTTTTTACCGTCCTTTTACAGAAAAATTGTTTTATCTGCCTATGCAGATGATCCAATAGTAATGGTGCGCAGCCAGAGGGACGTAGATGTTTTATCTAATTTAACAGTTTTATTCAACCGCCTGTCCGCGGCCAGGGTCAACTGGCAGAAAAGTGAGGCCCTGGCCGTTGGCAGGTGGACAAATGGTCTGCCGGTCCTTCCCCAGGACCTTGCCTGGCGGAGTGGCGGCCTAAAGTACCTCGGTGTTTTTATTGGAGATGAAGAAACTGAAAAGAAAATTTGGCTCGACACGTTGGAAAAGGTAGACGGAAAAATTCAAAAATGGAAATGGCTCCTCCCCCGCATGTCGTACAGAGGCAGAACTCTTGTCCTTAATAACCTGGTGGCCTCTGTGCTCTGGCACCGGCTCAGTTGCATGGAGCCACCCTCGGGGCTACTAGCACAACTGCAGACAAGAGTTCTGGCCTTCTTTTGGGACGGCATGCATTGGGTCCAGCAGGGGTTGTTGTACTTACCTACAGAGGAGGGAGGACAGGGCCTCATCCACCTGGCCAGCAGGACCGCCGCTTTTAGAATACAGTTTGTACAGAGGTTTTTAACAGGGCTGGCAAACCTGATGTGGAGAGATGTGGCCAGATGTGTCTTCAGACGGGTGAGTAACTTGGGGCTGGATGATGCTCTGTTTTTAACTGACTTTAAATTTGCAAAGTTAAATGGGCTACCTCCATTTTATCAAAGTGTTGTTAAGGCATGGGCCCTTTTTAAAGTTGAAGCTGTGGCGGACCCGGACCTTACTCCTCCAGCACGTAGTGGCCGTGGCAGGGCCAGACCTAACGGGCGCGGAGGCAGTGGGTTCCCTGTTAGGCATCCGCTCTACCCAGGCAGCTGAGGGGGTGCTTCGGCTATGGAGGAACAGACTCGGCACGAGAGAGAGGCGTATTCTTGAGGACTACGGCCAGGGGACCGAACCCGACAGCGAGGACCCCTTCCCGGAGATCAGGCTGGTTGCCCACCTCGGGAATCTATTCGGTCCTCTCCTCAGACCAGCAAAGACCTTCTCCCTGGTAGCAGTCGATAAGAAGACCCTATACAACGACTGTGTGAGGGTACTAAACAGGACTGTCAAACGGGAGCACCAGCGTGTGGGCTGATCGGCTGGGAAGGGACAGAGCCCGCCCCTGCTGGCGGGTCCTTTACAAGCCGCCCTTGAAGAAGAGAACCGGAGACCTCCAATGGAGGATCTTACACGGGGCCGTCGCCCTGAACGCTCTCCTCTCCAGAATGAACACTGCTGTGTCGGACCAGTGCCCGTTTTTTTCCAAGCGAGAGACTGTATCATGCGTGCAGTGAATGTGAGAGGCTCGCTGTGCTTTTTAACGTCATGAAAACTGTTTTTAATGGTTTTAACAAACCCTTTTCGGTAAAAGTTCTTATTTATGCAGGGTACAACAAAGCTGCTAACAAGTGGCAGCTCCTTAATTTTATTTACGGAGAAGCCAAAATGGCTATATACTGTACATATCAAGGAAAAACAAAATTGCTAAATCTGGGGATTGTGAGGCCGCCTCTGTGTGGCGCTGTAACGTCCGTTGTAGGCTGAGGTGAGAGTTTGCCTTTTATAAAATGATAAATGACCTCAGCCAATTCTGCAATGTATGGTGCCACCAAGGTGTATTGGTGCAGAGAACCATTTGGTTTTTGCACAACCCCTAGTTGGATGAATTGTATTTGCTATTCCCTAATATTTATCTATTTATTTATTTATTCTGTGTGTTTTTTAAGCAGGGTGTTTTTTGTGTCCCTGTGTAATTTGTAAATAAAGTGTTTTTGTAAAAATCAAAATCTTTTCTCTTTTCTCCTCTCTCACCAAGTAGATCAGTAATGTTATTTCTTGTGTAGTTTTTCTGCTTCTGTTCTTCCCCCTGTGTATTCATCTACAGGTATTGCCACCTTCATAAGCTGTATACTGACCTCCGACTCCGCTAACCCACCCAACCCGACCGGCAGCTTATTTTAATTAATATAATGTATTTCTATGTTCTACCTATTCTCTCCTCTACGTGCCCCCCCCCCCCCTCTCTCTCTCTACCCAGCCCCCCCATCAGCAGGAGGGTCCCCCTATATAGGCCTGGTCCTGCTCAAGGTTTCTTTCTGTTAAAGGGGAGTTTTGCTCGTTGCTTGTTTGGGGTCAGGCCCTGGGATACTGTAAGGCGCCTAGAAACAATTTTCATTGTAACAGACACAATAGATTGATTGATTGTGGGAATGGGCTTTATTAACTGGTTAGTAGGATGTAGCAAACAGGCATGTCTATAAAACACACAATTTATTACAACAGTAAAGCCAAATGTTGAAAATTAATAACAGCAGTAAGAAGGGGGAGAGAGGAGCACACATCATCAGTGAGTAATTATTTCTTTGACAGTTTAACAACATTTGAATTACCAAGATAAATATGCAAATTGTTACAAAGTGTTCACATTTATTTTATCATGCAATTTTTTTAAACTTTATTTAAAAATGCATATTTTTAAGATAGATCACGCCTTCATAAGGCCTTTTATTAAACAAATGAGAATGTCTCATTCCTGCAATGACTTATTGCACATGCAATTACACAATAAATTCAATTATTTCAATCTGTATCAACAAAAGCTTTAACTAATCTTTATGGTGAGGAAAGCAGGATGTTGAATTGACTCAAATGTTGGAGTATGACTCTGATGGACCACTGCTAGAGTTTGCAGCTTGTGAAACATGGTACACATCTTAAAGACAAAGACAAACGGTAAGAGATGAGTCTGCCATTCAAATGAGTTGCAACGTTGGAGCAACTTACATCTTCTCCTGCGCAGGCGATTTATCCATTCCATTGCTCGCACAGATAAAGCACTGCTGCTTGTACTCTGTAATGCAAAATATACTGTTAAAATAAAGAAATCTCTAGTTCACTCTATAATTTCTCCGAGAAGTGCTGTGATAATCTCTGGAGGATTGTTTTACAGCTTTCTGCCTTACAATGTAAGATGGGACAAGAAAAAGAATGTTCAAGCTGACTTACTTTTGTTGGATTGGAGCCTGTGGTGGTGGTAGATGATTTTTTGGAGAGGATACCACGTACCTGGAGAATATCATTAATAACAGTAAACCACCCAACTTTGACTAAGGGCATAATATGAGATTATTGTATTCTTCTGTCTTGTTTCCTTATATGTCTTACCTTTGAATCCAGCAGTGTCCCAAACACTAAAATGAAGAATCCCTGTGGAAAAAAGACAGAATGTGCATTTCTTTAGCCTACTGGGCAAAATCCTGCCTATAATCATAAAATGGAATCCATGTACCTGTAGTGAATTGAAGAATGCAAAAGCAATGTGGATTCCTTCATTTGTAGGTGATATCATAGTCCCCACTCCTAAAGACCATGTCAGTCCGAATAAAGGAGTCAGAATGATCACACACCTTGCGATGACCGCAAGCGTATGCTTATCATCTGTTTGGACAGATTCACCTACGCCTCTTCTTAGTATTTTGACTATGATGACAATTAAAATCAAAATATTGATAAGAACAATGGTCAAGGCTGGTATCACCAACGCTAGCAGGGCTTTTGTCTCCAACCAGTTGAGCCAACATGCCTCATTTTTCTGGATGTATCCCCCACCCGCTGCTGTTACTGCAACAGTCACCACAGCTATAATCAAAGGGCAGCCATAGCCTAAGCAGAACCCAATGGCCAACATGACTGACTTGGACATGTTGGAAAAGACCATGACTGTCCGGTAAAAGAGCAGCAGGCCTGAAACAAGCATCCAAAAAAAAAGAGCTAAGTAGAAAAGGTGCATGAAGAATGTTGCTGCGCTGCATGGTCCAACTGGAACTTGATAGTCCTCCCCTGGGTTTTCGAGGGGGTTCTTAGCAAAAGAGGCAGCAATGATGAAGCAGATGTCGGCGATCAGCAGAGACAGGGCGGTGTTGATGATGGAAACATGACGCATGAATGCCGTACTGTTCCTTGTTATGGCTTTCCAGACATACCCTTCAATAATCAGACATATAACCAAACTTGCCAGTGATATTCCAACTCCCACGTAAGTGATTATATCTAAAGCAACGATAAGGTTCTGAGGGATGCCCGTTGCCATCAAAATGGAGAAGGAGGTGAGATGGTTGCAGCTGCAGGTTACAATGTTGTTTATATCAGAAAGAAACATACAGCCCTCATCATCCCAGGCACCCAAGTCATCAAAGATTGCAAAGTTCCAGAAAACACACTGCGGGTTCAGTCTCAATGAATTGTTTAGCTTGTCGAAGCTCAGAGTGATGTTCTGGTTGGTAGTGTTAATTTTGACAAGGACTACCGCACCGTTGATCGCATTGTCAGCCTCAGTTTCATTGGTTGGGGCGAAACTGACGGTGAAGTTCTTATTCCGCGCAGGCATCACGTTATTGAGGGTGGAGAGAATCATGGTGGTTATGGAGACTCTGGCAGAGGCTGTGTCGGAAATGTTTATGTTGATGCTGGAGTTCAGATTAGCCGCGAAGGATGTGTCGAAGCTGGTTTTGTTAAGTTTGATCCGTTCAGTTACAATTTCAAACTCCCCCGTCAGCCTATCAGAGAGATCCTCCAAAGAGCCCAACAGTTTGGAGCTGGAGTTTAGGGTTTCATTTCTGTTTAGAACTATCCAGGAGTCTCTTGAATCCTCGGTAATGATGATATCAACCGTTTCAAGTACATCCTGTGAAGGAAGAGAAATTTCACATCACATGGGCTCAATTTGAAGAGACACTACAGAAACATACTTAAGTGCCCGATTTAAGAAATGACCCACCTTCATGACAGTTTGGGTCACAGTGGGGGAAACATTTGAGATTGTGTTTAGGATGCTAACGATAGCTGATATAGTTGACGATGAATTAACGATCTCTGATTTGTTATTCTGAACAGCTGCATTGAGATTGTCTGCAAACTCCGGTACACCTTCCTCAGTCAGTTGCTGGCAGAAAAAAATACAGACAAACAGTTGGCGTTACACCTGTTAACAGGCAATTCTAGAATGGAATTTCAAATGTAACTAAAACAAAAGCAGAGACATACTGGATCTGATAAAAACTGGCCAGAATCACTCAGACTTGTCCCAGGTGTTAGCCAACCAAGGAATGTGGCCTGTCAATCAAGCTTACACCTTATTTAGGGTATTGATTCCAAATTTGAGCTGTTTTCGTTACAAGTTCGAGTTTCCTGGATGAACAATTTAAAAGCTAAGAATCATTCGGCTGTGTTGTGTTGCTGGGCAGTTCAGGAATATGCAGTTACACAATTCTAGCCAGTTTTCAGCATCCCTTTTCCTCCCAATCTCCACTAATCAAGACTGGGAGCTATTTAGAAAAAGCTTCTGCCCTTCTATCTTTTCTTCTTTTTGCTACTAGAAACAGTCCGCTCAAATTGACCAGGGTACCTTTCTTTACACTATATTACATCACTGGTAAACATGTTGATATAATTTATGAACTAGGAACTTCCGCACACGAGTGTAGATACCTCTGAGAATATTAATAACTCCTTGATTGCTGTTACAATGCAAGTATCCTCCACAGATTGCCATTTTCCTGCCCGACAGACTGCAGTGCTGCTCCCTTCCAGACCTTCCTCACACCCAATAGTAGACGTGTCCTCTTCCCGTCCAGTCCCATAGCGATCATCTTGACAGCTGATGCCTTTGCGTGAAGAGTCAGATGAAACATTACTACCATCCAGAGACAAAATATCCAAGAAACACACATCATAGTGACATTTCTCACCTCCTTTGAAAATGATCAGTGACGTAAACCCTTTATAACCTGCAGGTTGGTCCACTGTGCATGTAAAGAATTTAGTTTGCTCTGATGTGCTGCAGCTTTTGAACTCGTAGTCGTGCTTGATGCAGTAGGAGTTCCTGTTGTTGGTCACGGCTGTGAAAAGTTGTCAGTGCTCTTTTGAGCTGCTTCATAGATGTGTCAAGGTGAAAAATAGAACTGGTATCAAAACTTGTTTCATACATACTTGAAGGCAAAATTGTTGCATCTTGGAACCATTTGACTTTATATGGCAGCTGCACACAGCACTGGAGCTCTTGGAACTGCCTCTCTTGACAGTCAGCATTAACTCTACTCTGCAGCCGCACCACTGGAGCCTCTCTGATTATGCTGTTCGTTACCTGGCCAACTTGGATGAAATCAATAGTCTGACCTCTCAGAGCACATTCATAAGTCCCTGTGATTGAGAGAAGCAGGTTAATCACGAGCATACTCAAAATAAAGAAAAATAAAAAAGAATTCCAGTAGGGTTACCAACTTACCGATATCAGCAAGAATGACGTTGTTGACCGTAAGTTTGGATATCGATCCAGAGGTTATTTCGAACCTCGTGCCTTTTTTAATTTTCTGTCCATTAAAAGTCCATTCAGACGCAGAAATCTGCCCCATCTGAATGCTTGGAGGACCACAGGTAAAAGTCATTCTGTTACCGGTATAAATAATGGCTGGAATTTTAATTGAAGCTGGACCTATAACAATAAAAAAAAAGGCTTGATTAGAGTTGCTTAAATTTAAAATACACAATGCAAAGAAATAGTAAAAGGTTAATATGCTGCATAAACACTTGTACTAATTCCAGACAATATTAATTCAGTAATGTTTCACTGAACTTGCTTTTGTAAACGGCAGCAACGTTGCCAATGACAGGGGCAACAGAGCCCAAGGCTGTTGCCAGTTGCTTATTTGCACCAGCAATTTCATCCTTATCAAATTCCGTCATCTGCACCACATAGTCCGTAATGACACTTCCTTGTCTGGAAGAATGGACAGCAACAAATGTCAACAACAAGAACTGCATCTATTTTAAATCCCTCAGTTGAATATTATTAAAAGTGCAATATCTACCGGAAGGCTTTCACAAAAACATTGAAAAACCCAGAGATTCCTCTGTACCCGTCTTTTAACTGTGGATGAAAAGATGGGAAATGAGAGCAACATTATGATACAAAGAACTAAAGCTCAAAGGTGAATGTGGCCTTGAACTCACCACCAGATTGATTTTTGATTCAAGTTCTTTGTATGTCGAACTCAATGGGTTGTTCAAATCTGCTGAAAATTCTTTGTCTAGTGTGACCGACATCTCCAGATCAAATCCTGGTTGGTTTAAAGAGGACAGACACAGGTAAAATAAGAATTAGGTAAGACAAAAAAAACAACCTGTTGAATAACTCCTCAAACCTTTCTCATACATTTCTGAGGAAAGTATAAACGTCCTGCACTGAATCATTTAGTATGTCAAGAGTTGGCTAAAGCATTAACCAAACTGTGGTGTATTTTCTTTATGTTTATGTATTCATGTTATTTATGGGCTGTTGTGTGTTAAATGAAAAGACTTCCAAACTGCAGCTAAGAGTTGGCCATGTCATGTTCTCACAACTGTGGCTTGTTGAGATATTTTGAAATTGGTACAAAATTAAGATATGGTGTCATAACACTTATGTTTTATACTTATATAAGGATTAAATAACATAGATTTCGTAGATTCGTAGAAAAAGGTATTTATTTATTATAATACCTGTAAAAACTGTTGGAGCCACTGTTGAACTCTGAATAATTGTGGAAAAAGAACTGGCCACAGGTCTACTGGTTGTAGTGATGGTGGTTATGGGAGTAGTGGTTAAACTTGCAGGCCTTGAGGTTGTTGTTGAAACTGATGCTGTGCTCGTTTCACTGGGAGCTGAAATTGCAGACAGCAAAGTGTTATAAAGTGTATATTTTCAATGAATCCCTATAAAAAAAATAGCAATCATGTCATTTTTTTGAAAAGTTTCATTAAATCTTCCTGTGATTGTGGATATCTAACGCAGTGTTTTTCAAAGTGTGGTTCGCGGCCCATTAGTGGTACTCGGGCTCCCTCTAGTGATACAGAGGCATCGCTGATTTAAATATAAATACATTTAATCTAAATAATGTAATAGAACAGTGGCACTGCATTCAAATATTATTACAAATAAGAAAGCTAAATTATATAAAATCAAGTTCACCAAGATTTTCTTAACTTTTGTTGTACAGTGTCCTACAGTGGTAGCTGTGGCCGTATGACATTTGTAATGATAGAAAAAAGCCTATTTCTATTTTTTAAGAACTGTACATAAAACACAAATTTTCAATTTGTCTTTATATTGTTTAAGATGGATGATAATAATAAATATAAGTATTAGGACCAGAACATCCTTTCCTCTATTTACCTTCCTCCAAATTGGTATAAAGATGTGTGAAACTTAACAGTTTTAGGAGTTCCACAATGCTGGAATACATCTTAAAGACAACAATCACATCAAGTTTTTATTTCTCTAAAAACATGAATATTGGATTGAGGAGACAGCTTTGACTCTATTTTATATTCCTGCACTTACGATTTTCTCTAGTTCTGTTCCTTTTCAAAGCGGAGGCAGGTAGCTAGCAAAGGATCTATACTTTGGTCTGATAGGGTCAACAACAGAAGGTGCTAAAGTTCTATTTACCCAAGTATTTGGAAAAAATTATGAGTGTAAAATGTTTTTTGTCAATAGTTCGTATCAGTTTCAGTAAGATTAACATTTACTTGTTGTTGCAGATGTTCTTGTTGTTGTTGTTGTTGATGTTGTTGCTTCTGTTGTTGCTGATGTCGTTGCTGATGTCGTGGCTGATGTCGTTGCTGATGTCGTTGCTTCTGTTGTTGCTGATGTCGTAGCTGATGTCGTTGCTGATGTCGTGGCTGATGTTGTTGCTGATGTTGTTTCTTCTGTTGTTGCTGATGTCGTAGCTGATGTCGTTGCTGATGTCGTGGCTGATGTCGTTGCTGATGTTGTTGCTTCTGTTGTTGCTGATGTTGTTGCTGCTGTTGTTGCTGATGTTGTTGCTACAGCCAATGAAGATATTGAAAAAAATGAAATGCCAAATAAGATCCTTCAATAAGAATTTTAGGAAATAATAAAAATTACTAAATATATACCTGTGGTCCTATTGGCCTTTATCGTTGTGTTCAGGGATGTCGCAGAGGTCAGTGTTGAATCTGAAAATGTATCATATGTTTACGTCAGTACAGCTTGACATAGAATAATCAGGATGCAACCAACAGCTATTATGCACAGTAGAAAGCTAGGCTGTTACTCAGCTCAAACATTTCCTCATTGTTATAACATATTCCTCATTGTTATAACATATGATATGTCGTGATCAACAGATAACATATGGGTGGTGCTCTCAGAAGAATCTATAAAGATATAAAATATGGAAAATCCTTCTGCACTTACTCGTCACAACAACAGTTGTAAATGTTGTATTGTTTAGATCTGTTGGAGGTGTTGAATCTGGAAAAGATTCAAAAGTTTTGAGGGAAAATAGAGAGAGAAATTCACAGAAGAGACACTGATTCTTCATGATAATTTATAGAAAACATACTAGTAAAAGGAGTTGTTGATGAAACTGGTGGTGTTGTAGTGTTCAGATCTGTCGTTGATGTTGAGTCTATAAGATCAAAAAATGGAGGTGAGGAAGACGAAAACAGAGAAAATCTGAGTATTCATTTTTTGTAATCAATTTTTTTTCATCTTTGTAAAATAAAGTTAAAAAAACATAAAAGTGCTAATCCGAACAACCCTTGAGCAAGACCAGGCCTTCAATTCCAACAAAACAAACAACATTAACTGTTTTTTAAATGTTGAAGTCTTCACGTGTGTTTGGGTCTGAAAGATGTGTCGGTTCTAAGGGGGAAAGACTCAAAAGTTTAAAATGAACCAGGTTCCTTTCATTCTTACTTGTAACCACAGCTGTTGGCGTCATTGGGGGTGTTGTTGTGTTCAGTTCTGTGGTTCCCTCGGTCGGATCTGAAAAACGGACAAAGATCCACACACATAGAAATATTTGAAATTGGCTTTAAAAAAGACATCAGCTTGTGATGTGTGATGAGATGTCTTACAGGTTGTTGATGGAGAGAGTGTTGTAGATGGACAAGGAACAAAGTCTGTATGGGGGAGAAGATAAATTATTTTGCAGATGATACCAAGTAAACTACCAATCATATGATGTAATAAAATAAAATATAATGATCCAAGGTAGTTTTCTGTGTCAACTGGACTGTTTTCTTCAGTTCAAGTGAACTGAAGAATCCTTCTGGATAGAAGGCCAAAAGTCTTCAAAAGAGAAAAAAAACAGTCCAGTTGACACAGAAAACTGCCTTGGATAACTATGAACTGGATAAATGAGAATCTTCACAAAATATTATGATAATACTGACTCTGCTGATCAACAGGCTGACATTGTCCATCTGGAGGAAGGGCATTGATGCAACCACAAGAGTCATTGATGATGGTGTCACAATGGCCGTACTTTAGACACTGGTCACATGACCAGCGGTGGCGATTCTCACATCTGCACTGGAAACCACCACTGTTCAGAGAGCAAACTGTTGATGGGAAGCATAAATGTAGGCAGATTGATTTTACTTTGCGTTTTATAACAGTAGCTAAAATCCACTATGTCATGTACTAAGTGTCACACTGTAGTGGGGTTCCTCTTTTTTCCTCATGACTTCCTATTTTGTTTTGAAAAGTCTCTGATTGTCCTCCCTGATTCCCGATTGTTTCCACCCATCCCCCAATGCCCTCATGTGCACAGTCTGCGTCGTCCCTTGTCCCTGTGTCAAAAGTAAAGCCAACACAGGAGGAACTTTACAGGAACGACACCACCGAGATCAGTTTGGAACTGGCTCCAAAAAGCCCATTGTCCACTCCACTCCTATGAATTTTCAATCATGAAATACTCATTTAAAAAATATTCACAACTGTGTCAACAGTCATAATAAATTAGACATTAATCCTTAAAAACTGGGGACCATGAGCTTGACAGCAACTACCAAGCATAACATTCACCGGTAATTTCAGCTAGGGGGACCAGGACTTGGAAAAGTCGATGTTTTTCCACTATTGATAATTTTATTAATTTATTTATTCAACTTACAATTATATAATATTGGTGCACTTAACAACTAAAAAGTTGCTAACTATTAGCATCCAAATCATAGATTGATCCCAATCTGAATTTTGCAAGCTAATGATTAAAAAAATGCACTGCATTAGTAAAATGTACAATGAGCATCAGTGTCACATTGACAAAATTATTTTACACAGACCTTGAGTATAAAGTCACAGTTTTACAAAAAACTAGAACAAAGTCATGATATTTTAACCTGCTCATGGCACTGTGTTAGAGAAGAGCAACTGTCTGCTACCGTGTTCCCATAGTAGCCTATGTGAATTTGTTGGTAGCTTGTTGTATACAGTCTTTGGTTGGTACTGTACCGGCAGTGTTGTCGACAGTAGTGGTTTTATATACAGAACAATGAGAAGGTCAAAAGTTACGCCTACACCTGTCTCCTCCTCCAGCTCCGCCCTCTGATCCAAATAGTGTCTTCTAGATCTTAAAAGTCAAGATCGCTATGACTTCTAAGCCAAACTCCTCGATCAAAGCGACCAGACTTGGTCTCCCGCTGCCATTGTCAGATTCCTTTTAGCCTTCATGTGAGTTTTTGTTTGTAATTTCTCTAATTTAGTTTTAGAATCATGGGCAACCTCAGTTTCCACAGCCGTTCTCTTGCCTCCTTTGGGAGTATTGTTTGATTGACCCCTTTCGTGCTTTGTAACTTCCGTTTTGAAATGCATTTTATTTCGTCAATTTTTGTTGAGTTCGGTTATCCTCTGGTCTGGAGAATTTTTGGTTTATAGTCTAAAAGTCTTTTCTCCTCCAGGTAGGATTTTAAATCCAAACGATTATAACTGGTTTATTTTTTTCATTTTGAGAGATTTATTTGGTCCTCATTAATAAAGAGGGAACACTGATCAGGCCAGACAGTCATTAGCAGTCATTGGGACTGTAGGATCATACAGGATCTCCAACGAGCCTTTAAAGTCCTTTACCTTTATAAATTTTTATAAGATGTCTTTTTTTTTTATTTCACCATGTGACTTTTAGATCCCATCCCAACCCATTTGGTTGATGTTTTACCAATGATAGGCAGCTTTGTTCTGGACCGGATCAATTGTTCTTTAGTGACAGGTTCTGTACCCCGGTTACTACAAGGTGGCAGTAATTAAATCGTTGCTTTAAAAAAAACATCACTGGATCCTGATGTGTCAGCAAATTATAGGCCGATAGCCAACTTTCCTTTGATCTCTAAAATTCTTGAGGTGGTGGTGACTCAGTTACTGAAGCACCTGCAAAGAAACAGCCTGTTTGAGATGTTTCAGTCAGGCTTTAGAGCTCATCACAGCACAGAAACAGCACTTATTAAAGTTACGAATGATCTTATAGCTTCAGATCATGGACTGGTTTCTATGCTGGTTCTGCTGGACCTTAATGCTGCTTTTGATACAGTTGATCACAGCATCCTGTTACATAGATTGCAACATATGATTGGGATTAAAGGGACAGCACTAGACTGGTTTAGATTGTATTTTTCAGATAGATACCAGTTTGCTCATGTCCATGGTGTTCCCTCTTCATACAGTAGGGTTAGCCATGGAGTTCCACAAGGTTCTGTACTTGGACCAATCCTTTTCACCTTGTACATGCTTCCCTTAGGAAACATTATTCAGCAGCATGGAATAAATTTTCATTGTTATGCTGATGACACTCAGCTATATCTATTTATGAAACCAGAGGAGACAGAGCAAGTAGTGAAGCTTCAGACCTGCCTTAAGGACCTAAAGTCTAAGATCCCCTCAAATTTCCTCCTCCTTAAGTAAGACAAAACCCAAGTCATGGTGTTTGGTCCTGAACCTCTCAGGAATAGATTAGATCACATGATCACTCTACATGGTATCTCCTTAGCAATGCTTATTGCAGTTCTAGGCATTATTCTAGACACACTGGTTATCATATTTAGAGGGACATCTAATTATTAGGTTAATATTAGCTATGCTGCTAGAGGCCGAGGCTGCCAGGGTCCAGAAACATGATCACCTGATCACCAGGCTGCTGGCACCCTGCTGGGTCATGGCTGCCTCTCCTCTCCTTGAATACCGGCTTTATAATAGCATTAAAGCCTTAAGAGAAATAACCTTTATCACCATCCCAAAAGTCAGTTTAGAAGGGGGCAGGGAGGCTATTCTGTGTGAAGTTAGCTTGTTCGCCCTGTCTCTGCATGGATTCCTCCTACAGCAGGTAGTCCAGCTTCCAGACACAGTACAAAGACATTCATTTGAGGAAAGACAAAAATCGACCTTTGGTGTGAACACGTTTGTCCTATTTGTTTGCTCTCTACCCATTGTGATGTTGACGTCAGACACTTTGATGGAGTCATTGATACTGAAGGGGAAAACAGTTCTGTTCAGGAGGGTCTTCAGCTGATTTAATGCAGAAACATCTGAGAAGTTCAGCTCAACAGAAACCAGGTATTCTTGGAGACCTGAAGGAGACAAGAAACGAAACAAAACTCGTGAAAACAGCTCTGAAAAGTGACAAATGGAGCATCAACCAGAGTTTTACTCATTTTACCTGTTGGCGATTGACATGTTGAATAGTCTAGAAGAAAACAAAATCGAAACCAAACAAAAGTGCATGAAAGCTTTACCATTAAATCACATGTTAAGCCATTCACATATGGAATGAAGCTTACTTTGACGGTGTACTGCCTGACAGTGTTGTCCGTCTGTGGGGAAACCTCTGATGCAGCCACATGTATTTGTGTCATTGTCACATTTCCCGTACATGACACACTTGTCACATGGCCATAGATGGCCAGCCTCACATTGGCACTGGAAGCTGCCTCCAGTTGGTCCGCAAACTTAAAAACAATAATATTTGATGAAAAGAAACCACAGGCACATAATTGACTCAAAGGCACAGGAAGAGTCGAGGAGGTTTACCTGTCGTGATGGTAGCATCTGAGATGTTTGTGTGTGTGCTGACTGAGGCAGGGAAGGTGATGCGCTTCAGTGCATTCCTCAGTTGGTCTATATCACTGGTGTTCACTTCAATAAGAATCTCATATTCATACACAACCGCCGGCACTGTCCAAACGGAACGTGGCGTTAGTAGCACCAGTGTTCAAAAGGAAGGCTAAAATTTTTAAGTCTGCCTTTATAAAATGAAAGCTATAAAACATTGTTTCATATGAGAGAGGAAATAAAAGGATTGCACTGCAGTAAGACTCCCAGGATGAGTAGAATAGTCACCTGTTTTAGGTTGGCAGAATTGCCCATCGGTGGGAATGCCAAGGATACATGAACAGGTGTCCTTGCTGACTCCATCACAGGTACCATAGGTGCTGCATTTGTTGTATGGCCAGGTGTACTGATCCTCGCATCTGCACTGGAAGTTTGTACCATTTGGGTAACAAACTGAAGATTCATTTCAAACGTTGAAAAGGAGAAAGTGTTGAGAGCTATAAGAATAAAAATATCAAACATTTTCTACCCTGGCTTTTTCATCATTAATTTGTAATTTGAGTGTGGGACTTTATAGTGGTCTTTGTTGAACGTGATTGTTTGTGATTGTAGAAGTGCTTCCAGGTTTTTGAAGCTTTGCTGCGAGTGTTGCACTCTTTATCCACTGTGGTTGTAAACCTTTCTCTGGATGTGAGTTTTCACACAGAAGTCCGTTTTTGTGTTGCACCTGCACTTGTTTCATTAACATTTGTACATAGACGGATTTCACAAGTTGCTATATTGGAGATACGTAGCACCATAAAAGAAGGATTTGAGAGTGCAGATGTCAATAAGAGATCTCAATATTGAGAATTATCTAACCATTTTTTAATGCAAAATATTGGGGTCCAGGGTTCCAGGTCCTGTGTTGCTTGGTTTTTCCTGCAGGGGGCGTGGAGGAGCTGATGATTTGCTGCAGCTGGCGCTGCAGGCGGACGCGCCTGTCGCAATCTACATCAGGCCACCTATTTAAGGGCAGAGTGCCTGTCTACTAGTGTTGGAGAGTTTTTGGTGGTTTCCCTGGTCTCTATATCTCCCTCTGGGAGTGGAGAGAGTGTGGGGCTTGACTCCTGTGTTGGCTCTGCTCTGGAGCTGTCTGTGTGCTCAGAAGATTGATGAGTGCTTCCCTGCGGTCCAGGAGGACTGTCAGTTAGATTTGTTAAAGACTAGTTTTTGGACTTCTTATCTCTGTGCTTTGCCTGATTTCAGGTCCTGGAAAAACCCAAACCCTAATAAATAATACATTTCCATTTAAAGGTCCTCCACATAAGATTGGCCACAATGTTATCTGCTAGAAGAAGAGGCTAGAGACACATGAGTAGAGTACCTCAGAATCGTCTGGTGTTTCGTTGTTTTAGTCCCAATATACCCCCTGCTGAGGCAGGCCCATCTCAGTTGATCAGACCTGGCTGTGTATCCTCAGCACATTTGGGCCCAGATGGTGTCTTTTGTCATGAGCCACACCCACTGAGTGCAGCACTCGTTAGTCCCCATTGTCTTTGATGGTGTGGAGCAGAGCTTGGCCACAGATCTCAAGCTTGATGGTAGATGTTACCTTCCTGTAAAGCTACGGCACCCATCTGTTGCTCTCCTGCCTCCAACATTAATTCCATGTGGCACAATTGTCAACTTATACTAGAAAATTAGCTAACTGGTTCCTTTCCTCTGTTTTGCTTTCCCTGATCTGGTTACCTTTGGCAGTTTTGTGTAAAACTCTAGATATTTTTTCTTGGTTTGCCTTACAATAATTGACTGATGCTTAAGATCTGCAATTGCGATTAATGGGTTTATGTTGCTGCTTATCCCCAACATGGCAACTTTTGGATTGCTGATGCACCGACAATACTGTAAAAACCCTTCCTAAATTATTTTTGGAGTTTATAGTTCTGCTTTGATTCTAGAGAGCAATTTTGAAAAATACTGTATTATGATGGCCTTTGACTTGTACAAAATCAGCTCAGTCTGTTTGGGGACTTGGCAGAGAGGCGGAGGGTTTCTGGTTCAAGCCCACGTGTGGACAAATTACAGAAGGTGTTGTGGTAGTATTGGAAGGTGCCAGAACACGTTCTGAGCACTGCCGAGGCACCCTTGAGCAATGAATCGAGCTAACACGGAACGATGTCCTGCAGTAACTTGGTCTCAGCTGAGTGAGCTCCGTTCTAACCTGTGGTGACATCGATGTCTGTGATATTCACGATGCCATACAGAGCCTGAACAGAGCTGACATTGCTCAGGATGTTCCGGAGGTAGTCCAAAGTGGTGATGTCTGTAATATTCAGCTCCACATCCACGATATATTCAACCTGAGATTGCAAATCTGGTGAAAGACAGGATTTGCAATAACAGCATTACAAAAGAGCAATCTTGTACTTTCATAACATCAATCCTCACAATATCTGACGTTTATCCTCCTTCCCACATACTGACATGTTCATTTCAGTCATTCAAAATGAATGGATGGAACATTCATAGGAACAAGACTGGACTGATAGACTCATTTTTCATCATTCAGCATCAGACAATATAAAGTGTATTAATATGCAAAACAAGTCATTTTTTGTCTCAGTTAAAGTGAGTTGGAGTGTCCCACAGGAATTTACTAAACCCTAAACTCAGACTTCAACTAAACCCTCTTTTACTAACGTTAAATAAACTGCAGAACCAAAAAGAAGCCACCATGATTGGATTGGGTACCAAACTCAGTTACCGGCAAATGGCTGACAGGACTGGCCATCGGGTGGAATGGCAGTGATGCAGTCACAGATGCCTTCGGCAATATCGCCACAGGCTCCGTATGTAACACAGCTACTGTAGGGCCAAGCAAACTGGTCCGCACATCGACAGCCAAATCCAGCGCTGGTAGAGGAACAGACTTACAGAAAAGAAGAGCATCACTGATATCCTGCAGTATTAATGTTGGCAGCGTCTTTATTGTGAAATAGACTCAATACCAGTTGTGATGCTGATGTCAGTGATGTCTGTGTTATTATCGAGTTGCTGGGGAAAGCTGACGGCATTCAAGGAGTCCCGAAAGAGCCCGAATGTTTCCGCATCAGAGGCATTCACCACAACGTCAACTATGTAGTTCCACTGGTGTGGAAGGGCTGCAAAGATAACAAAAATACAATGATGTCAATTTTTGTGACCAAGCAGTTATATTTGGTAAAAAATCCTTTGTTTTAATTTCTAACGCTCAAGCTCAAAGTTGAACTGCCTTGAGGTGACATTTTACAAGGTTTAATGTAAAACCAAGCCACCAACCAACAAGTTCCCCTAACAGCATTCTGGAAGTTAATGTATCCCATTTGTTTAGCGTGAACACACACGCCAGGGTGAGGGTGTGAGTCTTTTCTTACTCTGAGAAAGAACGCGAGGGCTTTTCCAAACGTGCTAAATTGTTCCTTTACAAATGATCACACTGACCGTCTCTTTTTTCCCTTGCGTGAGGCAGGAGCTTCTCTTCATTATGTACCTGAATTGACAAAACACATCTTTATTTAAAAGCCTGTAGAAACCTGTTCAACTCACTGAGCTGGGTTTATTCGCGTTTCGATGAACATCAGACTCCTGCAGCCTCGCTGCTCTAAGGAACGGTACAGGAAGTCATTCCTGCCGTCCACCATCAGACTCTATAATTCATCCAAACCCAGCCAAGAACAATAATTGTTTAATGTTTATGTTGCAATTTTATTTCTATTTTATTCTGTATTTATGTATATGTGTGTGTGTATATATATATATATATATATATATACAGTATATATGTGTGTGTGTATGTGTATATGCTAAAAATATATGCTGTATATATGCTTATAATGCTTATAACGTTCTAATCTTATTTGTATTTTATTTATTCTATTTCTATACCTTGCAAATACAATACCTACACTACAGTTATATTAATCCATGTTTAGGCTGCTACTACAATTCAATTTCCCTACGGGGATGAATAAAGTAAATCTTGAATCTTGAATCTTGAATCAACTTACTGGTGAACCTGGACTCGAAATCCCAACAAAGTTGTTTATTTCCACAACAGTGAAGGTCACTAGAAAGGCAACAATGATCCGACTCTTAGATATTTCCATTCCTTACAAGACAGGAAAAAAGATTTACTTTATAAACCTACATAGTTGTAAAGAAAACATCTTATACAGTATGAATCACCAGTTAACTGTTGCTAAACAGGCAAAAGTTTGAGCAGTAACTCTGACAGTGAGCCCAGTAAATATTTATACTCTTACTTTTTTAAGTTATTAACTAACTGTAAAGAGAAGATTTGTTCCGGGTCCATTCGGGACGGACGAATGGACAGACAGACAGACAGACAGACAGACAGACAGACAGACAGACAGACAGACAGACAGACAGATAGACAGACAGATAGATAGATAGATAGATAGATAGATAGATAGATAGATAGATAGATAGATAGATAGATAGATAGATAGATAGATCCACATGTGGTTCAGCCGTCTGTCTTATGAGAGGCAGAATTCATCCAAAAACACGCAACAGTTTCAACATATTGCCAGATGGTACAGGAGTATATTCCAAACGGGCACTATATTGACGATTTCTCTGGCTCCTGCGTGATCAGATTAGTCAGATGGACATTTTAATGTGATCTTAACTAAATTAGTCTATTTTATATTGGACAACTAGTTTCAAGACATTGAAAACACACAGTTCTCTCTGTGATAAAGAGACTAAATTATCTTGGTGCATAAAATGAAAAAAATATGGGAAATATATTTGAAAACGTACATGTAAGAAATGTTTAACATTTACCGGTAGTTAAGATGATATGCTAAAAGAGAATATAGAAGGGTCACATCCTGACCTTGAGAAGGGCAGAAATGCAACCAGGGCAGGTTGTCATTCCATCACTCCAAACCTAGGCGCAATTTAGAGTCTCCAATCAGCCTGTGCACGTTTTCAGGATGTGAAGAGAAACCCAAGCAACCCCAGACAGGACCAGAGCGTCCATGTTAACCGCAGACAGCAAGGCAACATTCTGATGTGCACGCATGCATTAACACCATGGTGCACAGCTGAAACAGACACACAGGCAGAACTTGTGGGAAGAATTTGAGAGGCCAGAACGAAGAGACTGAGCTCCAACATGAGGGTAGATAAAGTTATCGAGTATCACTAAACTGGGAACAGAACACATCCTATCATGTATAATATCAGTCATTAGCCTGCTCGAAGGGCAACATTAGAAAGACAACAGGAACTAGAAATCAGCAAAATAAACATTAACTGGACTAAAAAAACTGAACTGTTTTTTAGCATACTTCCTTTAGCTGATCATTAACGAGACAAAAACTATTACGTAAGAGTTTAATGTGCTGAGCAATAATTAAAGGCCTGCTCACATGAGGCAGATTTATTACCAGAACAAATGTCTTGTTTCAGAGGGACATTTCATCTCGACGTTGCGTTTCACGGCTTTATCTTGTTTTTGTCAGTTTTATTTCTCATCAAGTGTTCCAGACAATTCTATAAAACACCAGTGGAAACTGTCAGTTCTCCTGTTTTTCTCTGTATTTTTATCGTTTTTCTATAAATATTTATTTTAGTCTTTCAGATTTTGTTCTGTTCCTCCTGCTGATGTAAATCTGATTGAAAAAGTCTGTCTAGGTTTAATGAGAATATAGAGACACATCTGGATCAGTGAGGTAAATCAGAATTATGGATCAGTGACTGGGTCAAAACTCTACACACAATAAAGTTATCCAAAAACTAGTAAAACCATCTATCTCCCCAGTGGAACAAAGAGGCCACAACAACACTGCATTCAGGTTCTAAGAAGCAACAGATTACTTTAAATCAGAGATTTAACTCACCATATTCCCTTTTTCACGATCCTAGAATCACGATTTCTAGAATCACATTTCTCCACAGGAGACGACGGACTGCGGAGCGACACCTGACTTTCTGAGTAACTATTGGAAACATGCTGCGCCAGGAGAGAGAGACAGAGAGGGAGAGAGAGAGAACGAGCGAGAAGCTTCCTGAAATATAGGAAGGGGCATGTTACGGGCAGTGGCTCAACAGGTTTTTGGAAAATCCTCAACTTCCTTGTCAGGATTGTGTGTGTGTGTGTGTGTGTGGGGGGGTGTGGGGGGGGGGGGTGCATTACACATCACAACATGATGACAGAGCAGATACTTTACAGAAAGCCCTTTTAAGCCACACTTTTAAATCAACAGGGTGCCACACATGTGATCTTTAAATAAACCCACATGTCATGACTCAACCTTTAACCTGTGCAAGTATCCCCAGAGAGTGGACCGAACAACAAACAAACAAAAATAAGGTTTATTTGCCAGCGCAGGAACCACATCTTCTGTTGCAACTTTCTTCATTTGCTTGCTCATTTGTTTGTTTTTAAAGTCAGGAAAAGTCTCATTTTGAGAGAGAGACCTGGCTACAACAGGCAGCCATGCATTCCAGAACACAACGCTAATGGCAATGAAACAAAATAAGACGTAAAACAGAGACATGTGCATGAAGATTAAACAGTTAATATTAATGGTATAAGGAAGTACACAAGATTAAAAACAAGAACAACCTGTTAAATCAGCCTATCCGGGCAATGGCATGATTCAAAAACATCAAGTGACAATTCAAACAAGGCAGGCTGACAATTCAAGGCTGATGGAGCTGAATAACAGGAACACACACACACACACACACACACACACACACACACACACATATATTTAAAAAAAAGATTTTTTAATATATATATATAAGTAGACAGACAGACAGACAGACAGACAGACAGACAGACAGACAGACAGACAGACAGACAGACAGACAGACAGACAGATTTGTCGTACATCCCTGTGGATGGACTGATGTTGTGAATGCGGCTGAAGTTTCTGAATTCTGTCTCATGGAACAAACCGAAGTGATTCAACTTAAAGGCTCTGAACAATGCAGCAGGAAGGCTGTGGCCGACACTGGAGGACGATGCCTCATCTTTCAGAGTGTTCTTGGAAGAGCTGTGAAAACCTGCAGAGCCAGTCTTCTCACTGGCTCGAGGGAAATTGTGTTCTCTGTGTTTGCAGTATCACCACAGTTGAGTCATTTGTTGCTGGACAAATGTGGCAGAGTGGAACAGTCCTCCGTCTGGTGGGAAAATCTCGAGAAAAACAGAAAGCGTGGGCTTGTATTGATGTCAGAGGGTGAGAAAGAGATAGAGGGGGGGGGGAGGGAGAGAGAGAGATCAGAAGAGGTATTTTTGGCCTGAGGGAAACAATTCTTGCCATTTCTAGGGAAATGTGTCTGTGTGGGACTGGAAATATCGATGCTGCTCTGTGTGTGGACAAGTATTACTCTTTATTGCTTCTGGGTGGATCCATCAGTCAGCTTTTCTGTGCAGCACTTTTTATGCAAATGCAACACAAAGTGCTTCACAGAGCTAAAAACAGCTAACAAAACAATACAATTCAGGCAGTTAAAAGGAACAGGAACACACACACACACACACACACACAATAAGATAAAATGTTAACCTAGCGCATCATTCATGACCCAGGTGAGGAAAAGTCCGCCCCCAGGAGCCGACTACACCCACAGCTATCTCTGCCTGTGGCCACAGGACGTGCTGGGGAGCAGCCTGACCCCTCCCAGACACTCGTGAGGAAACACAGGAGCCACTGACCAAAATAAAAACGATGTGAGTAAAAGAGCCCAAGATAGGATCACCAGACAATAAAGGTGAAGGAACGTGTCAGAGCGGGAGGTCAGATGTACACTGACATCACAGGACGTCATTCCTAGCTAAGTTCGCTCTTGATCTCAAGCTTTCGGGAGGTGTGATCACAGTTACACAACAACACAAAAGCAGACGTAGCCGCAAAAAATACAATGCTTCATGCACAACCTCTTTCAATCACGCTTTGATTCCTGAGACGTCCAACATGGCGGCTGGTGGATCCTTTACCTCACCTGCACGCCTCCATTCTGCTGCTCAATTACACAACTTTTGTCAATTCATTGGATTTGCCACCTTTGTGGCTTTAATTCACACCTGTTCTTCAAGGGTTGGGAAATTTCTCACATGCACTCACATGCACACACACACACACACACACACACACACACACACACACACACACACACACACACACACACACACACTAAAGTCAGCAAACAATCCCAGCTGCCTCTGGTTGCAGGCCTGAATGAGTCTCACGCTCATTTGAGTATTTGGGGTTTTGGTAGATTGCTCAAGGTTACCTTGGCAGTGTTCTGATGGTGCAGCACCACCCCCTCTGCTGCCAGGGCTTGAACTATCATCACTGGGAAAGCATCATTGGGAAAACGGCTGTGGATATTTTAGCCTTCATCATCGTTATTATCATCCTAATCAAGTACTGTGAAAGGACAACAGCCAAAAAAATGTGTCATAACAGTTGGGGAAATGTTTTATACCCCATTTCAATAGTATGGTCTTTTGGACTACTGGGGGCAAAATGTCCTCTGTAATTGGCTGGAAATAACAAGGACACATGCTGTTATGACAAATCTGGAGCTTTATTTTATTGATTTAAGGAGGTTACATAGTAATAAACATACTTGTTACACAGGTTTAATGAAATCATTCATTCAAGAGGCTTGTGCGTCTCACTTCACCTTCATCCTCTCAGGCAACAAAACATCCTACTCCCTCATCATCATCATCGTCATCGTCACCTTCATTGTGACTTCACACTTCAATAATCCACGGCAACATAATTTTGACCTCACTCGGTCTGGAATATGTTAAATAATCACTAGTCCAAGGTTCAACATCCCTGAAAGTCAGGCCAACTGGTGAGAGTTCACAACTAGCACCACTGGAGTCCCGCTGCTGCCAAGAATCTGAGCATCTGAAGCGTCTTTATTCCTTTTTTGGTAGTTCTCAGCGTCTTCATTCTTTCGAGAACAGCCGGTGATGAAGCAGAGAGTTACTTCTTCCTCATTTCAGTCACAAGAGTCACAAGTCCCAGTTAAATTTGAAGTATGCATACCATAGCAGCCGCAGCAGGCTGCTTCGCCTCGAGGGAGAATTACTCAAATGCCCGTGAAAACATGAAATACATCGGCATCAATAATAAGGGTACCTCACCGTAACATAAAGGAGTAGAAAAACATCGCAACAGAATAAAATGGTGGTTAACAGTAAATAAAGTCATAGACACAGAATGTCCACCGGACAACAGTATTAGGCTTGAGTATGACCTACATACAGGTAGCATCGGTAACATTTCAATGCATCAGAAATAACTAAATCAAATCTGTGCCTAGAATCATTTCAATGCTACAGTTTGTCCAGCTGACCAGCTAATAAACAGAAAATAAAATGTGTTAACTTGTCCAGTAGCCCAACGGTGACAAAGAACGAATCAAAAACATTAAAATGGGATGATTTGATGATGATTGAGGCAGGGGTACATAAAGAAAAATGTGATGCTAATCATTATTACATATCAGTATTGCAATACCAGCTTATGTTGGTATTGATGTTATTCAACAAATGTCTACAAATGGGTTTTCAGATGGCTGTGGAATCGCCCCCTGGTGGCCAAAGAGATGGATACACATAGCAGCGATAAGAGACGATCTGTTGCAGGTGAAAAACCAGAGACATTTACGACGCTCAGGTGCACAACTTTACAAGCCAGTCAAACCTGGAGGACATATGTGGGCATCTCTGAAGCTGATTGAATACTTATGTGTCAGTTGCAGCTCCAAATTAACCGTTTGTGTGGTTTCTGGGTTTTTGTTTTTGTTTTTTTTGCATCACTAAGCAAAAAATACTTAATTCAGCTAATGCAAACACTGCTGCAATGGTAAAGCAGGGTGATAACCAAAGTTAGCATTAAAGGGACAGCTCAGCCCTGCAATTCCCTTTGTTGTGTAGTGCTGCTTGGAAATACTGACATTTTTTATTTGACTTTTTGAACATGCAGAAAGTATTTTTTATAGCTTTTCCCTTGCATGGTGTCTATCTCTTAATAATAATAATAATAATAATAATAATAATAATAATAGTCATATTACATGTTTGTCGCTGTGGAAAAGTGAAAGGTGCTGATAGCTAGTGCAGCACCATGCAGAAGAGGAGGAGAACTTATGCTATAGTATCAGGGATACATCCATCCATATCATAAGCACTGAAATGCTAACTGAGCAGCACACAGTAAAGGTATCTTCATAATAAACAGCACTACAGGTGAGAGAGAGCTGCGAGCTTGTGGCGAAAGGACCCTTGAACCACCGAAGGCATCGTGCAGTTCCGAAAGTGCTTTTTTCTGAGGCTTATAAACCTCGACGTGAAGGTCACATGGCTCCAATAACATAACCTCAAACAAGGCTGAGCTTACTCAAGAGAAGTGGAAAGAACGGTCTTCCAGCAACAGCGAGAGGCAACCTTTGGAAGAGGTGCAGGAGTGATGATACACACGAGACAACAGGTGGAGGTTAGTAGCAGTAATGATGAAAAACAGTCACAGAAAGGATCTACTCAGTGCACGCCGCCAAACAACCTGACCACGTGACCATCGTTGCACCTCTTAGCCCTCCCTTTCATCTGTGTCGCGCCCAGGTGGCTCCGCTATAACAGGTCTGGGAGGTGGCTGTAGACGGAGTCCAGCAGCGTCTGACTGGCCTCCTGACTCTTCACACCAGCGATCTCAAACAAGCGGTCCAGCTTGTCCTCCGCGGCTGGGATCTCCTCGATGACATGCAGTTCCTCCGGGTTCAGGATGTGCAGCATGTCATCAAAGATGGGCTGCAGGTCGCACGGGTCTAGACGCACTTGACGGAGGACAGTGTCCTTCTTCTCTGGTGGGGGGATAAGAAAAGAGTGAAGAACAGAGTGATGAGCTCATACTCCTGACACAATACTCCTCAGTAAGTTAGACATTGTGTGAAACACTAAAATAACTCTGTTCATTTTAAATCTTGTGTTCTTTAGATTCAATGTGAAAATCACTTCTGCCTCTAGTGGCCTATTGTGAAACTGCAGTATTACTTAGTAGTAGAATTTGGTTTGTCCCTACTGTGATGGAGGATTTTTAAAATTTCTTCTTAGAGGGTGACACCCTCATGTTATCTTAGGTTTAAATATGTTCCAGTTGTTTTTTAAAATAAGTAGAAACAGTTTTATCTGTGGATTGAACATAATTCTCACGTGATTTTAACAATACCTATCCTGGCCACTTGGGGGCAGTCGGCTCCCACAATATATGAGTATTGTAATAACGTGCAGTCATTAGAGAGACACGTTAGTAATCAGATTAGAAGGGTGAAGCCTGCATCTGGTGGGAACAGTCAAGCAAACAGTGAGTGGGAAGTATGTGTGAATGGAAGCCCAGGTCTGGCCGAGGAAACGAGACATTGTGTCAACTATGGAACATCGGCTTAGGGAATAATCAAACTCTATCATGTGAATTTGCATGGAAATGCAGTAAGTTATTGACGTGCTGTTAGATTTTTGTGTGGGGTGGAGGAGCCATAACAGAAAAAATAGTAAAAAACTCTACCAATAAAAAGACAAGCTAGACAGAAATGGTGCTTGTGGGGGACCAGACCTGCTGCACACGTGTTATCTGTCACCTGTGCTTGTTAGCAGCCGTGCACATTAGCGTCAAGATCTTCTTACCTTTGGTAATGAAGGATCCATTCCTGCTCAGGGCCGAGTCTTTGCTGGAGGTGGAGTCACAACGAAGAAGTGGCTCTGACTCATCTGGAAAGAAGCCCTTGGTGCGGTCCACCGGGGACTGCTCCACTGCAGCACCGCCGGGCCCGCCCACACCACTGCTGCTGCCGCCGCCGCCGCTGCCACCGCCACCGCCTGGGGACTCCATTGGGCGGTGGATGGGACTGAGACTTTGGCTTCCATTCACCGAGGTCATCATCAGCTGACTGATGTCCAGCTGCAGGAGAGAAGAAGAAGCAAATGTGAAGGGAAAGAATCTGCCCCCCCACACACGCACACACCTCTGATGGAGATGCAAATTTAATGTCAATATTTGAGACCATGGTAGTTTTTCTTCAACCACTTCCAGCTCACATTGGTAACTTTTCATTTTATTCCCCATCTTTTTAAATGTGACAGAGTTTTTAGCTCTGCTCATGTTCACTTTATCTGTTTTTTCATAGCTGCCATCAAAATCTGCCTCTTTTTCATAAATCTCATGTTTCACCATTTGCCCTCGCCTGGGTAGCCCAGTGGTGCTTCCTCCTCTCTCTCTCTCTCCTTCTGTGTTATAATGAAAGTGTGGTTCTAACCAGTAGTAACTGGTTTAGAGTGGAGCCTGTCTTGTTTTGCACAGCATGAACATGAAGGTCACAGGAGCAAAAAGGTCACTGAACACACACACACACACACATCCTTGTGTTGCTATTGTCGTGAGGACTTCCATTGACAAGAAATCAACACTTTGTTCACCCGTCCAGTGTTTTAAGAGTTCAATTCTGTTTTTTCGCGTGCTGCTCTGACAGATGATGGAGGGCCTCCAACAGAACCAGCAGTGTTTGTTCCCCTTTTTCCTGTGTTTCATGAAGTTCAGGTCAGGGTGCCGCAGTGTGACCCAGCATGTGTGATGCTGTCGGAACAAACGGGCTCTGTCTCTCCAACAAAGGCGCAGACACACACTCGTACATCCACAGTAGCACCCGGCTCTTCACACCGCAGCACAGCTGAATGGAACAAATCATTTTTTTCTCGAAAGCTAAACAAACAGAAGAATGTAGAAAACAACAAAGAAACCCAAGAGGACCGAGAGGTGGCCCCAAAAAAGCCCAATTGCACATAACCTGAAACAGAATCACCACAATGTAGGTGTTCCCTCTCTCAACTCTTCTTTCGCAAAAAACCATAGACTCTTTCACACTTCTATTACTCCCCTCAATACTCTGTATTTATCTCCATAAACGACTGACACTGGGTGTTAATTACATCTGACCAAGTAATGCAATATCCTCTAAATAATTAAGCAGATCTCCTGCAACAAAACCTGGCTTTTCAGCCTTTTTGAAGGCGCATCAGGCCTGTTAGCATCTGTTTGAGATGAGGAACAGAAGAACACTGCTAGTAAATAATCAATAATCAAGGAACGCCTTCTTGATGCAACGGCTCCAGGAGATCTCCAAAAGTGAAGCGTCAGGAGAGAGATAAAGAAAAGTCACCTATAAAGAAGCAACCTCTGAGATTCGGACTCAACGGTGGCCCAGGAATGCACCTCGCTCATATTAAACCCCCGCCTAGTCAGCAGTTTTCTACTGGGTGGGCTTTAATGGAAGCGTTGTCCTCCTGTTCTGTGGATTACGGAAAACAGCAAAATCTCATCATATTTAATAACATTGTTCCGGTGAGAATAAATGCATGGAATCTATTATCCAGAGCATTCCGTGTCGTTCTGAAGGCACTGAGCTGAGTTGCAGGACCTGCCCTGAGCGACACTCCGTGTTATCTGATTTCATTTTTATTTAATCTGATGTCCCTGATGATTTCTGAGCTGAGCTACTGCAGACAGATGGGTGCAGGTAGCTGTAGCTCTGTCAGCACGTCATTAAGTCCTGCAATGAACACACAAATGAGCCTGCGGAGGTATGAAGGGCATGCACGGCGGGATTATCTGGATTAATTAAATCAAGAATGTAGATTTAAGAATCTCACGCCGCTGTAATTGAACTTTGCAGATCTGAAAGACCTTCATCGATTTGTATCATCCTGCATCTGTCTGTTAGCCTCAGTCCAGCTCTGACCTCATCTCCACTTTACCACTGGCAAAGGCTTACACACATTACGCTGACAACTCCAAAGTGTAATTTTCTTGATTAACCGGGATGGAGGTGAGGTCTAACTGATCCAATTCACCTCCTGGCCTATGCAGGGGATCTGCTGTTGCCGGGCCGGCGCGCAGAACATCCGATGTCAAACAGACTCCGAAACATTTGCAGATAATCTCCCTAAATTACCTTTAATAGAATCAATGCTGTTTCTGGGAAACTTTTGTCCTTTCACCCAGAAAGCTCCGACTGTGGTTTCGGTTTTATTGTCTCATGAAGCTCATTACAGAGGACCCAAAGGAGGCTAATGGGGCCTGAGTCATTAACACCCAATTGGGGAAGAAATTGCATTGATAGGGCATTGTTAAGTTGCACACAGCCAAATGGTTACTGTATGTTGGAGGGTGTTGTTGCTTCTAGGGGTAGGAAAGGAAGGAAAGAAGACGAGAACAGACTGAGTGAGAGACAATCTGCTTCTGGAGGACGCTGAGTCCTTTCGTGATGATTTACGAGGAAGTAGCAAAGAAAAAGTTGCTCTCTTTTTAGTCGGTGCTCTTAAAATCCTGAGTGACAGTTGAAGGCAGCAATATTTATGGTGATAAAGGGGTTCCGCGGTCACTCCATTAATGGGAAAAGAGGGAGTCCAGTTAGAATACGTCGGTGACCTTGGCTTAACTTGAACCATGATGGTTTTGGATCAGACTGATGTGATCAAAATGAAGCTTGTTTGAAAAAGACAGAAGATCTGCAAAAGACAGTGCTGACTTTCAGCCACATGTACAATTGAGACAAATCCTGAGGCCAAATATGCAGCCGACCTACAGACCTTTTGTGGTCTGAACTAAACGAGCCTCCATCTCGGCGTCGGTGGATCCGATCAGAGTAAACCTTTTTTAGTTTGCAAAGACCAAATTAAATCTAAGGGAAGAATGAAAATGTAACATTTTCATTAGGTGTGTTCAGGAATTTCAGTGTTTTGTTTCTTGTTTGCAATTATTCTCTGCTTAAGTGAGTGCAAGTAGGAATTTTCTGTCGCTCTTGTATCTTTTGGGATTTATGATTTGTTCCGTTTGGGTTGGGTCTGGTCCTGTTTTGCCATCTCCAGTGTTGCCCAGCACCTATCAGCCTTTAGCCTCCCTAACCCTTCCAGTTGGAGCATCGCAGCTTCAGGATGGGACGTGTTATGCTAGTCAGTGACCTCTCTTTGAGTGGCAGCTGATGGCGTTGGTGGCTTGGGACAGCCGTTTCCAGGACCCGGGTTTCCTGTGTTCACAGAATTCCTGCTTCCCCAGAGTCTCTTGGTGCTGTTATTTGCCCCAAGCCTCTTCACATTCTCATTTTCCCAGGGTCTCTTGCCATTTCCAGTTCTCCAGGCAGTTCTCCTGTCTGCTTGATTTTGACTGTTGCTTCCCACGTTTGTGGTGTCGTTCCTTTCAGGTGTAGGTCATCCTTGTGGCGTTCTCCGCCGTGTTTCTTTGCTGCTACTCAATCGATTATCATTTTATTTTGGTTAATTCTATAAAGTTATTGCACTATTGTTTCTGTGGAAATCAGGTTAATGCGCCATCTGAATTTTAGTCTCAACCCTGACTTCAGAGAGAAGCGTTCCAGAATAAATCAAAGCCTTTTCCAGCTCATGAAAGCTGAAGCACCTGCCAACCATAGCCGTTAATCCCTCAATTCTGAAGCCAATATTTTAGCCTCCAGCTAACACTCCAAGTCTGCACTTCAATCAAATCTTGATCGGTTTATTTCCAAATCAGCAGGAGACGCATCACCGTGTCCTCCAAAGACGTGTCTGTAATGACTTGCTAGAAAAGCAGTTAAAAAATTGTCTCTATTGGCCGCCGGTGTTTAGGTGTGAACACATATGTCACATGACCACTGTTGCTCATTTGAATTGAACCTCTGAGTCAGACACGTGCGGTTTGTTGCGGGCCTCTGCAGCGTTGCCATATGCTACACAGATACAGATGCTTCAGTTCACCTGTAGAACACAGACGAATACAAATGTGACTCAGCCATACATCCCGTTACTTACATTCTTCCACTGGGGTTCCAGGAACAGTGTACTGGAAGTTGGGGGGGTTGGGGATGGGGGGTCAACGCCATTTGTGTTTCTATTTTTAAACACTCTGCATTGGAAACACCAGCCAGATCAGGGCGTATGGTTACAAACTATAGCCTGCTGTATTCAACTGAGGCTTAATTCTTATTGACAATGCGGTAATGTGCTAATTAACATTGCTTTAATGAGCTTGAAATACATCATAAGACAGTTGTCATTTTAGTGATGTGGACGTGTAACTAATGATCTAAGTCTGATTGAGTTTCACCGAGAAGCAGCAAGAACACAGGTCTGGAATTATAGTTTTTATGCACATTTTTGGGGTCTTTTTAAAAGCCTCAAAAGGCGGTCACATCACAATGAGAAGCACCAGAGCAGTTAAACAGAGAGGGAGTCACATCTGTCACCCTGCAGTTTGGATTCTGGCTCATGCTGCAGCAGAAATATAAATAGAAACATCCACGAGACAGCTGACATTCAGTTTTTCCAACTGGGGAACTATTGATTCTGTGATGGGTTGTGTTGTGTAACACCCACTGGCATGTTCTGAACGTGCGGGACGGTAGAGAACCCAAAGAGCAGGGAGGCGATAACACCATTGTAGAAAAAAAGTTGGCTAATAGTTGGATACCAGTGGTGTTCTTTATGGAGCTTTCTCCTCAAGACGCCGCCGCTCTCTTGTTAGCACAGAACAAACAGAAACCACAGAACCCCCCCCCCCCCCGGCCGTGCATGTGGTGTGTCCACTGTGTGTGCACCACATCACCTTTCACCTCTACCAGGAGAAGAATGGCCAGTGTCCTGGGGCACCTTTTGACTTTCTCCTATTGTCCGATCATCTGGGACACAGAATAATCCAGGAACAAATAGGCAGGATCTGCTTATTATCAAGTGTTGACAAAAGGTTGAGGTATGTGACAGGACTCCCCAAGTGCCTCAGATGACCAAATTAATAACGTAAAACGAAACACAAGGGTGCGTATGTAGCGCTGACCTTAGCGAGTCCCACCAAGGCCACCATGGCAACATAAATCAATAAAAAAAGAACCAGGAGAGTAAACGGTGATGATGGATTCTGTGTCCCTTGACTTATTGACTTTGTGGGTGAGGTTCAATATATATAACTATTATATAAGTTGTGTCGTTCCAGTTTGTTTTATAAAGTACTCAATGTATTCAAATACAAAATAAATTAAGATGAGTACTTACTTTGTGAGCTTGTTTGCTTAGTTTGCTTATATGGATACAAAAAATTGGAATAGATTTGGATTGATTGTCGATTTTGAAATCAAGACAGTGGCCCATGTAAAGGTTCTGCGGCAGTGCAGAGACTGCAGGAGGAGTAGAAACTGGAGAGAAAACCAGAAACAAAGGCTATTTCCAATCAAAAAATAGCAATTTGTCAGCATTTGTTTGTGGCAGAAATCATTTCTACTGTTTGCAACAAATTTTCACCAGCAAAGATTATTAGAAAGAAAATGCCCCAGGTAAACGTGGCATGTTGGCAGAAACTGAGCAGGAGTCCCGGGGAAAGTGGGAAAAGTCTCAACAAACTTTCAAGATTCAAATCAGGATGTTGTGAGGCTTGAGCCCAGCCTACCTGAGGGTTGTCCTCCATCACACAGCGGATCTTCTCCACCACGTCAATGCGTCGCTGACGGTGCAGGGCATTAATCAGCTTGGCCAGGTTCGCGTCGCTGTCGCGGATGGTCCAGTGCTGCAGCGCGGCGTACGCCCGCTCGTGGTCCGACGAGTAACCGTTGGAGAAGGCCGCCACTTCCCTCTCGGTGACGTTGGCCAGGGACTGGTACACATCTATCCACTGGGTTCCCACCTGGGCCGCCACTAGTTTCAGGATATCAACCCCTGAACACAGAGAGAGGACAATAAATGCATGGAGGAAGGGAAGGGAGCGCCATCAATGGCAATCCTTTTCTTGGTGTGGGTCACAATAAAAGGATTATTAAACCTACCTGAAGTCACTGGCTTGCATTGATAGCATAAACTAGTTGATCAAAGGAATTACTGAATAGTGTTGAGGTTATCGTGACCAGCTGGAAATAGAGATGTTGTAGCTAGCTTACTTCCAAGACAGGCTAATAATAAAAACCTCAAACACAGAACTACAATTAACAGAAGTTGGGAAATGTTACTCTGATGCCAGAACAGCAGGGTTGATGCTGTTGGACAATCTCAGAGCTTTTCCACACCAAACAACACACAACACCAAAAGATTGCACTCCGAAAGCTATATTTATGAGACTTTGAGCACTAATATGTAATGTACAACATAAAATGAGTTGAGTCATGCTTTTTAAGAATTTTAATTATTTGCTGTCACAGTTTAAGAGAAACGTGAAGTGAAAACATTTCAGATGATTTATGACACCTAATGATTTGTTTGAACATCTATAAGGTTACATAAGAGTCTGACCTACGTCGTTTGGGATAGTGCACAATGCGCTGTGAAGTACACTGAAGTCTTTGTAGACCAGCAGTTATGAAATCAACTTTCTTTGGGAGACTATCAGGCTGAGAGGCTGAGAGCCCCCCCCCCCCATATTCAGGTTGTCCAAGTGTGCGGAGCTCATATTTCCATACCCTCGTGGGATCCTTGGATCACTATCGAGCATGTGTGCCGTGTGAAAGGTACAGATATGTCACAATTCAGACTGCTAGCTGCTTGGTTTTGAGGACCATAGATAACATTACAAGCTTAAATTAGCTATCCCGGCCACCAAGCGTCAACATTCCCACTGCTGCAGTGGCTGGGATAGCTTTCCAGGCCGCTCGATGCTTCACTTGCCACAAACCTCTTTCAAGGAAAAACAGAAGTCACATGGACGCGCATGTGTTGGCAGAAGAGGGAGGAAGGAATTTCAAAAGTGAATGCAGAGCAGTCAAAACAAAGCCCGCAGTCGGGTGCCATGTATGATGGCTGGAAAGACCTGTCTGCACTTGTTATTTATCGGGAGTTCAAATGACCAAACCCCAGAAGAGGCAGCCAGTCTTCACAAGGGTGGGGTCAGAGGGAGGTATTGGTCTGCTGCTAATTTGAGAACATGCATTAAAGAACTGTTACAACCTCTTTATCTTCCATCTTTACTCCAAGATCTACAGAAATATTGACTTGGGCCACATGTAGCACTGCAGTGACAACACAAGTCGGCCCGTTCTTTTAAAACTGCAGGTGTTTCAGAGATCTCGATGGCCCAAACTGGAAGAAACTGGAGATTAGACTGAGGCCAATTATCTGCAGCCTCTAGGAAATAAAAAAAAAACCTTTCAAGATCGGGTAGAATGAACAAGAAATCTCCTCCTACCTACACCGCCGTCACAGTAAACACTGGATCTCTAACAGTCTTGCGTCTCGTTTTGGGCCTTACTCTCATTTCCCATCAGCCATGAATCCCTAATTTGTCACAAGCAGCTTTCCTGCTCATAAATCCAGTCGCTTCCTCGCACGCTCTCTGCTCTGCATCACCACCGTGACTCAGCAATGACTTGGTGGAATTCCAAACGCTGCCTCATCAAGGACCAGAAGCATATATGGCTGGAATCTGTGTGTGAGGCGTAGCCCCATGCTACTTTGATATGGCTGGTAACACAATAGGCTTAAAGGATGGAGGATATTTTGGATGCATTAGTGCTCTGCCGGGATAATCTACAGCAATGATGTTGATGGGGATTATTAAAGCACTGAGATCCCACAAGGTTTATTAAAACCTCTTTTAAATTTGGATGAACGGGAAGCTTTTACTATGGAATGGCATAATATTAAAATACTTTAAATGAGGTCTTTGGTTTGAGTGCAGAACTGTCAAAAAACTGATTGAACAACTGATGAACAACAAGGACGTCGTAGTCATTTTATTGGCTCAATCTAATTATTCTTTGAGCTCATTTCAACCTGAACCCCGAAGCAGCTCAGACAGAAAATATCAACGCTCCTGAGGAGCGCGTGGATGCCTGATTACTGTTAACGGAGCAGTAAACATGTAAAGTACATAAATCCAGGATGAGAGGGAGATTAAGTGGAGGCAGGCCCACGAGCGAGCACACATAGACACCATCACGTGGACAAACTTGCACGGACAAAAATGTCAGAGGCCGAGTAACAACAGACATGTGAAGCTTTCACACATGCTGCCGCTGACACACACTCGCACACATCCCTCTGGAATGCCACCGGAAATCTCATTCTTACATTTTCACCATCAAACTACACTAAATTCCTGAAACGGGATTGACCTCGTCTCCCAACTCATTCCAACTGGACACACACAGCAGCGACAACACAGCCTCTTCCTCCCTGACACTAATAAAGTGGCGTGAATCCCAGAGGCACCAGAAGACCTCGCGTGCCAGCCTTCTGGGTCGAGAGCCTCTGTCGACTCTCATCCATGACACACGGGGATGGAGGAACCCCCGCCCTCCCCCCCGCTACGCATGCCTCATTGCTAACTCATGACCTATATAAGTCTCGTGATGATTCAGTATGTCAGCCTGCGGATGTGTTTGTGTCTTTTCATCTGAAAGTGGTGGGATCAAGTGTGCGTCCCTCTCTGAGCGTGTGAGTGCAATTATTATTATATTTTTGAACACTTCTACTCGCCCTGGTTTGTATTTCACCGCGTCCTTTGAACGTGTGATCACCGGCCTGGCGTGCCAGTATAACACCATACAATGCAACATAAAATGTGTAAAAATGTTCTATTTGGCAGAGAGTTTGTAACTTGAACTCTCGGCTTTTTTAGAAACCAGTTAGCATCGCAGCAAACGTGTTAATAAAGCAATCTTAATAAAAAAAAGAAGAATCACAATGTTGCTCTGACATTAGTACAATGTCAAAACAGGCCAGCTAGACCAAAGCTAAACAGAAAATGACATTTTATCATAGCACAGGAAAAGAAATAATTAAGAATGTTCCGAAGCGGAGTCCTATGTGGACTCCTATGTGAGACTCCTCACATGCCTTCCCGCAGCTTTCACCAGTTTTAATGTGTCCTAAAATTTGTTCTCTCACATTGTTCAACACACAATGAGGAATCGGTGAAATTGTGTGTGTTTCTGTGTGTGTGTGTGTGTGCTGTATACATCCAAACCATGCCCCCCCCCCACTTCCCCGTCCCGCCCGCCCAGAGACCCTACACTTCGCAATCAAAGCCAGGTTAAAACAGCTCCCTCAGCCCACCCTGGTACTGCAGGCTGCAGTGTATTGGAACATGTGGCTCCCCGCTGGGCCTGAATGGGGGAATTTGGCGTCATTAATGTTGTGGATGTTTAATGAGATGGGATGGTGGGCAGGTAGAAGGATGTTTTCCTTCGTGCTTTCCTTTACAGTCCACATCCCACTTGAAGAACGTATGTTGTAAATAATATGGCTGGTGACCAAACACAATCTGCTTCTATCTGAAGGTCTTTTAAAGGGTCGTTATTGCGATTTTCCATGTATATCGTGTTTAACTGGAAACCGCTTGACTCCTACTGACTTATTTACTCTAATTTATGTGGAACCCTGATGTCCTTGAGTGAAGACAGGGGTCATGAACTACAGATCTGATGTCAGTTTTTCTTTTCAACTCCTGGTCGTCTCACACGAGGAAACAATGCCAACGCCACCCCCCCATGCTCCAAAAATGCAGGTGTGTCAGGTCACATAGACCCTGCAGTGGTGCAAGAGAAGAAGACGCAGGTTTTCTTGGTATTGAGCTTAAATTCACAACACTAACACGCACACACATCTGATTGACATGTGTTTAAGCAAAACAAACAAGTCTCATATAATAGTGATTCATAACCTAACAAGGAAGATGGTAAGGACACACAGAATTTGGATCTTTTATTTCTTTAAATGGATTCTTTAAATCTTAAAAGTTAACAGTGTTCCACACAATACAAGAAACATAGAGCCACAGAGGTTGATGGCAAAAATTTAGGTCAAATGCAGTTACAGCAGCTCTTAAAGTATCTTATATCCTTAAGATGACCTTTGCTCGACATTTTTGTGATTCCCCTTTATTTAAATTTATTGTTGTACTCTTGTACTGTTTCAGGTATTTTTATTTTGGGGGTCTGTGTAATAAAAGCCTGGCGAATTGCCCTGGAGAGCCCCATTCAGACCTGCTGCTGCAGAGGAGTAACAGATTTCAGTACTTCCTGACTGCATCTGAGCAGATTCCAAGTACCGTGTGTGTGTGTGTGTGTGTGTGTGTGTGTGTGTGTGTGTGTGTGTGTGTGTGTGATCTGTGCTTTGACGTTTCCCTTCTCTTGGCCATGGTTTTAACGGGTCTAGTAAAAGGGTATTACAACCAGCAAGAGGAGCCAGCCGTGCACCTTGGAAGGATTAAGAAGCAGCTCTGCTTAACTTTACCGGGAGTAAATATTGGTGTAAAATGGGGTTGCATATATCTCCCCATAAATACATACATATGGCAGCCTGATTTGTAAGTAGTCAGCGGAACACAAGACAATCTTTAAATGACATCAATATCCTACCGAGAGCCTAAATCAAATCCTTAAAATGACCTGTTGACAGGTAGCAGCTTAAACTGACTTAAACCACCAAGATTTTGTCCACCAAAGAGCGCATTTGATATTCACTGATGTTTTAAAAGAGCAATCCTCATCTTCACCAGTGTCAACGGCCCATTTTTCACGGTCCCATGCAGACTAGACATCAGCACCTCACCCAAACCGGCCTTCCTGAACTGGGAAGATGATTCTCAGACCAGCCGACGCTTCCATCCAATATTTAACCATGACAATTTGCATCGGGTCAAACAGACAGATCTGGGTCAGGGTCCCTAAAACGAAAGTCATCATCTCTCTCTCTCTCTCTCTCACACACACACACACACACACGCACACACACACACACACACACACACACACACACACACACACACACTCTCTCCAGCAGCATCTCTGTCTATGCGCCTTTGTCCCCCTCTAAAAGAACCGATTGACCCACTAATATGCTTTGCCAACCAAACAGCGACCGTGATGCAGCTAAAACCAGATTATTCCAGTTCACAGTGGTTGGACGCAGAGAAAGACACGCAGCACAGAAAATGTTGACGGCAAGTCTGCATTATCCCAGCACGCACACATTTCAAAGCAGGGAGAGCGGCTCAGATTGGACGTCACTCTTGGGTTTGGACATCTTTATAAAAGCAAGAGTTCCCTGACGGGCGAAATCCACTCTTCCTGTCGATGTTCACGCAGTAAAGTTAGCAAACGTGTAAGGGAAGAAGGAGGGCTAATGAAGAGGAAAGACATCAGGCCGAAACTGGAGAGCAGAAACCAGTAAGGTAACCCAGTTATGTGTAATGCAGTCTGATCCTGTCGTAGGTCACATCCTTTCTCGTGTGACCACAGCCGTCCACCCTGTTCACAGTGGAGGGGGATCGATCGGATCACACAGAACCATTGCATTAACAGATTGGTCTTCAACGTCATGGCAGCCTCCTCTGGGCCCTAATGTTAGCTGCAGACAGTCCCCATAATGCATTGCAACCATTCTCATATCACAATGTTTGTCCACAGCATTACAATTCGACACTGCCGTTCTTCTGCGAGACAACCCACAAATTCTCGCTCACTTCTTAAAAAAATATCATACCTTTTGATGAAAAAGACCTTCAACAAACTGATGTTGTTTCATGGTGTTTGGGAGCATTAAAGCAGCCTATACAGCTCCATGCACACCACATGTGTTACTCTCTCACACATCCAGCACCAACACATCCACAGACAGCACCCCAGGTCTCACTCAGCTGCAACCTTCTTAAGGGCAAAGGTCGGCCACAAGGCTGCTGTGAGGCCAGAGGTCAGAGCTGAAAATAGCACCTTTGGCTTCATGTTGCCTGGACGCTTTTGCCTAGAAGGATGAAGCTTCAACCAGGTGTCTGAACAGTATGTTCAGCCGCAGCGCTGTGCAAACTTGTTGGGCAAAGGTCAGGGCCTTGGCCTGTTTTCAAAACACCCCTCTTTTTTCCCCAGCGCTTTGGCCTAGGCAGTGGTAAATTTAGTATCGTTATTGTAGGTGTCCCAAGGAAAAGGTCTTAATTTTAACAAGGCAATGTACTGTATGTGGCAGCACAATAAATTTAGCATTAATTATCTTTCACGTGAAACACTGCTAAAGGAAACACCACACTCACCCTGTCCGTTAGAATAGTAGATCCACTTTTCTTTGACCTGAGCTGGAGGGGCAGAAGGTTTCTTCTGGATCGCCTTCTCCATGATGCTGCTCGGGTCCTGCATGGGGCCTTTCTTCAGCACGCGAGAGCTCCGCTTCACGCTGCACACCACAATCACCACCAGGACTAGCAGGAGCAGCAGCACTATCATCCAGGGGAGGTGCTCGTTGATGTCAAAGTTGTTGTGGGTGCTCGGCCTCGGGGAACCTCTGCGGGTGGGCCTGTAGTAGCTGGAAACACTATCCTGTCCAGCTAGCTTGTTGTTGCTAGTCTTAACTGTCTCTGCGTCCTCCAGATGATCCATTGTTCTCTTCCTGGGATCTGGCAGGAGGTCAGACCCCTGTTGGCCTTGCTGGTTCTCCGGCAGTTGTTTTTGTGTCGGCCGTGGTGTTGTTAGCATATCGGGACTGTTCAGCAGCAGCACTTCCCCAGGCAGGTCTTCACCATCAGGGTTTCCACTCAGCTGAATGGACGCCGACTGGCTGTAGGTGCCTGTGATGATTGACAGAAGGATTGATGGAGACAAAGATAGAGCAAGGAACGAGATGTGAGATAAATCCGAACAAAGTGCTCAAAAGAGGAGAGCAGACGCACCCTGAGGATATTGAATTTACTAATTTGAGATTTTGCTTTCCAGACAACAAAGACAGAAGGTATCAGGAAAGCCAGGCCTAACACCTTAATCCATGTGAGCAATCTGGCTCTTAAAACAGAAGGTGTGATGACAGAAGTGCTACTCCATCTTCAATGGGCTGTATTTATATTCCACTTTCATGTCATCTTGGATCAGATCGCATTCATCCATTTACACACGGGGAGAAGAACCAGGAGTCCGGGATAAGACCAGTGACCTTCGTATGTCAGGGTCAACCCCTCCACCACCTGAGCAATGGCCGTGGAACCATTGCATTCCATTTGCATGTTGGTTAACGCCAACCTTGACATCTACTGAATTTCTACGTCCAATACATTTTAGCACAGGCAACCAACAACATCACAGGTCTGCTCCTGCTAAGGTGCACATCCAATTTCAAATAGGTGTGTCTGAGAAATCATTTGTGAGCTGCTAATCACCATCACAACAACGGTGACAAGCAACCAAATATGATGGTTAATGAGCTTCTAATCGCTACTATGGCGGTGACAACCTTCCTACTGCTTACTTCCTGCTTTCTAACCCTGCTTTAATGTTGTACAATGACAACAAATCATTAATGAGTTGCTGCCTTTTAGGCTTGTCAGTTGAACGCCTGTTAATCCAATTCATCCTCTTATCAGGAGACAGGGACACAGGTGCAGTGCTAATCCCTAAACATCTGCTGTTCGGGTCAGCAGTACAAAAGGCTTTAAACATTGGGGATTCAGGCGTTTCAGAGGATGCAAACCTTTACAGCAATGGTAAGTGCAGACTTAATCAACTAAATATCCCAATCAAACTGACAAAAGTTCCCATCAGTCCCTATAAATTTCATTTACCGTAGCCAGCTAATCTTTTTCCAAGTTGAAAAGATGCCAAAATGGACAAAAAAGCAGAGGCTAGACAGAATAAAGTCATTTATCTTTTTGTGTATCTGCTTGGCAAGTCTCCTCTCGTATAACGTTTGTAATGAGATTATAGTATCTGTGGTTCTAAAAAATCCAGGGGGGCCTTATTAAACACTGGGTTTAGAAAAGCTACCAGGCTTCAGGGTCTGAGTGGATTAGATGGCCACATAAAAGTCCAGCACAAATGAAGACATAGCTAAAACAATTATATTTAGGGCACCGTTAAAGTCATATCTACAGGGTAGAACCTGAAATCTTTGGTTATGGCTGTTGGATACAGGTGCATTTAACTGATTTATTAAGAAGGAGAGTATTCAATATTGGAGGGGTGATTGTTTAAAATCTTTGGTCTATAAAACCTTCTAAACTGAACCTTTTTTCATAATGAATGTGCAATTGCTGGCATGTTGATGCGTCCTGTCAAGTTGCAAATGGTGTTTTCCAAATTCACGATATCCATTCTGCTTTTATGTGTAACTTAATTACATCAGCTGTCACACATGGTGTAAAATACAGCATTGAAAGTTTAGATTTCACTCCTGTCATCATTGTCATAAAGCATTTAGGTTAGGATGCTTTTTCTGTCCCCACCCCCACCCCCACTCAGAATTCCAGAATGGCCCTCATTAAGGCAATATCAATCAACTGTGGGGACAGTGTTATACGTATGTCAGTGGGACGCTGATGCAAAGGACGGCCCATTTGGAGACATGACTCTCTGCCTCAGCCTGAGGTGACGGGAGCAGGAACACAAAAGGGAAATGAATGGAGCCGTCAGAGGGTCGTCCTCGCAGTGAGAAGAGGTGGAAAAAGAAGAAAAGGCAGGGTGATGGATCGAGACACAAACGCCCATAATTCTTCCAACCCGCAAATAGTAGGATTCCACAGACGGGGAGTTGCCGCCACGAGGTTTCCCTGCTTACAGAGGAAACCCCACAGAAGAGTGTCATTCTCCAACAGCTGCAGCAAAAACCAAAAAACACAAGTTTGAAACCTCTTAAATCCCAAAGTTGTATTGCATATACAGCAAGACTTCACTAAAGCCAACAAGTAACTAGCTTCAGAAGATGTATTTCCAAACAAAGATCGCAAGGCTACTCTACTTAGATGTCTTTAACGTACATTAGGGTGTACATTGAATGATAAAACACTATGTGTAACCAGGTAACCAGAATTTTAAAATTAATTTCAAAATGAGACAGAAACTCCACATTAGCATAAAGATAACAAGGGAAAACAGTAATGTCAAAAGCATAAAATGACATTGAAGAAAAAAAAACTGCTGAATTTCTGGTCTTACCTTGAGGAGCAGGTCCAATTAGAGATGATAATAAATGTGAGGAGGTCAGTGGGTCAGGCGTGTGCACGCCCTGCGTTGGTACCAGTGGAGTGGTTGTGGAGACAGAAGATAAGGAAGGTGGCCCGCAAACATTATCTCTGTCTCTTGTCCCTGGTGAGAGCAGCAGGAGCCCCTGAGCCTGGCAGTTGGTGTGAGCTTGGCACTTCATTGAGTGGGACTCCACGGCAGAGAAAGTCCCCTTGCTGCAGGGTTTGCAGACCACGTCTTCGGTTTCACTGCCGCGCTTCTTCATCCTTGTCCCCGGAGGGCACAGCGAGTGGGGCTGACACTTCCTGCCTCCGTCTCTCGACAGGAAGCTGTTGGGGGGGCACACGCAGGTGCGGTCCTGGGTGGTTGTGCAGCGCAATTTCTCAACAAGGCCCTCGGGGCACGGGGGCCGACAGCGATGGCACTGCTCGACGCCGTTTTCACCATGTGTGAAGGTGTCGTTGGGGCAGGGGCTGCACTCCCTCACCACTAACAGGGAGCAGTGGACAGACACGAAGGTGCCTGCTGGACACTTGTCACAGACCAGCTGGGTGCCTGAGTTAGCATCAACGTGCTGATACTGGCGAGGAGACAGGACAGGTCGCTCGGCCGCACTGCCTGTGGTCAAAACCCGAACTGAGACCTGCACCAGCAGCATGCACAAGAGCTGAGGAGAGGAGAGGAGAGGAGAGGAGAGGAGAGGAGAGGAGAGGAGAGGAGAGGAGAGGAGAGGAGAGGAGAGGAGAGGAGAGGAGAGATGTGAGACACATTGACATTTGTGTGTTTGGTTTTCACCCTCCAGCAATATGTTACATTCCAAAAATCTAAGAGATAAGAGTCCTAAATTTCAGACTTCCTTTCCTAAAATACTGGGAGGTTTCAATATCACCATTTCCTGTGTGCAAGCCCACTTTAATTAGATTTGCCAGCAAATATCTCTCTAAGACAGCAATTTCATTCAAAATTGTATTTAATTTACTTGCTGTGCTGACTCATCAAGTTGCAGTCCAGACTGTTGTCGGCACCAGAACAGCTGTAGATTTTTCATCAGACTCTGGGCTCCTCATGTCATTCTCAACCCCCCGGGCTTACAGAAATAACCCAATTATGTTGATTTAAGTTTAAACACACACACACACACACACACACACACACACAAAAACACACACACACACACACATACAGAGTGTGTAAACTTAAATAATGCACCCCACAGCCCCTCCCCCAACACTCACTGTCCCGCCTAACTCCACCATAAACCATAAAACCAACCCTCAAACTGACAAACCAACCCCACTTTGCTGGTGGGCTGCGTCATGTCAGTCCGGTTGGAGAGCTTGTGTAACATCAGACAGTCTGACTGGAGGTCATGTCCATGAAGAAGAGACTCTTAAGCAGGGGCCCAGTTTGTCGCCAGTTCATCAGTTTAATCTGTCAACAACCAGATACTCAGTTCTTCATTTAAAAAAACGATCATTTCCTGCATTATTTTTCTCATCCCACCCTGTGGGTTTTGTGCAGCACAGTGTTTATATTCAGGTCCAGCTCTGAGCGTCTGCACCTCCTCACAACCCCCCCTTCTCTCGGCGAACACAGTGTGATTTTTATTATTCCTTCATGTTGGAATCGGATCCATGGCAGGGAAAATTAGGGGCTCAAAAAGGCATTTTCCACAATCCCGTTGGGGCTGATTTTATGATTTGAGCTAACTACACATTTAGCCCTTTCTTGGCCTGCCCCCCTGCCCTTTCGCCACGCCACCCATTCAGCTCTCGCTGCTCTTTTCCCAGAACCTCATCCATAAACATCAGAGTGAATTGTCAACACATAACTGTTGCGTCAGTGGCATCAATGCATTCATTCACATCAGCGGGGGGGGGGGGGGGGGGGGGCAGTGGAGGCAGCAGCAAATGGGAACATTCTGCCGTTTACAGGACAAAAGATGCTCCCTCCTTTGGCTCTTTCTGCTCATTTGTGGAACTTTATAGAAACAGCATGGCCCGAACATTACAATACAGTAATTGAGGTGTATCGCTCATTATTTAATGTTACGCTGTGGAAGAGGAGGCATGCTGTGGCGTTACCCTCGAGCCTTCTGATTGCTGAGTATGGAAGAGTCGTGGATTTCATGCCCTTACCCGCCGAGCTGATTATTCTTCTCCGTCGGGGAACCTGGTTCATTAAAAAATACCGAGCATCTCCTGAGAGCATAATGACCGTCAGAATGAGAGCATCCACAGGTCATTCTGCAGCATGCTGCCTTCCCTGTTTACTGTTTACACTGTTTACACTGCACACCACATTGTGCTTGAGGAAAACTGAATGATACAAAGCAAAAATGAAGGCATGCAAAAGTTCTAAAAGTTCTGTTTGGTGCTGGTTGAGCGGTGAAGGGAATGATCACGGCTGACCTTCCAGTTATTTCCAGTCATGGGGATTTGTGTTATGGACCAGGGGACGTCCGCTCTGCGCCTGTGTTTACCTCCGGTTTTAACATACTGGGTCTCACCTGACTTGGGCAGCTGCTCTGTGGGCCGCTGCAGCTTTAAACCAATAAGGATTATGACTGCGTTACACATTAAGGGCAGCCAAACCGATGGTGGGCGTGCATCTGCTGTTCAACTCATCTCTATTATCAGATGCAGCCTCATCGAGCACTGCCCCTCCAGTCTGATGGTCACAACTTTTATTAATATTCTGAAGGAAGTCAGGGTAAAAAATGGACCAATCTTATATTCGTCAAAGTAGGCCAGCTCATCGGCGGGTGTTGAGGCTTTGATTAAACCAACATGATGATGCTGAAAGCCGATCTGTGTACCAAAATGAAACTTCTCCTAAATTCTCATAGATGGCTGCTTTGCTTCCGCCCATACGAAGGAACATGAAGCCGTGGAATCTACCGTTTCCTCCCATTGCAGATCTGAGGGGAGTTCGCTGCTGCTGCTTCAGCGAGTCAGTAACAAATACAAGGAGGGAGCAACAGAGTGAAGGGAGAAATCTGAGGGGGGAGTGCTGTTTACTCCAAATGGGCCCCAGTGTGGTGCAGAGCAGGTTCTGGAGAAGTGCACGCACACACACACACACGCACGGAGCCGTTGGATGAGTCTGTAATTCCACCCCCTGCAGTGGCTACAGCAGACACACCCAGGGACCAGAAACCAACAAGACATTTTTACGTGATGGGCATATAAAGATTTAATTTCCTGCCCATGCAGACGAGAAGCTGCTCCTCCACTGCCCGACTGGCATGAACTCAGCATGTCATGACAAAGGAGCTGGCCTGGGAGTGCTTATCAGCCACAGTTCCAAGAATATTAAACACGCTGTGATGGTTGAGTAATGTGACAGTAAGTCACAGCCGTGGCACGAGTACCCAGATACAAGCTAAAGCTATGCTAGCACTGAGGCCAACAACTGAACATGGCTGTTTTTCAAAAGGAGCAATCAGACTTATTTTGTTACTGCAGTTGTTACAGCAGGTTTTTCTGAGATGACTTTGGAACATGGCAGAATACGCGTTTTTCAGCCACATAAGGAAATAAGCATATTAAATAAGAAAAGGATATATATTATATAACTTTCTAAAGAAGATAGCACGTGCTTCAGGGCTGCTGTTGCAAATGAAGCTGTCAGATAACTTTTTGTGCTTTTAATCGGACCCATATTTGATTTCAGATGGTTTGAAGCAGTTCTGAACGTCAAGGAAATGAAACATTATAATTTCTTTGAACGGTGCCAGATCTCTTTTGATCTCTGCACATGCAGAGCAGCTGGAACAGATTATTCAGAGGGTTTTTTCAGTAAACCAAGAGCTACGGAACAAACCAGACACAAACAAACAGTTTCTCTGCTGTAGTTTTTGTTGTGTTGCTGTCGTTCACCTGCCAAAAGCTTCGACCCTCATTAAAAAGCTTCTCCTGTATTACAATAAATACATCTTACCCAGCCAGTACTGGCAAGTGAAACAATCACTGGTCAGTCCACAACTAGTGTCCATCATGATGCAGATGACCCACCCATCATCCACCCATCATCCACCCATCCATCATCCACTCATCCATCATTCACCCATCCATCATCTACCCATCATCCATCCATTCACCCATCCATCATCCATCCATCCATCATCCACCCATCATCCAAACATCCATCCATCATCCACCCATCATCCAACCTTCCATCCATCCATCCATCCATCCATCCATCCATCCATCCATCCATCCATCATCTACCCATCCATCCATCCATCCATCCATCCATCCATCCATCCATCCATCCATCCATCCATCCATCCATCCACTGAACTGAACTGAACTGAACTGAACTGAACTGAAAATCAATTGATAGCTGATTTTGAGACATCGGCACCTTTGTCTTCTTCTGTGTTTTACCTCGTGGCGCTAACGTAAGCAGCAAGCGGGCAGATGGACACATTGCTAGCACATGAATTAGGTTAGCATCAGGGAAGGTTGCTGGCAAGGACTCCGCTCACGCTCTCTGTGAAAAGACTTCAGGCTCCTGCAACATCAAGCTCCACCACAGTGAAGGCAGGACGCACAGCAGGAGCATCAGATGTCTCAGTCCTTCACGATAGTTTCTGGTCGTTAAGAAATGAATAAACCCTGTAGTTTATGACAGTAAACATGTGTGTGGGTGTGGGTGGAATGTATGTGTGGGGGCCAGATATTAAGCTGTACCCACCACACACACGTACACACAGACACACACACACACACACTCTCCAGGCTATTACTGTAACTCTTGTGCCACACATACGTTTACATGAGGATGTTTACATGATGACACACAGCCACAGCACCTGTTGCTGCGTGTCTTCATGTTGCAGCTCAGAGAAAGAGGCTCTGTTGGGTCAGTGAATGCATCACGGACAATAGCGTGATGACCTTCAGAGAACTGAGAGGAGTTAGCTGCTAATGACCAACACACACACACACACACACACACACACACACACACACTGATCCTTGTTGGATTGCAACATCCCTAAAGCCTCCATTAAGCACATTTTTCTGTTGCATATCTGATGGCGAACCATAAGACAGACTTGTTCTTTCTGACGCCTGTAAGCTAATTCAAACCTTTCTGTCTAAAAAGGTGGCTAAAATAGCCACAACCGGTCAGTTTTGCTGTGATGAAGATGTTCTCAGAACAATTTCATACTTCTGTTAACGCTAAACCCAGTGAACTTGATTGGAACATGAGTGATCTCATCCAGAGAGCTTGGTCTTTTAGCTTTTGCAACCCCCTCTTCTGGCTCATCGACTGGAGCCCAGGCCACTTTGTTTGATTAGAGGTGGATTTTAGAAAAGCACATTAAGATTTAAACTGCAGCTTGCTTCTATGAGATCCTTTACTATCATTTCAGTTGTCAAAGCTTTTTCAGGCTGTTTGTCACAAGGAAAATTAAAATGTATTTTAAATGCGTAGTCCTCATTAGTATAGCTAATATTTTTCTGAGACACCATGCGTGAGAGTCAATCAAAATTAATTCATTGATTTCAGCAGCCTGCCATCAGAGGGCAGATGTCCCGTTAACTGCTAACTCATGTCCTTTGGGCCAAAACACAAGTTATGGCTAACTCATGGATTGCTTGTTTGTTGTTTTAAAGAGCTATCTATGTAAAGATTTGCAAGCATTAAAAAATATATATCTCATTTCAGGAATTTGGCTGACAGACACAGTCATCAATACCTCAAAACAGAGAGAATACTGCTCTATGTTCTTCACTATTTTGCCAGTGTGACCGGACAAGCTTCAGGATTCCAGAAGTCACCTTTAGTGCTGATGACAGAATCTGAACTTAATATAAAAAAATACAGAAAGTTCTCAGCATGGAGCCAAACTCTCATCTGACTCAGAGTGATGAAGCGGTATGAGGCATCGCTCCGAAACGTCACTGGCAGGAACAGAAGGATACCTCCATCGCGTGAACAAAGGAAACCCTGCCTTGCATCACCATGATTCCTGGTATAAACCAGCCCACCCAACATCCCAGAAGCCCCGAATGTGGCTGAACTTGGAGTTACATCTAAAATACTGTTTTCTCCTACTGTTAGCCAAGCGTGCATTTGACTGACAACAAACAAGAGTTAGTTAAATGACATTTCTGAGAGTGTTGGCAACAAAAGACTGCTGGGCGTCTCTTGCTCCATCCTTCTAGTGGAGGTTATTTTTTCCTCCTACTTACTCAGAAAGGACGAACTGATGAAGTCTGTTTTAGGTTAACAATATACATACATATATATATATATATATATAGTATATTTTAAAGGATGGTTGCATATGATCTGATGTTGGGGAAGTTTACTTTGGGGCACAAAGGAAAAAAACAGATACTGTCCCTTTAAATAGAAAACCTGCTGGAGGAGTCCTTAGAATAAAGAAGGCAAAGTGAGCGGGGCTGAGGTAACTGTGATGGACTCACCACTGCGCGCGCACACACTGCAGACATTGTCCCGGCTCAGAAAACACGCACGCGGTTCGAGCGAACGTCCTTGACCAAGTTGCCCTCTGGAGAACCACTTCTCATCTCTAGATGGTCCTCCTCCTCCTCTTCCCTGAGCTTTATCGGAGGTGAGACGGCAGAGCAGGTTCGCTCTCAACTGCAGCCTTTTATCGTCCGCGTCTCCGGGCGGACCGCGATCAAAGAGTCCGGGCTGAGGCTTCGCTTCACTCCCATAGCGGGGAGAGATGAGGGGCCACGGTGGCTGCGCCGCCTCGCCCCAGACCAGGTTCGTCAGTGCGGCTCTGCTGTCGCGCTGCCGAGCGCCACAGGCACTGCCGCGGTGACGTCAGGCAGATGGGCGGACCTTAGTGGCGCGCCGCAGCCAATCACGATGCGCAGAAGAGCGAGCACGTGTATGGAAGCCCAGCGGGCCCAAGGAGGAGGGGCGTGGCTTACAGGTGAGACTGGTTCAAATAAAGAATGACGTCTTGTTGTTGTTTGACTGTTTATTTCACACGACGTAGAAAATACATATAAATATGCAACACATTTAACAGGCTTCTAAATTGCTTTGATCCCCGTGTTTTGAATCAGTGATGCAAGATAATCAATACAGATCTTAATGGCATGTCAGATAATATTCATGAGCAAAAGTTAAACTTAATAATAACATATATATATTTGCTGTATTGTAAGTGTTTGGACAGTTCTTAGACTATGGTTTGAAGAATTATTTGCATTTATTGATTAAGGCGCTTGAATGATTTCCTCCATTAAACACAGGTTGTCTGAGCTGTTTGTATGAGCCTAGAGCTGCCAGTCACGTGACCTCGAGGCCCCTGTCAGTGTCCCACCAAGTGGCCTAACTGAGCTAAGCAGGCCTCAATCATCAGTCTGGCTTCCATTCCTGGCTTCTTTCTCTTTTTCTCGTCTGTCAAGAGGCCATTCGCATTTTTCCGTTTTTAGAAAGTGCTGAGTAATCTTCAGAAGCATGAATAATTGAACAGCTTTTCACCAGGGTGGGGGATTTATTTATTTCATTTTTTGGAACGGCAACACAGATGCATTAAGGCCTGTATTATAAGATGCCAGCACAGTTTTCTTGTTTGTTTGTTTTTTAAATTGAATTACTATTAAAATGTAATGACTGTGGGGTGTTCACTGATCCTATCATGCCATCACGCTTAAATAAGGTCTAATTAATTTTAGGGCAATTCTGAAGTTTCAAACCAGCTGGATAAACAATAACATGGAGTAAACATGAGGGTTGAGTTGCTTAGTCATCTGTTCAGAGGAGTCCAGATATGCAGACACAACACACGTGCAGGGTGTTGGCTGACCGGGCAGCCTGTCTGTAAACAGTCTCCACAGACACACACACACCAACATGGTGATAGCCTCTGATGTTGCTGTAAATAGACTGGACGACCATCTGCCCAAAGCAGAAGCGAGTGGACGCACGGGGGATGATTCTGCTCTGCTGCTGAGGGGACACGGGTCCAGCATAAATGGGTCAGTGAAGGTAATCACCCCCGATAGAAGGCAGGCATGTATGGACAGAGCTGGAGGAGAGCAATTTTTAAAAAAAAAAATCTTTTAATGTTTTTCTTTCTGTCCGCCACTCAGCTGCCAGATGTGTGGTGTGTTCAAAACCTGGTTCCTTCACTGTTTTTTTTCTGGTTTTTTTTTTTTGTTTAATGGCGCCGCTCAGAGCACCTAAGTGAAGCTCCTTAGCATAAATATGCTGGAGATTTTAGGCTTCAAGAGCAGCTGCTGAGTGACGTCTCCTAGTAACAGGACAAACTAAACACAACATTATCCAGCACAGAGGCACCAACTGAGCCAGTGGGGGACTCTCCTTTGGTTGAGGAGGGGGCTCAGTGACACCTCTATCCACACGTGAGAGAGCAGAATCAGTTTCCTGTTGTTCTCAGTAGGCATCTGTGCATCTGCCGCCTTCGTGTGACTGCAGTTAACCACATGTCCCCATCCTGTGTGAGAACTAAACTTCTTTTTGGCTTTACCCTCCTGCCACTTTTTTCGACAACTAATCCTACAAAAACAAATTAAAACTAGAATTCAGGCGGCCAAGTCACTGAATTTCTTTTCTATCAACATGTTTAAATAATTAACTTTACAGAAAGAGTTTGCATTGGCTTCCGAACGATGGAAATTGGCTTTAGCGGGCAGCGAGAGCAAAAGGAATGATGCGTGGAAACGCCACCAGCCTGACCTCTAGTGGACAAATGCGCTTGTTGCAGGTCAATAGAACTTGAGACCAACTACATTCATTTTGGCTGTGATCCATAAATATTGTTAGTTTTTTCTTCTTCCCGACCAGCAGTGGGTCACTGGACTCTTTATGGACTAAATAAGTAAATAATCAAGCTGTTTTCATTTTAAAACTACCCTGCACAAATGAATTTCTTCAATGAACAAAATAACACGTGTAACTACCACAAAAACAAACATTTCACTGTACATGGTCCGTGTATAATAACTGTGCGTGTGACAATTACAGCTGATCTTTATCTTAGTAGGACGTCTATAGATGTTAGATGTTGGCAGACTGTCCACTTATTTTGTTTGAATGATAATGCAGACAGCTGATAGTTTCTTTTACATTTCACTGTTGCCATGACAACATGTATGAGTGAATTATTTAGCACCCAAATAGCAACTATCACTTCAGTAAATATAGAAACAATACAGTTGTAGGGTTTATTTTTCTTTCAACTTTCCATCTTGTGTTGAACTCTTGCGTCGGACTGTGGCGCCGTCCGGCCAACAGGGGGCGCCACACGGCTTCTTTCCTCATTCTCCACCTTTTTAGAGTGATTATTTTCCCAGACACGTCACAGGAAAACGCGCTAATGGGAATTTTAATCTCAATCTAAACGAGAAATGTCATGAGTAAATCAATTACACACAACTGCGAATGCAGGGGGAATTAATCTTCACCAGTGGTTTTCTTATTTTCCATTAATTAGCTGGCAGCTAAATGGTTTTTCCAGTTTTCCCACTAATTCATGAATCTGTGCTGCGGAAATACCATTACTGAGGAAAAAAGAGCGTATCAAATAAGCCTTCTGGAACCGTTAACAAAGGAATATTATATATACACATAATATCTGCATCATCCATCCATCCATCATGCATCCATCATCATCCATCATGCATCCATCATGCATCCATCATCATCATCCATCCATCATTCATCCATAATGCATTCATCATCATCCATCCATCCATCCATCCATCCATCCATAATGCATTCATCATCATCCATCCATCCATCCATCCATCATCATCCATCATGCATCCATCATCATCATCCATCCATCCATCCATCCATCCATCCATAATGCATCCATCATCATCATCCATCATGCATCCATCATGCATCCATCATCATCATCCATCCATCATCATCCATCATGCATGCATGCATGCATCCATCCATCATGCATCCATCATCATCCATCATGCATGCATGGATGGATGCATGCATGCATGCATGCATCCATCCATCCACCCGTCCATCATCCATCCATCCATCCATCCATCCATCCATCCATAATGCATTCATCATCATGCATCCATCATGCATCCATCATCATCATCCATCCATCCATCCATCAATCCATCCATCCATCATCCATCCATCATCATCCATGCATCCATCCATCCATCCATCCATCATGCATCCACCCATCCATCCATAATGCATTCATCATCATCTATCCATCATGCATCCATCATCATCCATCATGCATCCATCCATCATGCATCCACCCATCCGTCATCCATCCATCCATCCGTCATCCATCCATCCATCCAAAGTTAAAACACCTGATAAACGGATCCCTGTGGAACAGTGAAGACTATTATGGGATGCCCCCCCTTCCCCCGTATCCAGGAGTGTTTCAGCGTTTATCTTTAAAGGCCCAAACATCTGCTGCAGAATCGGGCCAGCATGGGCAGAGACGACATACGAGCATTGCAGTGACACGACTGTGCGTGCGTGCTGACGACACGCACTCTGCATCTCTCCATCCTGCACTGATGACAACCAGGAGGCGGCTTTTGATTTAATGAGACTAAATGGGGACGCGCACACGGTCTGCGGGCCGCCTGTGGCTGCTTTTGCATAGATTTGTGTAAAGGCTGCTTTTAAACGCGCTGTTGACGTTTGGTTTAAATGGATCGTATCAGATTCAACTGCCCCCCAACTGCTTCCGCTGACTGGACCACTCGAACCGTGACATGTCAGCGGGATTCATTCATTTCTTCAAACATAAACAGAAATAGATTAGACGCATGATGCAGGATAAATGATAAACAAGTGTTTATCGGCGCATCTACATCAAGTTATCTCCTTTTTAATGCGCCGTGCGTGAGTTGTGGTGCAGTAGTTATTGGAGAGGGGGGCTTGCAGGCTAAAGTTGAAGGGTTCGAACCCAAACCCTGGTTCTATCTCCGTGCGTGGTGGGGAGTTTGGGTGGCGGCAGCAGCAGCTGCAGCAGCAGGAGGAACCCGCTGAGGCAGGTCCAAGAAAGGTGGAGACTCCTGCTCAACTTCCTGCACTCTAATCTTGAAGCTGCACCGAGAGAAAGTCGGGAGGCTGCAGCCGCCGAGCCGCCGAGCCGAGCCGAGCCGAGCCGAGCGCGAATGGACACACGGCCCACGGCACCTTTCACGCCGCACTGAATAGCCGTAAAGGGGGACAAGAACGACCGATTACATACCTGGCTAGTGGCTAACGCGGTTAGTAGCGAGGCTGCTGGATAAGACATTCCCAGCGTTTGAGATCGAGGCGAAGGACAGGAATGGGTGAGTTTTCCATGATGTGGCGCTTGTGTTGGGATATATATGTGTGTATGTATACGCCGGGCGCAACACCTTCTTTTTAGAAGCTAAAACTTGACAGACAATCCGTCTGGAATATCCTAAAAACAGTGTCAGGAACCGAAGTCATGGTGTCAGCTTTAGCCAGCAGGGAGTCTAAAGTTAGCACTCCAGGTAGTTAGCGCGTTAGCCTAGCCAGCTAGCTGGCTGCCTAACAGGATAACGCCACATCCATCCTTGGATTTGGCTCCACTTCTTTCAAATTTTAACACGACTCGATGGGGCTAGTTTAAAAAAAAACAGTCCGTCCACCGTAAACAACTTTATGAGGTTGATATTCCTGGCTTGCTTTTTCTCCAAGGGATGTAATTTGGTGTTGCACGTCGGGACTTCACAGGCGAGCTAAAAGTTCCCATTTAGAGCTAGCATCTCCTCAGCATTCCCACAGTGTGACAGCTTCTGTTGGAAGCCAAAGTTGTCGTTGCACACATTTTCTTCTGCGACATCAACAATGCTTCTGATGTCTGATAAGCCCCATTCTCTGACTGTAAAATGGGACGACAAATGAGCACAATCCGATGTGGTTGGAGGAAGGTCACACTTGTGGACGAGACAAACCTGCAGAATAAAGGTTGCCTGGCGTGCAGCTCTCATGTAAAGTCTGGTGTTTGTGTGGTTGCGCACAGTTCGACTTCTGCTATGTTGCAAAACAGGTTTCAGTCATCTGGGCTGGAAGGTTGCAGGCTGTGGCTTGGTTTGACATTCTGAAGGCGAGGTCGCTGCCTCAGACGGTGCTTTGTGGACCCTCGCCCAGGACCACAGCGTCGGAACGGGGGAGAAGACGCAAGGTTGACAGCAAAAGCTGCAGCGCTGGAACTCAAAATCGAAGTTGTCTGCTGGATCCAGATTAGAATCCAGCCAGCTAGGCCTGACAAGTGTGTTGTATAATCATTAGCTTCTCCTGTGTGCAGCACATTGATCTTTTCTTCTACTTTCCTGCAGATCTCTCTCTGCCGAGGGGATCTAAGCTTTGTTTGAACATGTCCCAGCTCTCCCTCTTGCTGTTTGCTTTCTCACAACGTCGCCTACATTCAGCCCGCTACTGCCCGAATGGCTGAAATCGCCAAACTTTGATTTTGTTTTGGTGTTAAGTGGTTAAAACCTCTGTGTTTGCATTGTCAACAACCAGTGGAATCCTTTAGTTAAATAAAAACTACGACAACAAATAATCAGCATTTTCCTCCATTTTCATTGGAATTTGTACATAAAAAGATGGGACTTACAAGGAATGGCCTAGGACCAGAGCTACTTCCCATCTAGTTTATCCAGGAACTTGTTAAGAGCTAGGTTCGAGTTCCACCAGCCGAACAGGATACGAGTGGGGAAAGTAGTCTGAAGCCCCAGAGGAGGTTTAAATCAGTGCAGATGTTGATCCTGGAAGCAGCTTTCCATCATCAAAAGTGTTGGGATTATCTAAGACTGTAAACACAACATTTTATCACCTTTTTGCCCTCATATCCTGGAAAAGTCAGTAACACCTGTTAAAGGACAGTTGGTTGTGCTCACTAACCACTACAACAGTAGGAAGTGGATCAGATGAGAGATTATAGAGGGTCAACTGTCTCTTTGAGCAGTGGGTTCTGGAGAAATGGACCTTCTGGACATGTTGGGACATCCTGCTGCACTTGGAGGTGGTGGGTTCACGGCTGGCTTTATGAGACAGTCATGTCAGTGCGTACGTGCTGGGTGGGTGGGATCAGCAGTCGGGAGGATCTCCTGCACGGAGGGTGTGTCGGACGTCGTATGGATGCAGCGCCTCCAAACAGCTGCACGTGTCGCTGAGCCGAGCCGTGACTCCACGTTCTGACCTCGCAGGCCTGCACAGCACATCACCGGCAGGTCATGTTGTAACTAACTGGTAATTACACAGCTGCAGATGGGCGAGTTGGGGAGCGCTAACGCTACCATAACAACGTACTTTAAACTAGTAAACTCCCCTGTGTTTAAGATGAGGAGGCTTTAACGGCCAAATACTCCCAAGTTGTGATTCAGAAATTCTAAATTAAAAAGTTGTGTAGTTATGGGGACCGAATGAAAGGTGGGCTGTGTTGATCGTGGGCCAGGATGTGCTGTCCTCCCAGCTGGAGCTGTCCATAACAACGGGAACCTTTGTTTTCCCTCCCGAGTTATCACCTCATATCAGCCAGCGCTGATACGTCGATGCAGAGGTACAGTTATGAGTTTCCTCTTTGCTGATTGTGCGACAGGAGCGCAGAGATTCCGAGTGTCTGCCTGGCAGTCAGCCTTGCGCGGCCTCCGCTTCCTCCCCCCCCCCCCCCCTCCCCACCCAACATCCTCTCCTCTCTCACATAAGACACACACAGTCCCCACGTGTTGGAGTTTTCCTCCATTCTCTCTCTGGGAAGCTGTGAATGAGGGTGGGAATGTTCAACATTCCTCCTCATAGTCGGGCTCCTTGGAGTGGCTGTCGGGAGGGGAGCTCAGGAAAGTCTCCAGTATTTGATAAGAGTCAAACAAAGCTGAGCAAGACCGGGCATGATAGAGGAATGAGGAACGGACAGAGCTGCATGGAGACCGACTTCAGACTGTTGGGGGAGCCGTGCGGCCTCCAGAGGCTCTGATTACAGTCGCTGTCCCGGCTAAAGAGCCAACGATGCTGCTGGTGGCGGTATTTTAGGAGCTCCCGTCGACTCAGTGTGGCACCATGCTCGATGATGAGACCATGACTATGAGACATTTAGCTGTTTCAGGGTTTGGAGGAGGACAGTAGCGCCGCCAGGAAACGGGTGGAATTTATTATCCCATTTAAGAGTGTTTTAATGTTCACTTCAGTGAATATCTTTTTGTGTCCTGGCTGGGAATGAAGAGCAGAACTGTTGGGTCAGGATGCTTTTATGGAGGAGTTTCTGGACACCTGAAAAGCATGACGAGACGCCAAAGTCCACTTCCGAGCCTGGCTGGTTGAAGCGGGGCATTTAACCCCACCGACCAATCAATAATCTGACAAAAGAACTTCTCCTGCCCTTCCTGTGGGTGATTGATCCTGAGGAGCGAGTGGGTTGACCTGTGTCTGTGGTGATCTTGCCAGGTTGGATCGGGGTCTGTTGGACTTGATAATGAGGAACTCGACTCCTGTCTTATTCCAAATGAGCAAAAATCCAATTTTCAGTGGACACTCTAAACTTGAACGGTGACATTTAGCTTTAAACATTAACCTCCCCCCCCCGAAGGCGTGTTCTGTTCACTGCTGATCAGTTCCAAATACAGGTGTGTGTGGAATAATGGACCCAGTGGTGTGTGTGGCACTGAACGTCCCTCTGCTTCACGATAAACCCTCAGGTCCGGCCCAGGTGTCAGCGGCAGACTCAAATGATTGTCCGGGGGGTCTCAGCTGGGTTCCGTTGGGATTTGTAACCCACTAACTGTGACCGTGAGGATGGTCTGTGGCCTCGAGGTGCAGGAAGCAGCCACAGAGGCCGTCAAAGGATCCCCCGGAGTGCCAGAAGTTCTGGCATGAAGTTCTGGAGCCTGTATTTACCGTCTCGCGTTGAGACGCGACCTTGATCAGTGTGTCTGGGACAAGATGTTTATCGGGCCATGTGGTCAAAAGTGTTATTTCCACTTCCTCCTCTGAACTATTCTCATCGCCACTTGTTCACATGTTGCACAGAAGCAGATGAACTCCTGGGAAATGGTGATTTTAATTTCACTCCTGCAGCCTTCAGCTTAGCCTTAATCGTGAGAACACAACACCTTTGTGTCATTTCGCAGCGCTAGTTTAACACTGTGAAGCCTGATGATGCAAGAAGGGAGAAGCAGGTGTGGTTTCTTATGTTGCACTGTAGTTTTGCTCCATACACCTTTAGATTCGGTTGAGTTGGAAACGATGTTTCATATATAGCCCAGTGCTAAATCAGATGTAGCCTAAATAGGAAGAACACCATTAGATGATTGATAGGAAGCAGAGCAGTCAGCTCCCTCACAGTAATATTAATTATTATTATTCACTTTTAAAGGAGCGGCTGTCAGAAATACTTTCATGTAAAAGACGTCTTTTAAAAGATTCTTTAGTTCTAATTTAGTGCTAATTGTTGTTTCTCCGCGTGCTTCCTTTTGGCGTCACCTTTTGCCCTTCCTGTTACCGTCTTTTCCTGTCTCTTTATTTTCCCGCTCTCTCTCAACTTTTGGGCCATTTTTGCTGATCATTGTCTTCCTCTTCCTCTTCCTCCCCCCTTTCTTCCTCCAAACAGAGGTCTTGGTGGAGTACGAGTACGAGGCGCTCCACGATGACGAGCTGACGCTGCGGCCTGGTGACATCATCAAGAACGTGCGGCACATCGAGGAGGACGGCTGGATGGAGGGAGACCTGAACGGGAAGAGGGGCCTCTTCCCAGACAACTTTGTTAAGGTAAAACTGGAGCAAAAGTACAATTACTGTTACATTTTGACTGAATCTCGAGTAAAAAACCAAGAACAAACTAAAATCAAATGACAAAACAAGCGTCCTCTTTTTTTCCTCTTTTAGTAATTACAATTATTAGGCTTTATCAAGGATACTATTGGACATAAATGAATTTTTCCTGATATTTTAATAGAAATTTTGATGGAATTGTGTTGTTGCACCTATTGGAGACGCTGTCATCTGTAATTAAACCGGAAGATGAGGATGACAACAATGGAAATATGAAAAGATCAACAAGAAATCTGTGTAAATTCTCAGTCATCCAGGTCATTGTATCCAAGGTAGTTTTCTCTGTCAACTGGACTGGGTTTCTTCTCTTGAAGACGTTTCGCTGGTTTGAAAGGGGGGTCAAGGAAGCTGTCCATGTTAAATTGGAAAAACCATCCTTAAACAGAGGTGGTGGCCTGAGGCACTTCCTGTCACCCACATACAATGCAGTCCTCCACTCCTTCCAACAACAAAACAAACATTCACACCATTCCAGGAGACCCAGTGACTCATCACCATGTGATCCAGCAGACAAGGGGGAGACACCTCAACAGAAACTAGGTGAACGACCCAACGAACGACCCTGCTAACGACTCTCAGGTGACCACCCAGATCATTAGCATGCTAATGGTCCACAGGGGCTATATATTTTCAAGCTCTCTCCCCAGCGATTTCAGAACTGAAGAAGCCTTCTGGATAGAAGGCGAAACGTCTTCAAGAGAAGAAACCCAGTCCAGTTGACAGAGAAAACTACCTTGGATCAACAAGAAAGTGTCATTTTATTTCAAATGTGTGTGGAAATTTCCATGTCACCCCGTTTGTGGATGACAGAGATTAATTCTGGAAAGTTCTGCGTGTGTATTTTGGCTGATTGATGAAAACGACTGATGACTATTCATCTAATCCATGTGTGAATGTCAGCACCGTTCCACCGAGACAGGATGAGGTGGAAATACATACGATGGCCTTCACACCTTTACGTCGTGGTGCAGAAGTGCTGAGTCATGGTTGGGACTCTGCCAGTGCTGGAAGTAGGACGTCACCCCTCTGCTCATGGTCCCAGCTCCCTGATGCATTTTGTCGGCCGGTCCATTTGCAATAATTGCGTAAAAGCAAGAAACGTCACCAAACCACAGCAGTATCTTGCTGAGTGTTTGCTAGAGATGTGGTCACTGATAGCGGCAGGACGCACCCTCGCCCCAGAGTGGCGAAAGCCCGGTGACTCAGCTGACTGCCAGGTTTATAGATGTCCTTATTTTCTATAGGGCTTCCCTCCTGTATGGTGTGATACAGGCTGCAGAGTTCCTGCAGAATTGTGGGCTGAGGAGGTGGCAGGGGATGAAAAGTTAAACCTAGAGGTTTTGAGGTTACATCTGATATCTGTTATAGTGGCTAGATTGAAGCCTGTTTTGTTAATGGAAGGACTTTCTCCAATTTTCTCCTTTTCACCGGTGATGTCACGTTGCTCTTGTCTGCTTCCTGCGTTTCCTTTACTCTGTAATCATCTGCGTTGAGATAGATAATCAGCTAAGCAGCCTCTCTGACTTAATCCTCTGAATAGCCTGCTGCCTGTTGAACTTTGCTCCCGACAGCCTTCCTGCTGTCTGAGCTTTTCCAAATGGTGTTTTTAAGTGAAGCACTTGGACAACATGCCAGGTAGTGAGAGGGTAAGGCGTTTTTGAGGATTTTTCTGTGCCTCGTTTCCTCTCAACCTACAGGAATGTGTCTTCAAGGGGAACCTTATCAGGAAGACACGAAGGGCTTTGAGCTGGAATGTCTTTTTCCCTTGGCTGCATAACCGTCCTGCTTGTTTATTTCTGTATACATTACATTTTTGGATTTGACAAATTGGGATTAAAGGCTACAGCACAGAAGCAGGAAAGTATTCAATGTTCTTTATCATTAGATATTACCTCTTATGAAAATGTACATAAATTTAAGGACAGTGTGATAGTTTATGACACCCTGGTCATTGTTATTTCTTGGTGTCATTTCTTGGTGCCTTCTTACATTGACCTTTCTATGGGATTCTGTAACAAAAGGAGTTGTCTGTGTTGTGTAGCCTGCTGTGTTGTTAGAAGTGGAGTTGCTCAACTAAACCTTGGCCCTTCATAAAAATCTGGAATGGCTACATGCCTGCGGACGCTCCCGTCCAACATCTGGGCAGGGTCCCAGTCAGGGAGCCGGTGGGCTCCTGAGGAATCCTGCAGGGCTTTTCTAATTCTCTTCTGTACATGAGTAGATACTGTACTCATCCATGTGCCATCCTGGAGGAGGTGGAGCAGGCCCGCAGGTTCATGAGGCTAGCAGCAATAACGAGGATAGTCGAGGAAAAAACCCTTGCAGAATTGGTCAGGAAGGAGAGACATTTGTACAGCTGTTCCTGAACTTTACTGACTTCCTGGTGAGGTGGGCTTGGCTGACATTTGTCATCTACCTTATATTCAGTGTTAGCCACAGATGCCCGTGAGGAAACACTCTTCTTGTTTTGCACGGTGAGAAAGCTGCTCGACAGGCTGTTTTGAATAGTTATCGCTTGCCTCCGAGCCAGTCGGTCAACTCCTAGCTTGTGTAAATGCTATTTTTATTTAATGAATCATCGCAGGATCTGCTGGAACTTATTGTGATAGGGACATTTGGGGATATGGCCAAGATGATATTCATCCTAAGAAACTGCTAATGAGTTGTGAGGCATGGAAATAAGGGCCTTCACGCTGAGGCTCTGAGAAAAAGACTTGTTAAGAAAAATGTCAGTTTCTTTAGCTTTGTTTGGGAATTTCACATAGCAGATGCTTAACGTGTTGTTAGTTTCTAGAAACAGAAACTGAGCTGTGAAGCTTCTCACTTCTGTCCTTTTATGTTTAAGAACCGTTTATCTTGATTTCGTTTTTCTCTTGATTTCTGCTGATAAAAACACGTCTTTACCCGCAGGAGCCGGTTAAAGGTAATCACTTCTGAAAGTCTCCTCAGTTTCCAAACATCCTCACTTTGCTAATGAGTTGCTGAATCAGCTCACACCAACCAGGAAATGAATTGTGAACCCTGTCATCGTACTCCTCTCTCTCTCTCTCTCTCACACACACGCACACACACACACACACACACACTTGTGCTTAAAGTATACAAATACAAAAAAGTCATGTTTGTATCGCCAGAGAAAAAAAAGAAACTTTTATCATAGTAAAAATCAGCAAAATGAAATAATGACTAACTCTGTTCTCATCTATATTTCTTTGCCATGTAGTAAATGTGTATTGTGGGTGTTAGGCTGGTGTCAGGGAGTTCCCTTTTTTCTGGTTGGGATGATTTAGACAGGGATCATAATGCTTCCTCATGATTCCAAAAGAAAAAAATAGAAAATAGATGCTGCACTGTATGAACTTCCCTCTTGTGGTACAAGGACTGCCCCTAGTGGTGGATGGAGGTGCATGCACCATCGCCTCTGATTCAGACACGAACGTGACACCGAAACCCATTTTCTGAGGAACAGAGGGGAGACTGAAGACAGCATTTATTATTAATACTTTGACTCTCCCTATACATGGAGTAATAGTTTATATGGTCTCAGTTCATTAAGCTGCTTCTTTTCTTTTTGTGTAGGAATTAAAGAAGGATGCCAAAGAGGTGAAGGAAACAAAAAATGAACATAGAGAAGAGCTGTCTCAGGCCACAAAGAGGGAGAAGAGTTCAGGAAATGTGGCCAACCTAGTTCAGAGGATGAGTACAATCGGCATCCCTACAGGGGGCTTTCTGCCGCAGCCCCCTCCAGCATCAAAAAGTAAGTGTTTTTACAGGGTGGGCTTGAAAAGATTATTATCTTTCCATGGCTACATGAAAATCACAAACAAGCTGCTTGTCTTACCATCTTCAGTTAACAACCCCTCTTCCTTTTCCAGGTGACAGAAGGTTAAAGTGTGCATGTAATTATGATTATGGGAATATTTGACTTCCTCCTGTTTTTTCCAAGCTGTTTGTGGAGCTCACATGCTGCTGATGGCAGCATTTCCTCTGCCTGCTGTGTTTATGCCTTTTATAGTTGTAGGGAAACCCACCCCCAGAAATGAATCACTACAGCCTAACCTTCATCCTTCAATCATAGGACATTTATTATAAGTCATATACAGTGGGGCAAAAAAGTATTTAGTCAGTCACCAATTGTGCAAGTTCTCCCACTTAAAAAGATGAGAGAGGCCTGTAATTTTCATCATAGGTACACTTCAACTATGAGAGACAAAATGAGAAAAAAAAAAAATCCAGAAAATCACATTGTCTGATTTTTAAAGAATTTATTTGCAAATTATGGTGGAAAATAAGTATTTGGTCAATAACAAAAGTTCATCTCAATACTTTGTTATATACCCTTTGTTGGCAATGACAGAGGTCAAACGTTTTCTGTAAGTCTTCACACGGCTTTCACACACTGTTCCTGGTATTTTGGCCCATTCCTCCATGCAGATCTCCTCTAGAGCAGTGATGCTGCTTGCTGATGGAAGGAGGTTTTCACTCAAAATCTCACGATACATGGCCCCATTCATTCTTTCCTTTACACGGATCAGCCGTCCTGGTCCCTTTGCAGAAAAACAGCCCCAAAGCATGATGTTTCCACCCCCATGCTTCACAGTAGGTATGGTGTTCTTTGGATGCAACTCAGCATTCTTTCTCCTCCAAACACGACAAGTTGAGTTTTTACCAAAAAGTTCTATTTTGGTTTCATCGGACCATATGGCATTCTCCCAATCCTCTTCTGGATCACCCGAATGCTCTCTAGCAAACTTCAGACGGGCCTGGACATGTACTGGCTTAAGCAGGGGGAAACGCCTGGCACTGCAGGATTTGAGTCCCTGGCGGCGTAGTGTGTTACTGATGGTAGCCTTTGTTACTTTGGTCCCAGCTCTCTGCAGGTCATTCACTAGGTCCCCCCCGTGTGGTTCTGGGATTTTTGCTCACCGTTCTTGTGATCATTTTGACCCCACGGGGTGAGATCTTGCGTGGAGCCCCAGATCGAGGGAGATTATCAGTGGTCTTGTATGTCTTCCATTTTCTAATAATTGCTCCTACAGTTGATTTCTTCACACCAAGCTGCTTACCTATTGCAGATTCAGACTTCCCAGCCTTGTGCAGGTCTACAATTTTGTTTCTGGTGTCCTTTGACAGCTCTTTGGTCTTGGCCATAGTGTTAAAAAAACAGGTTCAAACAGGTGCCATTGATACAGGTAACGAGTGGTGGACAGAGGAGCCTCTTAAAGAAGAAGTTACAGGTCTGTGAGAGCCAGAAATCTTGCTTGTTTGTAGGTGACCAAATACTTATTTTACTGAGGAATTTACCAATTAATTCATTAAAAATCCTACAATGTGATTTCCTGGATTCTTTCCCCCCATTTTGTCTGTCATAGTTGAGGTATACCTATGATGAAAATTACAGGCCTCTCTCATCTTTTTAAGTGGGAGAACTTGCACAATTGGTGACTGACTAAATACTTTTTTGCCCCACTGTATATATATATGACCATCAGAATAATTAACTATACATACTGTGCATATTGTAAACAACTGCTGTGCCCATCACTCCCTATTCCCTATATAGTGCACTAGGTTGTGTACCATTCTGTGTGTTGGAGCGTGACTTTACCCTATTTAGTGCACTCAATGTATCAGATAAGGCACTGTGACAATCTCAGCCCTTGGAGCAATTTAGGCGCCCCAATCAACCTAATGTGCACGTTTGTGTCTACGGATGGAAACGTCAGAAGAAAAAAGTCGTGCCGACATAATGAGACCGTGAACATGATTAAAATTGAAACTGTCGTGATGGATTTTGAGTTGTCATGTGACCGTTGGAAGATTGTAATGGTCCTGTTGTGTGACAGACAGTGTTTTCTCTTGGATTTGCCGCACGTTGTCTTCAGCCACATGACGGCGTTACTGTGTTTCTGAACGTTTGTGGAAAAGTTCAGTGTTGAGCTCAGCAGGAGCAGGACTGGTAGGATTATTATAGATGACTTATTGAGCTTTTGGTTGTTGATCTTAAGGGACTATAGAAGCTTTACTAGTTCAGATGCTGTTAACCAAGCCCTAAACTAATATGCTCTGTGTTCTCACATGCCTGGTTCATTTGCTTTAAGCGAACATGGCAGCACTTCCGTCTCCCAATTTCTACCTAAGCGGCTCTGCTTGTTTAGTTGGGTGTGTCACCTGATCGGTAGGAGTTCCCTCCCACTTCCTGGATTTGCAGCTTGCCTGGTTTTTCGACTGTTATTGCTCTGTCAAACCGTATGGCGGCCCAGGAGGGTATACGCAGCTCAGCGTAGCCCTGTTCACTAGCACTTGGAGGGCACAGCGCCTGCTGCTTGCAATTCACTCCCTTCTCCCCTCCACAGAACCAAAGAAGCGACAGTGTAAGGTGCTGTTTGAATACAATCCTGTCAACGAAGATGAGCTGGAGCTCAAAGTGGGCGACATCGTGGACATTCTAGAAGAGGTACTCCAAACATGTTTACTGTGGGTCAGCTGGCTCAGTTTTTCAGATAAACACCAGAAGCTGCAGGTTTCATGGAGACCGTGTGAAACTAATTATAACTGCAGACAATTTTTGCAACTAGATTCATCATGCATCAGTAGAGAGTGGGTATTTTTCACACCAGATGTGCTGTCGTAACGTCCGAGCTCTCCTCGCAGGTTGAAGAAGGCTGGTGGAGTGGAAGCTACAACGGCAAGTCAGGGGTGTTTCCCTCAAACTTTGTCAAAGAATTGGACGCAGCTGGAGACGAGCAGGAGTCCAACAGCACGGCAGCAGATGAGGCCGGTAAGGGAGCGGCAGAGCCTTGCTGACGGGGGCCTTGTTGTGTGTGTTTACTCAGAGGGAATACAAGAATATAGCTCACAGCACATGTCAGTTTCTGTCAGACTCAACTGCAGTTACGTGGAGTAAAATCCACCTCACATGTTGGAACACTGTAGAAGTTTTTTTTTCCCACACCCAGAGCTGCTGAGATGTGATCCCATCCCAGGTGAAACAAGCCTGAACACGCAACTACGTGTTTGTCAGCCTTTGACTTCCTGCTTCGACAGCTACAGCTGTTGTGCTTTAATTAAAAAAATAATAATAATAAATTCTGAATGCTCGAATATGAACAATACAATGAGACACATTTCAAGATGTAATTACTGTTTAATAACATGTATTGATTGATGACATCTGATCAGATGTGTATCTACTGAAGAAGTGTCACAATTGGAACGATCTCACACGCCTCTGTTGACTCTCTCGACTCCCCACCTGCAGATGGAAGCAACATGGATGGCAGCAGCACCCCAACGTCACCTCCACCGGCCTCTGGAAACGGAGTCATCACTCAGCCCAAAAAGGTCCGGGGTATAGGCTTCGGAGACATTTTTAGCGAAGGGTCGCTCAAGCTGAAGGTCCGACTGCCGAGCCCCGACACCGAGGAGAAGAAGGAGCGAGTGAGTGTATGATACAAGTGGGAGCCATAACCCTCAATGGTGTCTCTTTAACCTCTGCTGTTGGGACTGCGTCAAACAAATATCAACCATTTTCATGTTTCCTGCGAGTCAACGTCGTGAAAAGTGTTGACTGATAACAGGTGCGGTTGATCTTTTTTAAATGGGCTGATTCCAATATCTCCTGTGGGATTAATGGTAACCTTCCTCACAGCAGCTTCAGTCCAGGTGAGACTGTGCAGCAACCTAACAGACATTTAGTAGACACATTTTGGGGGAAATAGTCATTCAAAATTGCTGTCATTTGTTCAAAAAGGCTCTAATACTTGAAAGATCAGTCACATTAATAGCAATATAAGCACAGTCCACTGCCAAAGGTGTTGAAAACATCTTTGTGTGTAGTTGCCCTCCTCATGACCCTGTGACTACATGTATTGTTCAGAGGCTCATATGCAGTTGGAGGAGTGATTTCCCAGTGTCACTCTTCTGAGATTGTCCCTCCTCTCCTCTCTCCCCAGCACTCAGACTCCCTCACTACTAACAGGGCTGCCTTCACTCTTCATACCCCTCGACACGCTGCATGCTCTCACTATCTCTCTAGGACATTTCAATCACTCTTCTCTTCTAATGATTTTCTCTTGTTCCGTGTTGGACTTATAGCGAGCCACTCCTGACGCCCCTTTTGTGGCCCAGACTTGCTTTTTTTCAGTAGTTATTACTTCACTCCATTATCCACCAGTCAATCTTCTGTTAGGACCATAATTAACAGCATTCTTCATAAACATTACAGCCATGAACGGCGTTCTAGGGGAGCTTCCACATGAAGTTCCACTTGTGCGATAAATCATCTCCATTTGTGTGGTTTGCTTCATTTTAGCCAATCCCATCATTACCATCCACTGCAAAGCCCGCCCTTCCCAACATGACAGACCCTCAGAGGACAGAGGGAGACAGCAGATCTAAAGGTAATGCACCATGCTGATGTACTGAATGGTTGATTTTAAAGTTTGTATCTCGCATGTTAACCAGAATATTTAGATATTTAGACACATTTAGATTTGGACATGTTGCAAATAAAGTTTGAGATGTGTTCTAGAGGATTTTGAGAACTATTTTAGATTTCCTTGTTTCTGACTCTAACTGATGTCCAATATTTCCCCAGCTAAAGAGTACTGCAGGGCCACATTTACCTATGATGCTACAAACGAGGATGAGCTGAATCTGAAAGAGGGTGACATTGTCCATATCCTGAGCAAGGTACAGTTTCACCACTGAGTGCGTTAAAGTTATGACATAAGGAAACCAAAAGTGAATCGGAGACGACGTCGTCCAGTGTGGGTTGCTATTTCTGACACCTCACTGTTTGCAGAACATTTCCTGTGCACAGATTACAGAAGTTAGGCGCTCTATAAAATGTAACCCCTTTTGTTTGTTGGCATCCACCCAGTAGAGTTTAAATCTGCATAGTTGTCTGTCCAATAATGCACATTGGCCTATTATCTTTCATAAATCCACCTGCTGCAAAAAATTGTGATTTTGAGGTGTGTGTGTGTGTGTGTGTGTGTGTGTGTGTGTGTGCGAGACGCAGCTCACCGTACCGTTTTAAAACGGTTTATTCTGGCAGTCGTATGTGTGCAAAGCTCCACCTTTGACGCGTTAAATTTCAGCCCATGAAGCAAAGTGATCAACACCCCGCCTGTTTGAAGTCTTCACTAAAACTATTAGGTTAAACTGAGTGGTGACGCAGCGCGCAGACATGACACTGACAAAATGACACGTGATACTCAGATATCCTGTATTCAAAGTGTGTTTTGTGTGCATGTGTTCAACAGAATAGCAAAAACAAATATTTCAGATTGTGCCATACAGTAAAAATGTAAAAAATATTTTTAATTCACATTGTTTGTTGTGGATTGACAATGTTTAAATATTTTCTTCACAATGACAAATCCTACTAAGAATTATTACCGCCATCTAGTGGAGACTGTTGAGAAGTGCACCAAGATTATTGTGATCCATTTTGCTGCCATCACACACTGATAATTTGTCTCCAGGACACGGGAGAGCCTGGCTGGTGGAGGGGGGAAATCGGGGGCAGACAAGGTATTTTTCCTGACAACTTTGTCGTCAAGCTGTCTGAAGCAGAGAGAGAGGTGAGGTCACACGCTTATTAACTGGATTATTAATAATTCCGCTTTTCCCAATGTACTGTAGAGATTTGTGCTTGCTACCATTACAGAACTGCATATTGTGACTGTCACTTCTTATTGCATTTGACTTGTTTTTGTAAGTTGATTCATATTTAAAGTAATAAAGGTTGTGACACCGTTAGTTACTATTACTAGTGTGCTACTAAGTGTTACTATTGTCCTGCAAAAATGAATCATACGACTGCTGAAACCTTAAATTGCTAAGATGGCATTGTCAAAATTCTCAAAGTGTGAAACAAGTGCTCTTATGTTGGATGTTGACCTCTAGGGTTTCTGACCTTTCACCTTCAAAAGTGTCAGGATTATTCCCTCATGTCCCACGTTCCTCTGTGTCTGACATGTGGGAGTTGGGACTGACATGTCGTCCCTCCAGAGGACTCCTGAGCTCTGAGGTCGCAGATACTCGTTTTATAGCGTACTGTTATGCTTCTGTTTTAGACTCACATGTCCAGGGGATCTCTGAGGCTATCAACCAAGTTGGACTCGGAGGAGGTAAGCTGTCAAAAACAGTCGGATTCCTCCTGTTTAATTTTAGGATGGCAGCTGTCATTTATATTCCCTCAAATCTTTGATGGAGAATGACTTTCCCGACGCATGTGGCAGTGAAGGTGCCTGCGTCCTTTTCAAGGCTTCAGCTGTGTGGTTTGGTGTGTTGATGTGGTTTGGTGTGTTAATTCGATGATCCTTTAATTTGCAGTTGTTGCCGATAACACAGGATTGAGTTGCAGTTTCTAGTTTCCGTTGTGATCACAGCGTCCTCGGAGGATGCATACTGATGAGAAATAATTTATTGGTTTTTCTAACTTGTATACAACAAAAATTAATTATTAATTCTAAAGAGTTGATGATTCATTGTTGTGAAATCATATTTTTTACAAATATCAGACTTATCATTAGCTGAGTCCCTATAGGCCTTTTGAAATTTGACAATTCATTTTTTAAGCCACTGAGTAGTTCCAGGTAATTGTGCCCCATGGGTGTCTGGGAGTCAGTGATGGGTATTTTAGAATAATAAATCTTTATTATTATTATTATTATATTAGTATGATGTCAAGAGTTTGCTCTCAAATTGTATATCTTTTACAGTTATACAGTATAGTTTGGCTTGTGATTGCGTTCAATGTCCGTTTTACTTCTTTCCCTTAAGGCAGCAGAATAATTCCAGATTAATGATTTGTTTTGATGATTTCTACACCACGTCCACCCACACCTGCTTATTCTTGTCTTTCTTCTCTTGTCAGAAGCCGAAAAAGCCGCCTCCACCATCAAAGAACATACGTAAGGAACACTTTATGCTCTTTATCTCGCTAAAATCCGTGGGAGGTGTCGGTTATTAATGGTCCTGCGTGCATTTGCCAGTCCTTCCTTTATGTACGTTCAATATTAATAATGCGGTCTATAACAACGTCCCTGTGGACGGGCCCGCTGTCTCTCAGCCTGCAGGAACTGTCTGTACAGGTTACAGTAGAAGTTGCTCGGTGTGCAAAAGTCTTGCTCTTACCTGCACATGTGCACATGCACAGGAAGCACAGCAGAGATCAGCGCTGAACCTCACAGCCGAGGGGTTTTGTTGGTTTTGCTCTTTTCGAGACATCAGCTCGTTTGCCTCTCAGACTTCCTGTCAAGGACTTGAAGGATTTTGTCAATATTTCTGCGCCAGAGAACATTATATACATTAATACACACACATCGAGAGCTACGTGGAGACATTTTACGTTGGTGTGTGGATCTAATACTTTTCCATCCAATGAGGCCAAGCAGAGGTACTTTTTCTTGTGGAAGCCGCAGCTCTCTTCCACACGCACAGTCTGCCAGTCTGTCACTCCGTGTCTTTATGTGGATGGTGATTTGTTTTTCCAGCTCTCAAGCCTGATGTCCCCAGTGCAGACAAGAAGCCCCATCCCCCCAGGACAGAGGACAAGGGTAATAGGAGTCGCCTTCCTTCTGCCAGCTTTACTTGCCATTTTTAACTGAAACTGTCCTCATATCTGTGCTCTGCCCATCAAAAGAGAACGTTATCAGTAGTAAAGCTATGATAATTTGTAATTTTAGACCCATAGTGGTAATGATTTCATAAAGACCTTTAAATGCATCACTCTGCCAGTATTTGGGTCAATTTGCATTTTCTTTTATGGATTTATGGACTTTTTTGGAAAGTTTTTGAGAGGTTGCATAATGAGTCAGGCCATTCTAGCATCGGCGAACAAACCTCTACCACCTTTTTAAGTTACCACAGAAACAATGGGGCACAAATTTGATACGGTTTATGTGCATTTGATTCATCTTGACGGTTGGTGTTTTTTGGCCGTGATCACATCACAAAGTGAAATGAGCCACGAGTTCAATCAGTGCAGGTTCAGTCTCACGGAGCAAAAACCAAGGCTCAGTCACAAGTCGGTATGAATCATTTAAAAAAACTGTGTCTTTGCGTAATTAAACTCTTTAAAACTCAGACTGATGTTTCTGCCACCAGTGATTTTATATTACACTTTATATTAGGGCTCCCAAAGATAAGAGGTCTGACTTTGTGTCAAGAATACATTAATTTACACAGTTATTGCAGGTGCTGCCTGGCTGATCACGTTGTAACCGAGGGACAAAAATGTGAAAAACAACCAGCTGGTGCACCTTATGGCTTTAGGTGTAAGAAAAGAGAAGGACCCTTGAATCAGTATTAAACATGAGCTTAAAGTTGTGATATGATGAGTGTGCTTTAATTTCCTCTGTTCTGAATACACAACATTGGAATTTACCAGGAAGTCACTCATTTGGCCGCTCTAATTATCAAGTATTGTTCAGGATGGCTGAACGTCCCTGCTGTTTTTGTCTCCTTTTATCGATATATTCTCACGAACTCCTATTTTTCTCCCTCTCAACTAACCTAATTTCCGGTGTATAAGCCGCTACCTACACGTCGAACCCTGCGGCTTGTTTAAGTGTTTTTTCCGCTCAGGAGTTTCATGCCTCCAAAAAACATCACATCAATAAATTTACAGATGCGGTCACAATGGGCCAATCGAACGCACTCACACAACGGTACGGTCAATTATTTCCTTAATTTGTTGCTTTGTGCACGCGCACCCTCATCATGGAATATAAAGGAAGAGATTCCTTTGATGCAGCTTTTAAGCTAAATGCGATCGATCCGGCTTTGACGGAAGGAAACGGCATCAGTGAATCGTGGGGAGAACTTGAAAATGTTTCTAAAGACTGGGACGAAGATAGCGAGCTGAACTAGGATGAAGTGCCCCGTGTCACTGAATTATGGGATTTTTTTTAAGCTTTCTTGGCTTTATTTGTTAATCATTGGCTTCAGCCTTGGTACAGGCAAGGTTTGCAGTTTGCAGAACAAAACTAAGTAATTTTACTGCTAAGTATTCATTTAAAAAGCTAATTAAAAGTTTTTTCATATAAGTCATTAAGGGCATCAACCTTTTCATGGTGAGTGGGCATTGAGAAAACTGGATGGGCCTGTGAATAATATGTGTAATAGGTTTTACTCTGGGAACTATGGTACTCAGATCTTCTGTCTCTTCACAGGTGAGAGGCCGTCATTGGATCACAGACCGGCCAAACCCGCAGCGCCAGTGGTCCCGCCCAAGAAGCCCATTCCTCCGCCGGGGAAAAGCAAACCAGGAGGTTTCCCACCAAAAAGGCCTGATAAGCCTCTCGTTCCCTCACCAAGCCTCAAGTGAGCCCCTCTCTAAAAAGATGCCGTCATGTGCAAATACAAGGACATTTTGCCTTTGGGTGGATAATGAACAATATTGCTAATGCGTGTAGATGTATGTGGTCCAGATGTATGTGTTCCAGTGCAGAACTGAGCAGGATCCCTCAGAGGAAACACTACTTGACCTTCTGCACTGGGAAGCACCTGCGAGTCACTTTGGTATTATTAGCCTGACTATGAACAGAGCGATCGTGTGCACATGCGACAATTTATCAGGCTGTTTCTGTCAGCAGTCACATTCCCAAGTGCCCTTTCACTTGTGACTCAGCTTCAGTTACACCAGCGATCCCTAAATTACATATATTCTCTCTCACTGTTGTATTGTTCTTATTCAAGAGGCGTTTCTTTCTGATGACTTTTGTTCCTTCGCATCTTTAGGTACAATGGGGAGGTGCCTTCACCACGACCAAAGTCAGAAAGTGACCAGTTACCTCCTACCAAAGTCAAGACAGCATCTGTGGACTATGGAGAGAAGTCTGCAGATAATGGTACGTGACACCTGACTGCTCCCACACATGCAAACTACACTAGCCAGCCTCTGAACCAGCCTGCCCATTCTCCTCTGACCTCTCACATCAACACGGCATTTTCATCGGCTGCTAACTGGATATTTCTCTTTTTGTATCAGTCTCTGTAAACCCTGGAGATGCTGGTGTGTAATAATCCCAGTACCAGCCCGTCCAACAACCAGGCCATGTTTAAAGTCACTTAAATCCCATTCTTTTACCATTCTGATTCTCGGTTTGAACTTCAGCAAGTGTTCCTGACCATATCTACGTGTTTAAATGCACGGAGCTGCAGCCATGTGAGTGGCTGATTGGCTTTTTGTCTTAACAAGCAACTGAACAGAGGTACCCAATAAAATGGCCGGTGAGTGTATGTCGGTGTAGAATTGTTTGATTTTATAGCAATTTTTGTGTCCAATGACAGGAAATTGTGTTGGTTTAAGTAGTTGGTAGCTCAGTCTGTCTGGTACTGGGCTGAGAAGTGGAGGGTTGCTGGTTTGAGTCCCGGTGTGGACAAAACATGGAAGTTGTTCTGTTAGCAGGGGAAGGAGCCCGGATACTTTCAAAGCACTGCTGACGTACCAAGGTACAAGGCTGCTCATTTAGGGCCCTGCGACGAGTCTGAAATTTTGTTAAATTGTATTATGGAAGTATGTGGAAAGATTTTTCCTTCAAAAATAATTTAAATATAATAAAAATAACAATATAGTAACTATTATGTTACTATATTGGGAACAGCGGCCACATGGGAACGCAAAGGAAAGCTGGAAGGTCACGAAGTAAAGACGCCTACGGTGTGTTTAATAGAGCTGCTCTGAGGGGACATCACAGATGAGAGAGATGATAAAGAGCTGCTAAAATCCTCACACCTCTCATCGGACAGTCAGTGTGCCAGACAGCCGGGAAACATGAAAACTCCATCTTTCCTCCTGGTCAGTGGCAGCTGCGGCTGTGTACCAGCGAGCAGCTGTTAAGTGCTGTTACACAACAAGTTCAGAAGCTTCCCAGCAGCTGATACTTAAAAGTAGGAAAGGCTCTCAAGATATTTGACTTGTTAAAATCGCTTTTAGAGTTACATTATACTGTGCACAACGTCCGGCATGCCATGATTGCTGGGATGATCCAAACTTTTAGCCATGGATGTAACTCTCTTCACTTTGTCTCTGCTGCAGATCTGATGAGTTTTGACGAGTTGTCGTCTACCTCTGAGAAGCTCTGTCACCCCACCGCCAACAGACCAAAGATGCCCGGCAGGAGGCTGCCTGCCCAGTTTGGTGGTGGACAATCGGTTAGTAAACACAGTGCAACAGCTCTATTTTTAATGTATGATTATCCTCCACTAACTTCAGGTGTGGCTTGATTCATAAGATGTACTCAGGGATATTAATAAATCTTAAATAATACTGCTTCATTTTCCTGTGAATCTCAAATACTAGCAGGAACTTCGAAGCATATTAAATTAAAAAATGTATCAGCTGAGAAGATCTTGACTTCTAAAATATAAAGATAATTAAAGGAGCTTACAGATCCCAAAGCCCCGCCCATGTCTTTTCCACCTACTTGCTCCTTTATGCTTCTTTCGTCCCCTTTTCCCCCATTTTGGCCGTGATTGCTTTAATTAGAACAAGAGGTTTCTCTTTTTGAATTATGAACTACGCCACTTGCGGTTGTGACCTTCACCCCCATTCTCATCTAATCAGCGGGGAGAGGATTGAGTGCGTCAGGCTTCCAGTCGGCAGCACTCCTCCACTTAACTGTCACAATAGTCACAGTTCAAATATCTTTCTCTGTGGATGATTCGCTCAATTTGACCCGACGGTGAGTCAGAGAAGGTATAAGCTGAAAAGTCAGAGCACAAACATTGATACATCTTTATCGACCATCTCCCTCTGCAGCCCAACAAAGACGTGAGTGCCGAGAGAACTCACAAGACAGATGAGGAGGATGGAGCCAAACCAAAGCTAACAGAAACCAGGAAGGTAACTCGGAACACTGGTGTTTCCAAGCTTCTGCAGTCTAAACTGCAGCATGGATGTAAAGAATATTGTATATCAAGGAACAGTGAAGTCCCACACCGAAAAGAAGCTTGACAGTGAGCAGCTCTCACTACTGACCTTTGTGGCTACTGTTTATCCTCTCATTCAAATCTCTCTCCACAGTTTAGTAGTAATTTACTGAGCTCAACACGGCTATTAGTTATCTCAAGATAACAAATATTACAGTGCTGCAATTTAACCGCTTTATGCAGTATTACAACAAACATTAGTTTCTATTTTCAGCACTTTATTTTCAGTTGCGGTGTGTTATTAACTAAATAAATAGGTGCCAGTTAAAACTAGGAAGATAACTTATTTCACTTTTCTGACACTGGAGGGTCGTTCAGTGTCCAATCTTATGGAAAAGCATCCTGTTGTTGCATTTAACGGATTAAATCGCTCCACCTTGTGGTCGCCGCGGGTCCACATGAGAGCTGTTAATGTCATTGTTGTTCAGATATTTAAATAAATAAGATAAACAGCCTGAAGTCTCCTCGCCAAGTGAGAATGAAACCATCTTGACCGCAAAATATCATCTCGCCACTGTCAATAGAAACTCCTGTCAGTGATTATTCTTGTTTTCATCTGTGTTGTGTTTTTTTAAATGAGGAACCACAAGCGAGATTCTCTCCGGCTGTTTGCGACGGTAGCGGACTGGAGAATATTCATTTTCATAACCTCTGCCTGAGTGACAAGCCCTCAGAAGGGATCGTCTTCACTCTATCAGGCTGATGATGAGAGGCCATTTGCTCTTATTGGTGCAGCAAATACAAATACAGGAATCAAGAGAAGGACAACAGCCCGTCAGCTCCTAAAACCGTTTTAATAGAGACATCCGCACTGAAATGAGTTGGCGTAACATTTCAAATAGAACTGTGAGCCTACATCTGCTGTAGTTTGAGGACCTTAAACTGTGCAAATCCTCTGACGAGATTTGAGTTGGTGTCTGACCCAATGGAAACGGACGCCCACCTGCTGATCACTCATCCTGCTGATTGCAGTCTTGTCCTGATTGGTCATGGTCATGACTTGTCAAACTCCCCCCCAGTGGGAGGCAAATTGCATGTTTAACCCTGACGTCAGCCTGGGGCTCTCAGTATCAGCTCAAAATATTGTCTTTCATACTGTCTCTTAATTTCTGAATGAGATTCCAATCCCTCCTGACCCATGGAGGATCAGAGGGCCAATGCGGGCCCCCGGAACCAAAGGGCTCATTCTGCATGAAATGGGATGACCGGCGCTGCTTATGTAACATAAAAAAACTGGCACCTGTCGACAATAGCAAGGCGATGTGATGAAGTTGTATAATGTCACAGCTATTATTTAAGCTTAAGAACGCAACAAAATCTCTTAACCTGCTCATTTCCCAGTTTGCCGTGATACAGTTGAGTAAATACCCTCCAGCTTCCAAGAAGTTTTGACCCCTGTTGCTCATACAACTGAGAATACAGTTGAATGTAACCAGTTCAGACAGATTTATTTACCCCCAGGGATGAAGTCACACCTGCAGCGTCGGGCCAAACTGCCCTTATGTCAACACGCCGTGGACACACTGTCCTACTGTCCACTGGTGGACGTCATTAATTATCAAGTAGAAAGGGCAATTTGCTTCAGTCACACATGCCGCGCCGCACATCCTCACACCTGAACAACTGCTCGCTCACCTTAATCACACACGCGACCCCACCTACATATTCAACGTCACCCATAGCTGTGGCTGGGGATGTATCACCTGACACTTCGGCCCTTTCGCCATTCGTTTTAGGCTGCTTCAAGTCAAATCTCACATACGGTTGTAAGGAGAAGACTGTTATGCAAATGGTTGGGATTTGCTCATGCAAACTCGACTTGGTTTCAAAGGAGAAGCGGTGCAGAAAAGAGACTGCTCAAAAAGAGCTGAGGGAAATAATTCAAACATATAATCAAATCATTTCTCAGCATGTATGTTATTTTTATATCTGTCGCCTGAGGGGAGCTGTCAACCCAAAGTTTGTAATCGGTATTGTGCAATGATTAGTCCCTGGAGACGCTCTGTCATGCAGGACCATCTCTCTTCTCCCTCTCTCTTCTGCAGCCTTCCATGAATACCTTATCCACGTCGCCATCGCTCCACAGGCCCACGATGCCCGCCGCAGAGGCCAAGCCAAGCTTGGCAACAACGGCGCCACACCCGGAGGGCGCGTTCCTCGGGGGAAGGCTCCGACTGGAGCATGATGAGGCCAGCAGCCAGCTGGAGGAGCTGAGGAACCAGATGAAGGAGCTCGTGTTGACTGTGGAGCTGCTGAAGACTCAGCAAATGTAATAAAACCTGTTTTGAACACTGATTACATTAGAATCTATGTTGGTACTTCGCCTTCTGTATATGGAGAAATTACTTAACTCAGAAATTTCACTGTTTCTTGTCCTTGTTTAGTTGAAAATGTCCCCAGCTGACAGTAATGTATACATATATGCATCATTTCTCAAGGGGGCGGGGTCACATTTGTGTGTTTTTGTCTGCAGGAGAGAGTTAACAGAGCTGCGAGAGGAGCTGGACGAGGAGAAGATGAAGCGTGTGGCGCTGCAGGTAATGCCCATTATTAACGCTGGTTATTCGTTTAGCTACGTAGCGATGCTCTGTGTTTAGGCCTGATGAGCGGAGCACCGTCACACTGTGGAAGAGACAGATGACGTCTCGTAACCGGCCTGTTCAGGGCTTCGACGGCGTCTGTGCAGTTCCGAGGTTCTTTCCTTAGTAGGATGAGCCCAGGACTGAACAACATGTACATTGTCCGATTCATCCGCCGCGAAGAATCCCGCCGCATCCTGAAACGCTCTGGATCATTTTTGTATTTTCAGTTCTGTTTTTAAACCTCATTCCATCCAAGATCTTATCGTCACGCCCAAAGAGGTGGCCGCCCACCATGCTGGCTTGTTAGCAGAGCTGGGAGCCACCTGCTGGTTTGGCTCCGTGAGCGTATCCTTCCTGGCAAATGCTGTGATGTGAAGGCAGCCCCCCGCGGAGTGCCCTGGGATTACACATCTACAGACCCAACACAGACTTCTTAAAGCCCCCTACACTTAACTTGCTCATCACGTGGAAAAAGATTTTTTTTTTTTAAATGGCGACTAGGAGATGATGAAGACCATCTTGAGATTTCAATCACACTTATTTCCCCCTTAAGGAAATGAGGGCTGTACTTCTGATTTGCTTTGAAATATGAGACTAAAGAGGAGGATCAGGATGGGCCGACACACTTCTAATTACACAAATCTAACTGAGCTAAGCTAATTACAGAAACGGGAACATTCAGAACGCCAAGGAATTTGGCTCCTGCTGAAAGAATAAAGGGCTGAATCCAGACTTGGGCTGTCTTGTGTGTTTAAAACATGACACTTTCGGCCTCCCAGCCAAACACAATAAGAGTTTTACCCTCCTTCGGAATCACCTTCTGCTGTTGCAATACTCAAAATAAGTGTCACGACCATAACAAAAACACATGGAGAACAAATAAAACTGCTAACATGATTTCTGTTTTATTATTTTTGTATATTCTCAGGTCCCCTGAGGGTCTTGGGCACTAACTTGGCTTGATTTCTCTTTTAGACAGAGATGTCAAATGTTATTAATATTTCACCTACTGGGTGTTTCATCAATGGCAAAGCGCAGGTGTTGACGGCTCCAGTGGCGTTCTGACCCTTCAGCCGATATTCTCCCCACCTTTCCTAGTGGCCGTTCCTTCTAGCTGCCCTGTGGTTCCCATTAGGCCACAGAGAACCATTTTTAAACTTGTACTTGTAAACTGGCATTTTGGATCTGTGATGTAATGGAGTCTTGTGTTTGTATCCCCTCAGAGCGAAATAGAAAAGCTGAAGCGGACCATCCAGGCGCTATGAAGCCCTGCGTTCCATCTACAGCAAGCCTCACCTTCGGCTGGTGGCCTGTCAATCAACCAGGGGCACAACCAGGGCGGTGGTGGGCAGACGGGGGTTGGGCGGGGTGGGGGGGAGGCTGCAATGATCCACCTCAAGCACAATCCTCTAACAGTTACCTTCAGAAATAATCCTTCTCTTCTTTGTAAGTTTTCCATTTGCACAGATGCATTTTGTCTTCTAAATGTAATTAATTGGAGATGTATATGTTCCTTTTTTTTTTTATTTTGCCAACACGACTCCACAAACCCGAGGCCTTACTTCAAACTACTGCACAGGACAAGTCTGCTCACTCTTCGAACCCCTCAGGGAGGGGGGTCACCCTCAGTACTACTGACTTTGTATAAAGCAGGGGGCGCTTGTTTTCCTCGCCTGGATTTCTTTCTCATGTTTTTTATGTTTGATTTTAATAGTACGAAATCGTTAAAGCAAATGAATTTCCTACAGAGAGAACCTTTTCTTTTGTCTTTTATACGAGCTTTGCTATCCAGGGTAACACTACTGTGCCTGTTCGAGAATAACAAAAATAAGTCAAAGGATATTATTTGTTTCGAATGAGAGCTTCTGTTTGGTGTCTGGAAACATGGAAATCTTTTTCAAATCTACTGACATGAATAGACAGAAACCAGTCCAGGACCTCTCATTGTGCTGGTCTCTTCTGTGGAACCTGTCTGACCCACAGGGAATGTAACACACGCAAAAAGCTCCAGAAACCCCGGCAAAGGGCTGCAATCTTCCATGACGCGCTCACCAACATGTCTGCAGCTTTGTGCACATGCAACACTTTTTTTCTTCTTTTTGTCGGAATGAATTTGACAGCACACCTTTCTAATTGCAGCCCAGCTCCACTTCTCTGTTGTAACCCGCTACGTCATTCAGAGGGGCTCCTCCCCGCCTCAGCTGCATGTGTGCTGCTGTGTGCGTGAGCCTGCGCTCCACTCATCTGTTGTCCTGCCTTCATTTTCACCTCCAAACTCGCATCCGTCTTATTCGCTGCATTCCAAGGCCTGGCGTACAGAAACACGCCATCAATCGGACTAAATAAGCTTTCTCTTAATTCCAACTCGCACCCCTCTCTCATCCATGTTTAGCTGGGGTTTGTTGTTTTTTTGTGGGGGGGGGGTTAGTGGTGGTGGGCTTTGTTGGAACCCTGATAATCTGCGTCAGAGCTCTGGAGATGTTGGAGTTGTTTGGGTAGGTGACAGCAAACATGGCTGTATTCAGGCAAGTGGGCAGAGCTGCAGAAGGATCTCTGGTCGGTCTCCCAGCAACCGCGACCTTTAACTGGAAGCATAGACTGGAAATGGGAGTCAACCTGTTGGGAATGTGGACTGAAATGGTGATTGAAACTATGGATCGATAAAGATTGGATTGAAAGCTTTGCGTAGAATCGGTGATTATTAACGACTTTGACCACCCAGTCAAGCATCTGTAATTATGTCCTTAGAGAGAATTGTTCTCATTTTATCGATGATCGCCTGGCTCTCCAGACAAGCACTCGAGCCTCAGCTTGGCCTCACCAAGTTTCCCCCGTGCACATCTGAGCAACATCTACTGAATGTGAAGTCAGGACACATATTCTCCACCTGTAGGAGACCTCCCCAGCAACACACTGATCTCCCCAGTATGTGACCCAATCCTGACATTCCCAATCAGCCTTGGTGGTTTCACCAATAATTATCTAAATTAAGTTTAAAAGAAGCTTGCGGGAGTGATTTGGGATTCTGAGCCTGCCCCAGGTTCAAATTAAAATTAAGCTGGTCATGCATTTTTTAAAATCCAGTTAGTGTTTACCTGGAAGGACGGTGGTCTGGAGCTGCAACTATTGTTTCTCATAGTTGCACCACCCTGACGTTCCCAGAGCTGACTGCACACACACACTCAAGTGTGTGTCCTGACTCCTGCACATCTAAGAATTTGATTTCAATTGTTTTGAACGACTTTTTTTTTTTTTTTGACATCTTGGCTCGCTGATTAAAACGCAGCCCAGCTCATTCGGCACAGATGTGGAGTCGATGCTGCTTCTCGTGTTCACAACCAAGTAGCTCTCACGCAGTATTTTGTGTACTTGGAAGGGGGGAAACGTGCATCACACGGCGTCCTGCATACCACAACTACTGGCTACTCTAAATCATCTCTTTGTATCTATCCGATATGTTCAAACATCCTAAATGATGCATTCCAGTCCTTCTTAGCTGCGTGTTTTCTGGTATTTACTTGTAATACAAGTATAAAAAGCATCCATGATGCCTGGTTCTGGAGTGTTTAGACCCAGTTGTCCTCTGCTGCAGCTGTGCTATTTAACTCTTGGACCATTTAAAGATGAATCAAGGGTGCACAGGCATGGATGCTGTTGCCGCAGCCCGCCACTAGAGGGCAGTCTGCTCTCCAGTGTGTCTCTATTTGACCAGCTGTTACAATGTGCCTGGCGTAAACTTGCATTAAGCACAGCGGCCCTTAAAAAACGGATCAATCTACAGGGGAAGTGGGACCAGTTTGGAGAAATAACCAGGAATCTTCCACATTCCAGAGTTTGACACCATAAATAAATCTGTGCACATTTAGACTATATTTTCAAGTGATTTTTTTTTTTTTGTTTACAAAAGCTGTATCCATGCATGAGCTGAGAAATTTCTCAAATACATAAATAAATCTTTATTTACTGTCCGTCTCTCGTGGATTTTTGCCCAACAACCCTGCGGTTTTCCTGTTTTCATGCTCCCATTCCTAAAAAATGCGAAGCATTCTCAGTAATATTGAGTACTGAAAATCATTTCAGAGAAGGTTTCCACCAAATCCTTTTGCCTTGAGTGGAGTTCTGGATGATGTGCGGTGTGTGTTATTGTATCGGCCTCCTGTCTGTGGGGTGTGGCACCAGACAGTTGGACCGGAGGGGAAGCCTTTCCGCCCATCACTCCAGTTCATGTCTGACTCGTGGTCATGAGTTCTAGTGACGGCAGGAATGCGACTGCAAATCAGCTGAAATTAATTTCTCCATTGGGTGCCTGTTTTCAGACCTGGAAGGGCCCTATAGGAGCAATTGTGGGGGGTCAGTACCTTGCTCAAGGGTACCTCGGCAGTGCTCCTCCTGCTACCAGAACGCATTCCACGTTTTGTCCACACCGGGACTCGAACCGAGAACCCTCCGCTTCTCAACAGACTGAGCTACCTCCGCCTCTTTGTTTTGCCATGCAGAACATAAAAAGACAAGATTTTCATCCTTTAGACAAATGGGACTTTGCAGAACCCATCCTGTAGTTCCAGTCCTGAAAGGTGGTGTTCTTAGTGACCGTGTCCTCCTTCCTGAGCACACGGGTTTGTGGCTGTGGTGCCGGGCAGAGGTGTCAGAAACGCCGGCGGCTCCCTGCGGATGACTGTCAGGATGGTCGTCTGTATAAGTGTGTGATGCAGTTGTGATGGGCCTGGTGGGAACCTCATGCTGCCTGAGTGGGAGCGTGGTGCCGCAGACCTCAGCCCATTCATTTGAGCTGAGGACTGTCAGATAGGTGATGCACAGACACCCAGGTGGGCCATTCTTCTAACTGGTCAGATGTAGATCTTTAAGCTGTACCAGGATTTGGAAGGATGGCGATGAAGGAAGAATTGCTTCCCCATGTGCATTTTATCTGCTGCAGGGTGATACAAGAAATCTGCAGGATTCTGGCTTAGGGCTCTTTTTTCAATCTGTGAGTGTGTGTGTGTGTGTGTGTGTGTGTTGTTCATGCTACAGTGAGCACAAGGACCTTTAACCTGGTCCTTAAATCTTTAAAGGCCCGTTTAATGGTTAAGACTTGGGTTTAAGGTTGAGCTTGGAGCTGGTCTGGGTTTAGCATTAGTTGTGATGTTAAGTTAAGGGGCATTATGTCTGTGGAAGTCCTCACAATGATAGTAGTCCAACTGCACAATTCATACATTTGATAACATTCTTAATCTTTTTTTTCTTAAGCAGGGTGCTGTGTGAGCACCTTGAGGTACCTTGCTCAAGTGTACCTCGGCAGCGCTCTGAGGTATTCCTGGCACCTCCACCTGCTACCGGAACATCTCCCAAGCTTTGTCCACACCGGGAACAGAACCGGGAACCGTCCGCCTTCTCAGCCCAGTAATAGCTTCTTGCCACTCAGATGGAGATGGAGGTTACGATGGTGTGACCTCTACTTCGGTTTGTCCTTGGCAGAGCTCCAGCACGTCCCCTCAGTATTTACCCTCTGCTACTACCCTACGCTGGTGTTCAAGGGGCTCAATGGAAACCCTTAGGGGTGGGTTTGGGGGAGTGCACCATTCAACAGGTGGTTCTAAGACCTGTTCTACATGTACTCCCTTTAATGAATACTATCAGGGACGTCTTGGACACTTGTCAAGGGCGTCCCCTTGCCTGAGGACAGTTGGGCTCCAGGCCCCCCTCCATCCCTGCTGAGGGATGACGAGGACAGTCGGATGGACGTGCAAGTTTCATTATGTTTCCTTTATGGTGCAAACACACGTGCATGCTTATGGAAATGATGGTGTACGTAAATGGCCTCTCCCAGTGAGTTCTGGGACAGCTTTCCCATCCTGATCTGGAGCAACTGGTGGCCGACCAAATATGGAACCAGCATTTTCCTGCCGCTTCATCACTTTGCTTGGATGGCTGATGCTAATCCCTGGACCATCCTCTGAGTAGTTATCCGTTATGTCACAGCAGCGTGGGCATTCCAGAAGATATAATAGCGTTAATGTAACCAGCCCAGCGTGGCGTGAAGGGCAGGGGCCCCAAATTTCCTTAATGGATTCGAGGGCTTACCCCCCCTGTGATGAGCTTCTCTGTTGATTAACAGCCTTTAAGAGTATTCACACATGCAATGATTGGAGGGGATCCATAAAACCACTGTCTGCGAGCTGTTGTTGTGATTAAACAGCAGCTGCACTAATTTATCCAGGACTCCAGTGTGTATGTGCGAGGAAGCAAACCTGCTCATTTGCACATGTCAATGGCCAAAAGGGAATTTGCAGTATTTCGACATGTGGCTTTTGTTGCACTTCTGATGTTTCAGATGGATGCAGCCACGTGCAAAGATCCACAGACAGCCAGCAATTCAGGAGCGTAGCGTCCGAGCCAGTATGGAGCGGTATGAAAAACCCCATACAGAAGAGAAAGCCTGAAGGTCATTTTCATCAATGTTGAATGTTTCAGTCGGCACCAACTGCACGCTTGCCTGAGCACCGACATCCGAACTGAATAATGAAAAGCAAAGACAAGAGAATGTTGCATAAGTTGTCTGTACGTCAAAGCTGCTGATCACAGATTCAGAGGAAGAGACAGCACACGCCTCTCTGACTTGACTGTTTTGGGCAGCTTAAAGCTCACTCAACACTAGTTTATCATTAAACATTTACCCATTAATGTCCAGTCATTAACAAGTGCTTTAAGATGTAATTGATGCTGCTGTCGCAGAATACATTGACATATAAAGTACTGAGACAATATAATATATTTGTATCTGACTAGAGCTGAAGATAGGCACCATGCAAATGAAGGCCGACCTCGCAGATTAAGGAAAATTCCTTTAGTCGTTGTTTTTTAAGGACAAGTCGGCCAGCAGCAAGAGCCCCATCCACTTTGACCTTAATGGAGAACGTTCTCTCCCAATTGGGCTCATTTAATCATCAATGTCATCAGAACTCTCCATTAATTTGTGTAAATAATCATTGTCGCAACAGAACCACTTAAGTGCCAAATGAATGCAATGCTGCATTAGCGAAAACATCTAATCTTGGGTTATTCCACATAACCAGATGTCCCACTTTCAAACCAGAAAGGAGTTTTGTATAAAGCAAACCAGACATCTTCCCTCCCCCAGGACTGGAATGCTGTGCCTTTTGTAGCCAACATTACCATCTCTTATCACGTTACAGTTGAGCCAGTTGTTGCTGTTGGAAATGAGAGACGGGTGAAGATGTCAGTGCAAATGATTCACCCAACTTCAGCACACACGCAACAGAGCCTGCATGAACCTGATTTGTTAAAGAGGTGATTTTACATGCAGGGTGTGCATGTGTGTGTGTGGGGGGGGGATTGGTTGATGTCTTCCTATGTTTAGAGCCGCCGCCGCATGTAACAGGTTGGTTTTCTAAGCATGGAGTTCACCTGTGGGGCGTTCCTGTTTAGGGTGGATATCAGGGAGCATCAGGGAGCCTGCAGTACACCATCACATGCAGCAGCATTAGCTTGTGTCCAGTTGTGAGCTGCAGTTGTTGATTAGGCAAATAAAAGTTAACATTATAGTTATTAGACACATATTGAAAATGACATCACCACTGAAAGCCAACAACTAAATCAGTTTAAACTATAGTAAACAGCGGTAAAAGAGCAAGTGTTGATGTGTATGTGTGTAAGATGCGTATGATTATTTCCTAGGTGCTCCCTCATATCGTATAGCACAGTATGGTGTAATGCAGGACAGTATAGTTGCCTCCACCAAGAAGGATATGAGAATAACTCAAAAGGTTCTAAACGGATTTTCATGAAATTATTATAAAATATTGATCATGGACCAAGAAAACAATGATTACATTTTCATCACAGTACATCCTGGATTCTGGAGGGACTTTGACCTTCCAACCCTTCCAAATATATGAAAGACCTTACAAATATCAAAGACAAGCTACTACGCTAACGTTGTTTTACTACTGCCCATGTCGCTGCTGTTTAGTGCTTTATTCTGGTTAGATATAGTTAAGAAAATCTTCAAACCTAAATAAAGTTTCACTGCACAGATTATGTCCTTGATCCACACATCAGACACGCCTATGCTGCTTCTGCTTAGATTTGATCCATACGGTTCCCAGAAATTAGCATGATAGAGGAAATCACGTTGTGGCCTCTTTTGGAGCTTCTTGCTGCTACTGAAGGCAGAGACAGTGATGTACAGGAAATCAATGCTTGGGCTCTTCAAAGTAACTCAAGATCTTTCAGTTTAATCTACTTTCACTAATCGTGTGTCAAATCCATAATTGCCCCCTGCCACCTGTCAACACGTCACATGCAACAAACAAAAGTGACAAAGTTCCTGCAGACAGAGCTGCACATCAGTCAGTCCACAACACCTCAGGTTCAATCGTCAGGCTATTGAGTGCTGCTCGTTTTATGGGAGGAATTACCAGAAGCTCAGCGGGTGGACCGCAGGTCTCTAGCTCCAAAAGTCCGCCACACAGCGGTTATTACACTTACAGTTATCCAAAAAATTGGAATTTCTGAAAACTCAGCTTGACGTCTGTGTGATTTTATGGTTAGTTCGTCTGAAACACAAAGTTTGATGCATCGCTATTAAAGAGCCAGTTTGTGCTGGTTCTCTTTACTGCGGAAACAAGTGGAATAAAATGCACAAATAACTATTTTAGATTTTTTTTTTTTAACCAATGAAAAGCAATTCAAATTCTTAAATGTTGTTCCAAACCACCTCCCAAGACTCCTGGTCCTGGTACCGAAGGCCTCAAATGGCATCAACAACCATTATTTTGTCACTGCTTCTGCTGTTTTTGATCCAAACTGACCATCGGTTTTACAGGCGTTTTTATCCTTGAGCATGCCTTAAACATACCCAGATCTGCCCAGACCCAGTCCGCTGGCCTCTGAACACCGAACCCGGCAAGAGAAAAGGGCATCAGGGGGAAAACGTCTTCTTTTAGACGTGGACTGTGCATGTGTTTGAGCCTTGTGCTGTTGCCAGGTGCGCCGTGCCCCAGTGTTTACTACGCTCACTGTAAAAAATGCTGAATGCTGAATGTTCTACACCGGTGCTGTACAATGTCCTGACCCAGACGTTCACCTCCTGGTTGGGAACAGCTCTGGTCAGGACACATGCGTACTTCTCGATCTCGTATGGTTCCAATTCATCTCCGGCAACCAGCCAAGTACGCACCAAGTTTCCCTCTGCCTGTTTTATCAAGTATTCACTGGACCTGGGACAAATATTTATACCCCAGTGAATTTCCCATTGGCTAGTGGGAGCAGCAGCAGTGGTGAAAGGTCTCTACTTCAAAGTACAATTATCTATGAACTACAGAAGTTCACAAGACTGTGCCTGCGTGTTGAAGATAAACAAATGGCTGCACTGGGCTGCTACTGCCATCTAAGACCAGAGACCAGAACCACCAGGATCATTAGAGACCCATGTCAGCCCAGCAATGACCTGTTCCAGGGAAAAGGTGTAGGAGTAGGATGCACAAAATGCCATTTCTCAATTCACAGTAAGTAGGCATGGTTTTGTGAACAGCTGTAGTACACACTTTACTTGGAAGTACACACTTTGTGCCATTGCAGCTTCTTCTTCTGCTTAACAGGTAAAATACGTACATTGTGGGATACCGAGCTGTCCCAAGTCCACACAAGTCACAACTGATGCATACTTGATCAAATAGGCCGAGCAAGTACAAGTTTTAGGGAAACTTAGAGAGTACTTGAAAGGGTGCCAACTTTGAAATGGAACCCGACTGGGCACTAGAACGCAAGGACCAAGAAGTACACATATTGAGAAATGGCCTTGGGAGCTTGTTCCTGCACGCTATGGGGCTCAACCCCCGCACAGAACCTTGTGCAACACCGTTTTTAAATAATCACTATTTAGAACATTCGTCATTTGGAAGTTTCGGCGCATTCAACCGTGACTTTGAAGTAGAAAGTTTTTCAACAGCACCTGTGTCAACTTACAGAGCAACACGTTCTGCACGAATATATTGTTATTGCTAACATGCTAAATGCAGGTGCAATTCCATTTTCAGCTGCCGCTGCTGTCGAGGGTGCCGCCAACGCATGTGTGGCGCTCTGCTGTTGTTTATCACAGCTGACGCTGCGCTAATGCCAGAGCCACAGAGAGCATCGCACGCTCTGAGGAGCATCTTGTGTTGTTAACCCGTCTCCTGGGACTGGCATGATCTGGTCTTACTGGAGCAATCTGCTCTGCTTTGAAAATCCCAGCCTGCATTTTCAGAGCCGTACAGATGTCGACATTAAACTGTTGAAATGCTCCATTTTACCCACAAAGATGAGTCTCAATCACTCATTGATAAATTGAATTTACACAGACATCTCATTGATAAACTCTTTTCATGCAGCACATGCAGAGTCCGATGGATTCTGTGGAATTTAATTTAGTTTTGACACAAATAGAATCAGGACTTAGTGTGTATTTGATCCCTCGGCCACCAGTAGCACAATTTGTTAGAGCTGTTAAAAATGTGGGTGTGGAACCAAAAGGTCCGGCTGAAAGGAAGCGAAGGGTGTGGACAGGTCTGAGACGGAGGACAAAGCAGGACGCTTTTAATGGAGGAAAGGTTGGCACCACTTCTACCCGCTACTTCTTCATCACTGCATCCAGGAAACAGGAGTCACAAATGCAGACAGGATGCACCTGGATGGCTGTTGTACGCTTGGAATGAAATCAGGTTGGATTTTTATCCAGAGACTCCCTTGGACTGCTTATAGATTTGTGTGCATTACGTAAGCGATGATGTAAACTCTCCATTTTTACCAGTAAGTTGTGCACAGGTGGAGATCGTGTAGCCATCCTTCATTTTTGATGTTGTGGAGGAAGGAGGGTTGACGCCACATAGCTGACCTTGTTTAGATTTAGGTTGTTGGGGTAAAGGGCTCATGGAGATTCTGGATGGCTTTAATTCAGAGAGGATCATAACAATGGCGTCACAGCAGGACCTCAGCTACCGAACTGCAATATATGGATGGAGATTAACCAAATTCGACTTCTGAGAATTTACCTCGAAACGAATAAGTAAGAAAAAGATCTGCCTCATGTCTGAGGGTTAATAACGTTTGTCTACACTTTGTCTTGGTCCATTTGGCCTAATCTCTTTAATGCTGCCTAGTAAAACCAAGTCACTGGCCTTTTCTGATGGATGTCAAAGTTCCCCAGCTGCTACGTCAACATGCACAATGGGAACTATTGAATCTCTGCAGCAGAAACTGCCAGAGGAGTAATCAGATGTTCTGAGGGAATAATTTCAGTCACTGAGTCCGTGAACCACATGATGTGTTCGAAGAAAAAAACCTTGAGAACATTCTTGTTCTCAGCATTTGGGTGTACTGTCACATGCACTCGGTGTATTTCTCTTTAATAAGTGAGCCTTTTGAAAGACTGGGCTTTTGTATATATATTTATTACTACAGGAGAATTTTAGCAGCCTCGGGAATGTTAGCTTCTCCACGTCAACATAATCTATTGGCAGATGTTTCCAAATCCCAAATGTATGCAAAGTCTCCATGCTAGCAAGGTAAAGCAAAAACTACAAATTATCGACAATAAAGCCTCGCTGACTGTTTATCTTTAGTTGACTTTAATTCTACTTCCAGCCCAAAATCAGCAAAGCCTGCCAAAACTCCAGAAGAGAACTGGAATCACTGGTGGCAACAAGCACCTCAGTAGCACCAATGTAAATTATTGAATATAGAATCTTTATTGATTCTGATCTTTGACCATGCACCAGAAACGTTTAGAGGCACTGCTTTTAAAATTCCTTTTAGATATTTCAAAGTTATAATGTGGTGTTTCATTTAAAGGGAAATGGGCTGTCTAAATACATAAAATAGCTGCTTTTCTCAAGTTTTTTTTTGTATTGCCAAATCTAGATGTTTCAGGTTATGCATCAACAGAACACGTTCAGGTCTCAGGAGAGTAATTATTCACTATTTCTAGTTGTGCACAATCACTTTTACTCAAAGATCCTGTGACAAAGAGGTTGCAGGGCCGCACACAGATGATTTATTGATAAAAAGTGGGTCACCCCATTCCAGAGATGCTGTCATTACAATCACATGCTCAAACTTAAAACTGAGTTGCATAATAAAGGTCTTTGTAAACAAGCTAACAGGAATAAGCAAGAGAGGTCATCCCATGTTGGTGTCTCTGAACCTCTCTTGTTGATGTGCTGCATTTGTTGGGTTTTCCTCTCTTTTTTCTGTCTCTCCCAATGCAGCTGGCCTGAATTAGACAGGTTCTGTGGAAGGTTTTTACCTGTTAACAGGGAGTTATTCCTTGTCTGTGTGGCTGGGGTGGGGTGGGGTAGTGGGGGGTGGGGGTTGGATTCAGATTAGATTAGATTAGATTCAACTTTATTGTTATTGCACATGTACAGGTACATAGCAAAATGCAGTTTAGCATCTAACCAGAAGTGCAAAAAGAGCAGCAAGTGCAGATATAATGAGTAATAAATAAATTATGTGCTGTGTAATGTTATGGTACTTTGCAATGATTTACAGGTTGTCATATGGACATACTGTATCTTACAGATGGGTATGTACCTTAAATGCCTATAAGTGCAGAGACTATTTACATAAGGCTAGAGGGAATGTGCAAATGATAAATCAGGAATCTACAGATGAAAAGTCAGGCTTAAGTGCAGAAATGTGCATAAATAAGTTTAAACTGTAGCTATGTAGGATATTAAGCTATTGTGTAGTTGTGTAAATATAGTGCAGTGAGATGTGAAGTGGTGTACTGGGGGATACACCACTTCACATCTCACTGCACTCCATCCCCAGAGCTGTGTCCTTGCTGAACCCCCCCATCAGCTGGAGTTCAGCAAGGACACAGCTCTGGGGAAGAAGGTGGTCTTCAGTCCGCTGGTCCTGGTTCTGAAGGTTCTGAAGCGCCTACCTGAGGGCAGGAGGGAAAACAGTCTGTGGGCAGGGTGGGAGAAGTCCTTAAGGATGCTGCGTGCTCAATGATGGCGGCACTTCTTCTGGACATCCTCGATGGCTGGAAGTGGGGTCCCTGTGATTCATTGGGTCTTTTTCACCACTCGTGCAGAGCCTTGCGCTTAGAAATAGTGTAGCTTCCTACCAGACTGTCACACAGTTTGCTAGGATGCTTTCTATCGCATAGCGATAAAAGTTCACTAGGATGGCTGAAGAGAGGTGGTTCTTCCTCAGTGTCCTCAGGAAGAAGAGGCACTGGTGAGCTTTCTTGATCAGGCTGGAGGTATTTGTGGTCCAGGATAGGTCCTCCAAGATATGGGTCCCCAGGAAATTGAAGCTGGAGACACACTCGATGGCCAACCCGTTGATGTGGATGGGATCATATGTGTCTCCTCTCGCCTTCCTGAAGTCCACTTTGAGCTCCTTGGTCTTGCTGGTGTTGAGGAGCAACACAGTCGTGGGTGTAGAGCACAAGGAATGGGCTCAGCACACAGCCTTGTGGCACACCGGTGCTGAGTGTGATGTGGTGGAGCAGCTGTGACCTGACCTAACATGCTGTGGTCTGTTGGTCAGAAAGTCCATAGTCCAGTTACATAAGGAGGAGTTGATGCCCAGGTCTCCATGTTTGGTGTTCAGCTTGGAGGGACGACAGTGTTAAAAGCTGAGCTGAAGTCAGCAAATGACCGTGGTGTACAATAGAGAAAAGTACTAAAAGAAAAAAATAAAAATAAAAGACTTGTATGTTATGTACATTGCTATGTACATTGTACAGTATATACAGAAATTATAAAAAATTATGTACAGGAGGAGTGTCAGACAGTGTGAAGACAAAAAAATAAGGTGCAAATGAGATGTGCAAATAAGACATACCAGAGGTAGGATGATTTGTTAGTGCAAATATGCCAACCCTAGGTTATTGGTGCTACATTAAGAGTTGTGAATATTGTAAATTCTGACTGCAGTTGGGATGAATTACCTGCGGTAACGTTCCCTTTTACACCGTGGGTGTCTGCTGCTGAAGGAGCTGCTTAAGGCCCCCACAGTCTCGTGTAGGGGGTGAGAGGGGGTGTCCATAATTGATGTCAGCTTGGCCAACACCCTCCTCTCACCCACCTCCTCAATGGAGTCCAGAGAACAGTCCAGGACTGAGCCAGCCTTTCTGACCAGCTTGTTGAGTCTCTTCCTGTCCCTCTCTGAGCTTCCACAGCTCCAGCAGACCACAGCGTAGAATATCACCGATGCCACCACAGAGTCATAAAAAGTCCTAAGCAGTGACCTGCACACTCCAAAGGACCTCAGTCTCCTCAGCAGATGGAGACGACTTTGGCCCTTCTTGTACAGGGCGTCTGTGTTATGAGTCCAGTCCAGTTTATTGTTGAGATGAACACCCAGGTATTTGTACTCCTCTACGATCTCAATGTCCAAACCCTGGATGTTCACGGGTGCAATGTGAGAAGCCTTCCTACTGAAGTCGATCACCACCTCCTTTGTCTTGCTGGCGTTGATGCGCAGATGATTCAGTTCACACCAGGCGACAAAGTTGGTGATGACCTCCCTGTATTCCAGTTTGTTCCCCTCCGACACACGTCCAACGATGGCTGTATCGTCGGAGAACTTCTGGAGGTGGCAGCTGTCCGAGTTGTGGCTGAAGTCCGATGTGTAGAGAGTGAAGAGGAAGGGAGAGAGAACTGTACCCTGCGGGGCCCCCGTGCTGCAGACTACCACGTCGGACTCACAGTCACGGAGCCTCACGTACTGTAGTCTGTTGGTGAGGTACAGGTACAGTCGACTCCGGCTCCCTCCATCTTCCCTCTCAGCAATGATGGCTGGATTGTGTTGAAGGCACTGGAGAAGTCAAAGAACATGACTCTCACAGTGCTCCCGGTGCTCTCTAGGTGTGAGAGTGACCGGTGCAGCAGGTAGATGACAGCGTCATCCACACCAATGCCCGGTCGATAAGCAAACTGTAGAGGGTCCATCTTGCTGTCCACCAGCTGTCAGAGGTGGGTGAGAACAATCCTCTCCATGGTCTTCATCAGGTGAGAGGTTAAAGCCACTGGCCTGAAGTGGTTGGGCTCCCTGGCGTGCGCAGTCTTAGGAACCGGAACCACACATGATGTTTTCCACAGTAGTGGAACTCTCTCCAGACTGAGGCTCAGGTTGAAGATGTGCAGGAGTACTCCACAGAGCTGATCTGCACAGTCCTTGAGTAGTTTGGAGTTGATGCCATCAGAGCCAGTAGCTTTCCTTGTCTTGGTCCTCCTCAGCTCCTTCCTCACCTGATCAGCTGTAATGGAGAGGCGAGGTGTGACTCCTGGTTGGTATGGACGGGGGTTGGACTGTGGGGGTCGATCTGGCAGGGGGTGGAGGGAGGTGGCGTGGTGTGAGGAGAGGGCTGCCGGTGCCGGAGGTGTTATGGGGGAAGAGGGGGGATGGTGATGTGACAGCACAGTCAGGTCTGGGCTTTGATGAGTGGGAGAGGCAGGGGCAGCACAGTCGAATCTGTTGAAAAAGGAATTCATCTCGTTTGCCCAGTCCAGGCCCCCAGATTCAGGGCCCCTCCCGCTGTCCTTTGTGTGGCCTGAGATGGTTTTTAGGCCTCTCCAGACTTCCCTGGCGTTGCTCCCCTTGAGGCGCTCCTCCAGCTTCCTCCTGTAGCTGTCCTTGCCTCTCCTGATCCCCCTTCTCAGCTCCTTCTGGACTCTCCTCAGCTCCTCCTTGTCCCCAGATCTAAAAACCCTCTTCTTCTCATTCAGCAGGGCTTTTAGATCAGGGGTCACCCAGGGTTTGTTGTTGGGGAAACACCGAACCTTCCTGGTAGGCACGATATTTTCCACACAGAAGTTGATGTAGTCCGTGATGCAGGTTGTCAGGCCGTCGATGTCCTCCCCGTGTGGTTCACATAACACATCCCAGTCTGTGGTGTCGAAGCAGTCCCTCAGAGCCATGCTGGTCTCCTCAGACCAGCTCCTTACATACCTCTTGGTGGGTGGTTGTTTATTCACCATAGGTATGTATGCAGGGGACAGATGAACCAGGTTGTGATCAGAACGGCCAAGCGGGGGGAGGGGGTATATGCATCCTTGGTGTTAACATACATTAAATCCAAAGTTCTATTGTCTCTTGTGTGGCATTTCACATATTGGGTGAAGGTTGGGAGAGTGGAGGACAGAGAAGCATGATTAAAGTCACCAGAGATGATGAGGGACTGGGGGTGCGATGTCTGAAGCTTTGAAACTATGGTGTGTACAGTCTCGCAGGCAGCAGCGGCATCGGCCGATGGAGGGATGTAAACGGTTATCGCGATAACATGCGAGAATTCCCTCGGGAGGTAATATGGCCGAATGCTAACCGCTAGCAGTTCAATGTCTTTGCTGCAGTACTGCTCCTTCACCCTGATGTGCCCTGGGTTACACCATCTATCGTTCACAAACATCACAATGCCCCCTCCTTTCCTCTTACCGCTCTCATTAGCTTTCCTGTCCGCTCTCACGAGTTGAAAACCGTCCAGGGTTACGTGTGAATCCAGCGAGAGTCCTGTAGTATCTGACCTGTTCTATGCAGGCTTTACGTCTGTAAGGCCTTAATGTGTTTAACTGCCAACCTAAGCACAATATCAGGACATCCTCCACATGTGTGTCCGGTGTCTGGTTCCTTTAGGTAATAGGAGCTGCTAAAGGACAACACTGGAGCCTGGGGGCCCCTGATACTCCTCACTAGGAGGATGTATATCATGAAGCATCTTCAAGTATTACCTTTTTTGGTCATAACTGAACACCAGACCATTGGGTTGACCATACGGTATAGTGTGAGGTCATCAGAAAAGAATGTGTTTACTCGGCTCTATAAGAAGGGGGAATTGAGGTTGACTCCCCGGAGTTCTTCACCATCGGGACCTCGAGACCTCCCTCGGACAAACTGCAGTGTTCGATTGATGCCTGACTGTTCTCTCCAATAAACATCTTTGATAACCAAGTCGGTGTCTGCGAAGTTTCCTTCCTCATCAACACATCTCGGCAACCACCAGGAGAAGATTCACAACAGTCCATTCAGCCAGGTCTCTGTGAAGCACATGAGGCTACACTCCCGGTACTCCCTCTGTAGCCTGGTTAGCGCCGACAGCTCATCTATGTTGCCCATGATGACCGATGGTACAGATGGTTTATACCGTCTTTTCTTCTCCCGACGCAACGTCCCTGCTCTGCATCCCCTTCTCCGTCTCCTTAATTCCGTGGGGATCACCGGTATTTCCGCGGGGAGTACCCTCATGTTGCTCAGTGCTAACAGCTGTTCCCGGGTGTAAACAATGGAGTCATGGTTGAAGGGGTCAGCCGATGTAGATTTAAATAGTCCCAGAAGGATGAAAAGACAAAAAGATAGTCTCACAAGTTGTACACCCGAAGGTGCACACTTCCGACCGAGACTGGTACAAAAGGACGCACGAAAAAAGTATAAAAACACACTAAAAAATGTAAACACGCTCGGAGCTACTGTAACAAGCCGCCACTCGTGCGGCGCCATCTTGGAAAGTATTACGCACCCCCAGCAGGAGACGCACCTCCTTGTTCATCCATGGCTTCTGATTGGGGTATGTGCTAATCTGCTTCGTGGTTGCGTTGCCGTCTATAGTGGTGGTGATGTGGTCCAAAACAGATGAGGTGAGATTGTCAATGTCGGCATGTAAGCCACAGCTGGCCTGGGGAGTAAACATACTCCAGTCTGTTGGTTGAAACATCTCCTGGATTACAGAGTCTCCCCCTGCCACCCACACCTTGATGGTCTTCACTGACGGCCTCGCCCGGTTGATGAGGGATGAATACTTGGGATTGAGGAACAAAGAAAGGTGGTCTGATTGTCCTAGGTGGGGGCGGGGTTTTGCCGGATGTTTGTGTAAACATGGTCCAGGGTTTTGCTCCCTCTTGTATTGCAGGAAACATGTTGGTGGAATTTGGGAAGCTCCGTTTTTCAGTTTGTGTGGTTGAAATCACCCACAACAATAAATTCAGCCTCCAGGTGGGCGTTTTTTCTGTTGGCTAATGGCTGCATGAAGTTTGTTTATTGCGAGTGTGGCATTAGCATCCGGGGGAATGTAAGCTGTAGTTACTATTATGGATGTAAATTCCCGAGGCAGATAAAACGGTCTACATTTACCAAGATAAACTCAAGGTTAGATGAACAGTGTCTCCTAAGAGTAATATAATCCATACACCAGGTCTTGTTGATATAGATGCACAGTCCCCCACCTCTGGTCTTACCAGAATCATCAGCTGTTCTATCTGCCTGTTCTGCCTGTTGAGGCTGTAGTTGAGGCATTGTGTTATTGCTGATTCAGTGCCAACAAAGCAGAGTGGATTTGAAACTGGGGAAAACTGAATTTGAAAGATTATAGAAACCAAAACAACAACTGAGCTAGAGTTATGCAATTTGAACCCTGTCATTGGTCCAAAGAAATGGATTGAAACTCCATTTTTCTTCATTCTCTGGAAAACCTTCAGCTTTCCAGGATTGTTTGATAATGTTGCTGTAAATCAAAACATCTTGGCAAAATGTTCGCTTTCTGCTATTTAATCAACTGCCACCGGCCAGTTGGGTAACTTGGCTGTTTTTTCCATTAAAAGATCAAATCAACTGAATTCTGTTATTATTCATGGAACCATGACGTGAGTCGGTATTTATAGCCGTCAGCTTCCTCACAGACTCAAATCAACATCGCTGAGGTTTACCCTGATTAATTCTGATTGTAATCCTCATATCACAACTTTTCCTGCCACAGCACGGCCACAAAGTTAAAGTTACAACAACTGGCAGAGAGCAACAACAGGCCAGTTGACTGTGGTCTCATCAAAGCTGGGATGAGGACCCCTCCAGTGAGCTGCACGCAGCATCACATCCCTTCATTGTCAGCCTCTCGGCCCTCCACTGCGCTCGTGCTTTAATCTTATGTGTCATCTTCACCACATTTATTCCCTGAAGGTTCATCCGGATGCAGAACGCGTTCCTGGACAGATGTGACAGGGGTTATGCATTCATCTCCTAGGGCAGCCCATAATTCAGCCCCAGCCAGATGCACCGATCTGTCCCTCTGCTGGAGTTTAGGCGTGAAGCACTGTGACTGGGATGCAGCTCTCTTGACTTTAATTTATTTTTTTTCCTGTCATGTAAACAGCTGCTCTTGTTCCACTTCTTACTGGTTTTACTCCTCAAACTCCCACAGCTGTTGTGTCCTGACCAGCTCTACTGGGCTGGAGACCTTAAACTAATATGTCCTGTCGAGCTCTTTAAAGTCTTTAAAATATGTTTATCATTGTGACTGAAATGCTGTGGGAAATAACAGCTTCGCTTAACGCTTTCTTTCTTTCCTTTTTTTTGCCACTATTGTTGTTAAAACTCCCCCTTTTGCACTTAATTTGCAATCATAGGCAGTGACAATGACGCTGCACTTTCCCGGTTATACATTTAGCCTGTGGCGGCTTCACAGATGCAACAACGATGATGCAATTGGGTTTATTTGATGAGATGAGGCTCATAATACAACAACAACAAGAGGAAAAAGCATAAAAGTTATGGCTGAATTAAAATTATTAGTTTTACTTCCATACATAACTTGTTCCATTATTTGACACCATAAATAAAAATATGAAAACTCTTTTCTGTCGTGTGTATACTCCTAATTTTTTTTTTTTTTAATTAAAGTGTCCCTGTGAATTATATCTCTCTTTCAGGAAACTTGTTCTGTCTGTGTCCAGTTGATAGTTTATAAGTCTCGTTTTAACATTACTTGAGGAGTTTGTGGTCCAAAATGGTCTAAAATCAGACTGGCATATTTGAGTCTCACAATTTTTTCATTGAAAATGATTGTATAGAGTTGTAAATTGTATATATAGTTGTAAATAGAATTGCCTGTGTTGGGATGTCGTGGTTACTAGCAAAGGTGCCATATGAAAATGTGACACCTTTGCTAGTGACCACGACATCCCAACACAGTGCCTCAGAGTTAAAACGGTCGTTGCTGCTTGAATTTTGTGGGATTTGACACCCTCCTGATGGTTCTACGGTGGCTGAGAAGGGCAACACAAAGTAAAATTCATGAAACACTTCTACAAAGTTTGAGACAAATTACAATTGAAAAACATTTTTACATTTTACGAAGCAAAATTCCCAAAAACCAACCCCCCCCCCAAAAAAAAATTAACAAACCAGGATGAACTTCTAGTGATGATGAAACAAAGAACACATTTACCTACTCTAAAACAAATGATCAGAGTTCAACAGAAGTGATCTGAAGTTACTCTGACGTTTGGACCAATGATGGATAAAAGGTTTCTGTCAAATGACAATGAGAATTTATTTTGTCCTTATTACTGTTGCTCCAGACTGAAGCCACAAAACCTTTGGAATAATAGTGCAAAATCATAAAGAGAGCAAAAAGAAGGCAGCAAAAAGACAAGAATGATGAATAAAACAGGTAAACATCTCAGAACTTTCAAATAAACATATCAGATGTGCACACAGAAATTGTTTTAAGAGCTTTTTTTTTTATTATGTGTCCTCAGTGAAGTTGCTGTATGATTTTTAAAATTATACTAAAAGATAAAAAAGAGGAACTCTAATAAATAAACATCAGAGGTTTTACTATTAAAATCTCCAAAAATAACATTGTGATTGATGTTGCACACAATGTGAATCATGCCGTGAACAAACACACACACACACACGTTTCCATTTTACGTCTCCACCCGCCTTTCTCATTACATCTGTGTGAGTTGTTTCATTTTGTCTGTGGATTTCTGGCCCACGAACGCACTGCAGCAGGGAGAGAGAGCCACTGCAGAGGCCTCCTGCAGGTCTCCTCCTGATCACTGAGGTCACAAAGAGGTCTTTTCTTCAAATCTTCATTCTTTTCACAGTTCTCGCTCTCATTCAAGTGCCCATCATCCATTTCACAGCTTTGTCGTACTCCCGTTGTAAAGCAGACAGAGTCTTGCTCCATTTGTCGCATTGATTGACAATTTTCCTTCCCAGAGAAAGTTTCTCCTCATTCCTCACTTCTCTGTTCAACACCTGAACAGAATGAATATAGTCAGTCTGTGGTAAATTATGTGGAACACTATAATGTGATACACTTTAAAGGCTTCAGCTTACAAATCTATACCAGAACATGTGTGTTTTTTCTCAGCTGCAATTTGAGTGACTTGACAAAGAGCTTTGATTTTCTGTGGTTTGGGAAATGATAAATCACACTCTTTATGAAACCCTTTTTCAATGAATACACAGTTGATATGAAGTAAAACATTTAATCACTAGGAAATAAATCAGTTGATGGCTGGAGGGTGAAAACAACAGTGTCGACATAGAAACGGAAAATAAATGAACAAATTATCTATGTTTTTTAAAATACCACAATAAAACTTGGGGTCCGTACGCTGACTCTGATCACTCCAAATGTACAACAACATATGTATTCAATGTCACCAACTGACAACTACCCCCTGTGGTGTTTTGGGTTAAATTATGTCATCAACATGTTAACTTGAATCTACTTTAAAGATCTGCCCTCACAGTGAGATTAAACAGGCCATAAGAGAGTTAAGATGAATGAGGAAGAGTCGGCACCAGGCCAGACAACAAGGACGGGGTGATGAGGACAAAAATGAAAGCTATTTAACCAGTGTGGGAAAAAATGGCAAATGAATGAAAACCTATATTTCCTAAAGCAATGGAGTATCCTAGAGACCGAAACAGAAGGTGCCATTATGATTTACCGAGGGCGACATCCCTCTGGTGAAACGCACATCAACAGACCCTTCATTATTCATGCTCAACAGACTAAATACAATGACGCTGCCAAAACTACAAACATTATGCTATAGAGCAGGGGTGGGGAACCCCCGGCCTCCGGGCCGTATACGGCCTACGAGACCATTTCTACCGGCCCGCAACGCAATAAGATTTTTCGCTAAACTCCGCGAGCTGCGAGTAGCAGCGGTAGCGTATTTTTGCCTTTCGTATCCTGAAATTTCTTTCGTAGCAAGAGGAAATATTTTCCCGTTTTCTGAGATAAAACAGACGGTTATGTTATGTCCGAGTCAAGGTCAGGGTCAGTGAACACAGCATGTGATGTACGTAGTGGGCTGGACTGATTGACACGGACGAAAAATGCATAGCGAAACACGCTAAACTCGACGAGTTGAAAGGACAGATGAGTTTGGATAAAATTAACGCTCTTCGCCGGAGTTTGGAGGCTCAACTAGCTGCTTTCACACGACCATGTACCGACAGAGAGAATATTACGCGTGCAAGTTTTGTGGTGAGTGAATTAATAGCCACGAAGCTGAAACCTCACGCCGAAGAAGAGTTCGTGAACGTGCCTCGTAGCCGCCGCTGAGGCGATCGGACAAAGTAAAATTGTTTCAAAGCGTACTTTTTTTTTTTTCGTGAATAACTATTGAACTAAGACATATATTGTTATGATTCCAGTGGCTAACGGTATGTTTTTATGGTCAAGGAATCTAAATATGTAGTCAAAGTATATGTGGGACTAATATTTATGGTGGAAACCACAATATGCCAGGAATTGTTGCGCTTGGCGGAGATCTGCGCTCTGCGAGCGCTTTCTAGTTGTTATTATTATTGTCTTTATCTTTCTTTCTTTTCATTTATTTTCTTGATTATCTTGTTGTATTGCAGTTTTTGTGAGTAGAGGCCTCGAACAGGCACTTACGGGTCTCTTGCCTCAACTCTGCACCTCTTTTTTTTATTGTTTTGTATGATCATGAAAACATATTTTACTTGTTTGTCATTTTATTCTATTTTTTTGGTGATTTTATATGCATGTGTGCTAAATAAATAATTCAAACTCAAATGCAGCAATCATGAGACTTAGTAACACAGTGGTTATAGACTTTTTTTTGCATCCCTAGGTATGTGTTCATAATAGTATGGCCCTCGGAGGACTTTATAAAAATTGAAATGGCCCTCGATATGAAAAAGGTTCCCCCACCCCTGCTATAGAGCAACTCTTTAAATCTTACATTCAATTTTATTGCCTTTGTCATTCTTTTGCATTTAAATCACCATGATAACAAACCAGTTCCATTGTTGTATGTCTGCAGTTTAAGGACATAACTCTTTTTCATCCTAATAGTTTCAAATAATATTTAGTCAGAAAAACAGCTGTAAACTAAATTAGTGATGAATTAGTACACATTTTATACAATGATACCACTACTAATACTACTACTAAATATTAACATTATTAATAATATTATTACTACTACTATTAATAAGAATAATATTACTACTACTACCACTAATAATAATAACATCACCACCACCACCAACAACAATAATAATAATATCATCAACAACAACAACAATAATAATAATAGTTGTTTTCAGCCTGATGACTCTGTTAACGTCGAGTATAGCTGCACTGAAGGAATGCAGGCAGTGAATTACATGCATAATTGCGACTTAATAAGCATAAATCAATGCATGACTGACATAACAGGAAGCATGGAAAGAGAGAGTGGTTTGTTATAATTAATAAATAAATTGTTTTCACCCATGTCTCAATGGCACTGATATAACACTGGGCAGTTAGACTTTGAATTTCAAGAATAACTGTTCTCTGAGGAAATCTGTTTTCACAGCAGACTTAATGAGTATCCCAAAGCAGCACCTAAATCTGTGGCAAAAACTGATTTTTAAAATATGACCATGGCACAATTCCTGGAGTTTTGCTTCAAAATTTTCAATGGCAGCCGCCAGTCATGGAATTTCAGAGTAATCTGTTTTGACCTCTAACCTAACTGGGTCACTTCAGTTATTGACATTTCAAGTACGTTTAACAACGTTATTTGTAATTGAATTCGTATATTTTTAAACCAAGTGATCGTCAAAGTATCCTAAAAGGTTTTGTTTTGAAAGTACCAAGCGGAAAAGCTGACTATTCCGCTCGCATCACGCGGGCTTTACATACGTTCGGGTCTTGGCGCGCGCTCCGCGTGTATAAATAGAGGGCTACGGAGGACGGAGGGAGCTCAGATGTTGCTGATGCTGCCCACAGGTGGGAGCAAGTTGCAACTCCGTCACAGGAATATTCCCGTTTTGTTCTCCGCCCGGGAACAAAAACTAGAAGTAGAACTGGTTCTTTTCTCGCAGGAACGGTGCGTTTGTGGCAAGAAAGTCCGCTCGGGATGTGGGACGACCGATGATTGAGCAGGTCAGTGACGACAAAACGATGTATTTATTTCGACATTTTAACTCCATGTGTCTATCTAAGGAATATTTAATGGCGTAAAATGTCATACAGGAATTGGTTTTATCAAGTGAAAAAGAACTCAAAACAACCAGCTTTAAAACTGAATGTGGCTTTGTTCTGTCCACCCTTTTAAAATAAGCATTTTTATCCGACTCTTGTAAACGTAAGTTTAAACGCAGCCTGCGGAGTCACGGGAGGAGTTCTGCGGTGTGCTTCGTTTGGTTTGCTTGTCGCTCGCCATAAAAGCTTCTTCACCAACTTTATTAAAATATTTGCTCCTTTTTGGAAGCCAAAGTTACCGAGTCGGTTCATCCAGGTGTTTCCCCATCCCTCTGGGTGTCTTCAAAGAGCACAAGACCAGTTGCTTTGGAGGGAAGATCGCAGCAGCTGCCGCACGACCAATGCAGATATTATTTACATAAAGGTACTTTGGATCAATATACAGCAATACACGTAAAAATAAAATTCCTCTTTTGCTACTAGCAAAAGCCAATATTTCTAGTTTACAATTGAACTTTATTTGAATGGACTAAAACCCCATATTAGTGCAAAAATACTGTTAATTATTATATCACTAACAACAACAAAAACAATAATAATAATAGTAATAATAACAATTATTATATCTTCCTAGTTATTTATATCAATACGACTATTATTATTATTATTATTATTATTGTACTTGATAATCTGGTCTGTTTTTGCTCTTTTGTTTTCTAATTTTTTCCCCGTGTGATACCTTATTTTAAAGTTTCACTCTAATTCTGAGTTACTAATTGTAACTGGGGAATTAACAACCAGAAAAACCCTGAAAAAAGGCGCAACATCCCAAACCCGTCTGTATAAAAGTGCCCCAGTGAGAGATTTAAATCTCTACGGGCAGATTGTCTGTGCACGCTCGCTCCCCTTTGACCTTTATCTTTGATTCAGCAACCGCCAGAACGAGCCCGTCCTGCGGTGGGCTGACTCCTCAGGGTGGAAGACCCACAGGATCAGAATGTGATCAGGAGAACTAAAATCAATTGTAAAGTGGACGGGCAGCCAGTGGAGGTGACATGTTGTCGTCTGAGAACCTGTGAAAATTTTTGAACAAGGTGTCGTGAATTTTTTGGAAGTATCAGACTGGCTGAAGTTGTAGTCGTGTAACCTGGAGAAGATGAAGGTCTGGAAGACTTTCTCCAAGTTACTGACGTTGTTTTAGTCTAGACGTTGCATGACCGATGCGATAGAGATTAATGGATGGGCTGACCATTTAGACTTCAGTTTTTAGTCCTGCCAAGGAGCACTGTGCTATATGTTGTGTAGAAAAGCCTCAGATCGGCTTCCGTAACTTTGAGCCCTTTATCACACTCTTGAAACACGAGTATGCTTACGGTTTGTGGAGGTGAGCTCACTTAAAGGTGACAGTTCTTCAGCAAAAACCAACAAAAGGGGAAAAAAGGGTGTCTTGCGATACATTCTAATCTAGATGACAATGAAATCTATATGATGTTATGAAAGTTTCATTCTGGACTGCTTCAGAACGTGGTCAATGTCTTACGCTCACTTTTCAGGGAAACCAGCAGCCTTGAGGGAGCTCTTTATCACCGGCTCAGTCTTCGTTCCATCCTACATCCACTTATCACATGTATGTAAAGATTGTAGTCCTTGTTATCAGCAATCACCATCAGGGCCTTTGAAGACTCACATATACGTGATAAAGTCTATATGCAGGTATAGTCTGTGCAACAACCACCTTATTTAATAGCGATAATGTTATTACCACAAGGAAATGAGTGAAATCATAGATTAGATGCAGTCAGGCCTATTTATCAAGGGATGCAACGTTTTAATGGGTTTAGCCATTGAGGCGTTTGTGGTGTCAAAGTTTGCAAAATACAGAACATGTAATTATTGTGTGTTGTGGAGTCTCTTCAGAGTCTCATGTTTGATCTTTCTTTAATATTCAGCAACATGCCTGCAGACAGCTTCTGTTTTCTCAAATCACTGAACCGTGCAGTGCTGTGGAATAATAAATATATATAAAAATACAGACTTCTTATGGTCATACACCAGTTACATCTTTACCATGCTTAATAAAATCTGCTAATTCCTCTTGCAGTGACACTGTTTCATATCACGACAATAACAATAACAAGATTTATCAGTGCATTTCTTTACTTTTCTCTGTGGTTCAGACCTTGGAAGCAATGCAGCCATTTTAGGTGTCGCCATGTAGAAATGTAGCTACACGTGTCTAAACCTGTGGAACAACTTCACCCCTTTTTTAAAACTAATATAAACAAGTGATAAAGAATTCATATTAGATTACCATACTGTATATCCTGTATACATCATATACAGGATGATGCCAAATTGTTTCATCCAATTCCAGCTATCCAATCTCTCCAATAACACAACTGCAAGTACATAATGAATAATATTCATTTCACAATCACCCTGGAAGTTGTTAAGCCACGTGTGCAAAACGGTTCTTTCGATGCATTGCTGCAGGCACTCTCGTATGTATATGTGTCTGTGTGTATACCGGTATGTATATTTGAGTATATATGTGTGTGTGTGTGTGTGCGCGCGCGCATCGTCCTGCACACTTGCTTGTTGTGCATGTGCTCTTAGCTGCGCTCCAGGTTCATCTTTAAGTTTAAAGCATCTAATTCTTTATTAGGCTTTGATGGTCCTCACCAGCAGAGGAATTTTGCTGTGTAGACAAGGAAATAGAAATAGAAAAGGGAAATAGATACAGGAAAGTCTCTTCAGAGACAGCGGAACCCTTGATTCACATAAAGAAAGACAAAGAATAAATAACCTGGACTGAAGCTAAAGAATGCTCCTGCACAGGATTCTACAGCAGTGTTGGATCGATACATCCCCAAGAGTATCAGGGAAAAAAACATTCCTACATTCCTCTTCTGTGCTCCAGTCAGTTGAGGTAAGAATATGTTCAATAGGCTTGTAGTTTTCAAGTGCCCATCTATTAAAGTTTAGTTGTTAATATGCAAATAAATTCTGTCCGCACAAACATACTGTACCACAGGAATATTCTGGGATTTTTCCGATTGCTCTGGGATCTGTAGTCAGAGATTCTGCTGGATTAAGGTTGGGACGTGGCCTGAATGTATATGAGGAGTGTGCTGAGAATAGGTTTTGTGCAAATATGGGATCTGTGGGGACGCTGACAACCCTGGTGTCACTGGTGACCCGCAGGACTCTGTGCTGCCCACCCACATTAGAACGCAGCCTCCTGAGTGACAGTTTACCATCTGTCATGGAATAAGACCAGAAACTTCCCGTCGGTTTGGAAGTCATACATGAAAATAAATGTGATACATAAACCCCACATCGGTCACAGCTCCTCCCAGATGTGTTGCTTCTAAAGTCGATCTTGGCTTCAGAGAATTCAACTGGACTTTGTTTTTTGATCCCGGCACATTTCCAGCAGGTCTTCTGAATGCCTGCACAAGTCGCAGGGCTTCCTGTTTCCGTAGAAACGCTTCAGTGAAGGGTCGCAGTCATCCAGGTCCGTCAGCGGCTAACAGGCTCAATTCTCTTGAGCCAAGACTCTCTTTGTCCTTCGCCGACATGTTTCTCAAATCACGTTTTTATTGGTATTCAGCTGGATGGAACAAACACACGTGAAGCTGCGCTCGGTGCTCACAGTGACAGTAAGGGAGCCCGATGCAACCTTGCTATTATTGTGTGATCAATGGATCGGATCCAAAAAGTCCCCATGCAACACTGGCTTTCTGATGGCAACCTCGGTGCTTGTGATCTTGTCAATTATTGCACCAAAGCGTTGTTGTTTGTAATTGTAATTGTAGAAAGTCCTCTTAACTACTCCTAGTTTTGGGCATGTTTGGTCTGCTTTCCGTCTGTGAAAGAAGAATTCACTGTTTGGCTCTTTTCTTTGACTCCTCAGGAAGTTCCGATGGAAGTGATGGAGAACGAGACCTGGACGCACTCTTCATACGTTCCTCATTACCTCCTCCGAGGTGACCCATTTGCCTCCAGACTCTCCAAGGAAGCTGATATTGTAGCAGCCTTATACATCTGTATCATAGGTCAGTGAATGGAAATCCTGCATTGTGGTTTAATTTGTGCTCTTAGAGAGAAACCAGGTGTGTTTGCACTGTAAACCCTTAATGCTAATGTGGTCTGTTCCTGAAGACCTCCAGGAGGACATGCAAGAAATACCTTATCACAGTGATTTTAACACCTCCAGGGTTTAATTTACTCAACAGAGAATAATAATCAGACACCGACGTGCTTAGAATAGCAATTACACTGTAAAAAAAAAAAGGTCAGAAATTACATTTGAAACCCTGCAGTTGTTGCTCCAATAGACTTGTGTCCATGAAAACACAGCTTTAAGGGCCAGAGAGCTAATCTAGTGAGTCAGAACTGCACTCATTAAAAAAATGACCGAGTTTCAAGACTTTGTGCTGACTTGTGCTTAAGTGAATGTTACTGTTAGGATGTGGTTGCTAGGTTACGTGAAGTGACAGGTGGGTATCAGCTTGTGTTATAGTTGTCATCTGACTGATGATGCCTTTGGTACAGGAGAGCTGAGGATCAAAAGGATCACAGATGGGTAATGTGTAAATGATAGAAAAGAATTGGAGCCCCCAGACACAGCTGGGGGACACCACTGTAAGAGGTAACGGTAAAGGGCTGTTGTGTGTGGTAGCCTCAGGGGGCATCTGCAGCCTCCAGGACCCTCCACTGGGTCCAACGGACGGCAACAGTGTAGCAGCATGACTGCTATCTGCTGTCTGAACAGGAGCAGCTCTGCAGGAGTCCTACAAAATGGCGTCCAGGAGTCCACCTCTATGCATGCTGTGGAAAACCTTGTGCTGCCTGCAGCATCCCCAGCATGACTGGTGTGGTGGCAGTGAAGGACGGTTGAGGAAGGGCTATCTTTAAAGGGCTGTCCACACCTCCAGGAGCCATCCAAAGGTACCTGGCTCGGCTGGTGCTGAGAAGAACTCGTCACACCCTTTTCCACGATGGCGCAGCGCCGATGTGGATGATGGTGATGACATTCACCAGAGGATGTAGGGCGCACATATCATCTCAACATCTAATTGCTGCTCCTGGATTCTGAGTACGATTCTGAATCCATTGTTTTCTAAAATGGAATTTTTTGCCAGTGTTTTCTTGACAGCACAGCCAGCGAGGTGTGAGGTGAGAGCGCTGCATGAAAGCTCGTGTAGAACGCTGCAGCTAAGTGGAGGATAAATGTGGTGAGTCCAATCTGCTGCCATCAGAAGACCATTTGTGACTACTATTTGTGTGCCATGATGTGGATAAATACAGGAACTAAATGTTTCTGGGAAATTAAAAAAAAAAAAAATCTTTTTAGAATAATTTATATTTAGCTAAGGAGGTAAAAAAGAAAAGCTCACAAATTGATAAATTGGAGTGAGTATATATGAGAGGAAAGTGTTAAGAACAGTCACCTATGCAAAATAGTGTTCCCTTGAATTACAGACTTTATGAAATTAGAATAATAAATGTTTATATCAAAATGGCTTCCTTATTGTTCAGCATGTGGAGGTGGTGCAGATACTTTACCGTTAGACCTGTTTAATCAAAAGAAGTGGCAGAATGTGGAGTCCAATAGGGTCATTGGATACCAGGTCATGGTCACTTTTGTGAATGATCAAAAGTGTGTCCATGTGGCGCTGGTGTCCTTAAATGTGGTTGTAGAAAAGGGATGAATGAATGAACGGCAGGATTAAGTTTAGGTAGTGAATAAAATGCTGCTAGAATTCTGGGAACTGATTTAGGAATATAATGGATCCCAGGAGTTGGGATCTACAGACTTCGGATCAATAGGATTTAGGATTTCTGACCTACTCGACAGTGTAAAGACAATGTGTTAATCATATTGTAGCAAATGTACGGTAGAATGGCTGGAAGAGGCTGTGAAAGCAGACAAATCAAAATGAAAGTAAAGAGCGATTAGCAAGTATTGAAATGGAGGAATGGCTGTGTTTTTAAACTGCGGAGGAAACACAAGGTTCAGGAGTAGTCACATCCACTTCGGCCCTCATAACAGTCTCGTCTTTGTCTCATCAGAAATAAATCATTATTTTATCTGGAGTTTGCTGATTTTGGAGCCGCCTGGGGGAAAATGGGTCATGGCGAATATTCAGGGATCAATTATAGGCTGAGAAACTAGTTTTATAACATTTTTTGTTGTTGGATGATTCACTTGAGATGAATCAATTCCAACACTGTAGGTAGTGCACGTACATCCCATATTAACAAACAGTGAGTTGAAGTGCAGAATTCATCATCACCTCATCTGCATTGGCTCAAAAGAGCAAAAGTGTTTGAGCTTAAGAAGAAACACGTCGGCCGACAGTCTTAATGATCCTAATTACCTTGAAGGAGCTTAATTATCAACACAACAGTCGTCTGTTAACAGTGTCTCAGCCGAATCTCACACTGGGACACACATTACACATCACACACACACACACACACACACACACACACACACACACACACACACACACACACAAGCAGCAAGTATGCATCATAATGAATTATCAATATCAATATTTGCATTGTCTTACTTTTTAAAATAAAAGTGGCTGATTATTGTGCTTAGATGTCCGTGAGGATTCTAACTAACTTTAGTCATTAAAATCTCTGTCAGTGATCATTTTTGAGCGTTTGAGGAAGAAATGAGAAACTGTGGTGATATAAATGAAACCAAAAAGAAGCTCTACCTATGCTTTAAATATTATTCAGCAGATCATGTGCGTGCCTGGAAATGAGGACCAATACAGTACTCTCATTGTCTCACTTATCGGTTTAATTAGCCACTTTTCCTTCTGGTGGCCACTGAGTATTGGAAAAGAATCTGGGTTAGTCAGAAGAAAATATAATTCTGCAGCAAAAACCTGGGGAATGAGAAGCAGCTGACGGGCCAGAATGTACAGTTGGACATTTAAACATTTTTGCTGTCAAATATTTGCTGTAAACATTTGTCACATGTCAATTTACACATTGCATTCCACCAGAGATGTTTCTTCCCTGGACAGATATAATCTTGGATCTTTGTAGAGGCCAGGAAAAAAAGGCCTTTACGCTGTCCTTTTTCTTTAATTTTGCTTTTTTTGTGCCACATTCAGCATATTAGATCAGATCAGTCAGTACAGGAGAGGTCATGTGTAGCTATTAAAAAAAACAAACATGTAAAACAAAATTCTCACCATACAAACAGCAGCATGACTAATGATTTCTTCCAGATCCCTGCATCGGTCAGGGCCAGTTCTTTATTGTTTCATTGGTTTTTGAAGGTTACGGATGCTGGGGAACTGCTGTTGCATGTTTGGAGAGAAAAGCAGCTCTCTGTGCAGAAGCTGTGCTCATTTCAAGTCTCACGTGTTCTTCACGCTGCTGCAGAGCAAAACAAATTCACAATAACTGTATTGAAACCACTACAGCTGTCAACAAAGGTCATTAAGTTACCATTTTCTAGTGCACTCACTGTCATGAAGAAGGTTAACAGCCTGTTTTATGGTTAAGAAAATCTCAATATCATCAGCAATCCTCAAGTAAAAGAATTTAGGAACCACTTTAACTTTAACTCTCATTTAGAGTCTAAATGAGCTACTTAGATCAATCATTTACAAATGATTAGAAAAGACAAGGAGCTATGTGTGGTGTTATATTTTATAAATGGGCCAAGAGGTTACTCGACAGATTCTATGGAGCTCTTTACATTGTCTTTTAATCGTAATCCTAGCGTGTAGCATAGATGGCGCGATATCTTTAAGTGGTGGGCTGAGGGGTTCGTAAAGATCAATAGGTCAGTTGCAGCCTGCAGACACATGACTGAGTGTGAGTGTGAGAACACAGCAGGACATCAAAACAGATGAAGTGTAGATGATATCTGGCCTAACATGAGGGCAGGAGGGCATCAAGGAGCACCCTACTGGTGATCGCTGGAGCTTTAGTGGCCTCAGGGTGCTCCAATATTTAATATTAACATTTTAATGTATTTTTTTGGGGGGGGGGGGGGGGGGGGGGGGGCTGCATGGCAGCAATGGGGCACCTACTTCCTCTAAGGTGAGTATCCTAACGAGGCTTCATGCAGTTCTATCGCTACTAAAGTAACTCCGGCCATTTTAGCCAAATCTGGAGGTCTCGTTAATTTTATATGCATCTTCAACTTCAACCAGTATTTTCTGGCAACATGCACCTGGACCCCCTCTTCCCATTCTCTGCTACGATGGGGTCGGATCATTATTATCAGGCAGTTACTAGCATGTTGCTAGGTAAACAATGTAACCGGTAGTTTGTTAGTCTCCTCCTCTTTTTCATGATTAAGATATGGATTATTGATTTATGAAGGACATCTGGGACCTGGAAGGGGGAATAGATCCATCCATCCATCCATCCATCCATCCATCCATCCATCCATCCATCCATCCATCCATCCATCCATCCATCCATCCATCCATCCATCCATCCATCCATCCATCCATCCATCCAGTGTGCCAGTGATTGTGATGCAGCGTTTGGTGGATTACGGTTGCTAACCCCTTATGTGACGGCTGCTCTGTGTTTATTTACAGCTACACGGTGATAGCGGCTGCTGTCTAAGACTCTCTCTGTCTTCCAGGATTAATGTCTGCCACGGGAAATGGCTACGTCCTTTATATGACCTTCAAACGAAAGACCAAGCTCAAGCCTCCGGAGCTCATGACGCTGAACCTAGCCATCTTTGACTTTGGCATCTCAGGTATGGGATCAATCGTGCACAAATGAGCGAAGGGGTGTCCCAGTTCTCCGTAGGGCTAACTGATCTTGCTAAGCGTCAGGGCTACACAGCCCTTGGAATGAAGACAAACAAGACCTTACTTGAAATGAAGGGGTAGAGAATTTTTTCCCACTACACTGCCCCCCTGACGTGATGCTGCAGTGTGGGCAGATGAAGGAAGTATGTCAATGTAATTGATCCTCAGGCACTGCACACGAATATTTAGCCGTTTTAAATTGTTAGTTATATTTTAAAATCATCTGCAGCTAATAAAAGCTACACCGATTGCAAATTCACTGCACTGTAACAGCCAACGTCGTAGTTGTCTCTAAGCGGCGTCCAAGGCAAGGGTAGAGGAAAGGGAAGGATTAAAAGAAGAACTGGGAGTCGTCTGGATTTATAGTGACTCAATATTTCAAGGCAACTGAGGGAGGCAGAGCAGGAATTCAGATTGAAAGCTCCAGGTCGACTATTTGGGAGCTTATAAATAATAATATAAGACCAAACAGAGGACCAAGACAGAAAGTACAACTTGAGAGTGGCATTTGGAACCCCCCCAGTGCTGGGCTGAATGAGGAATTTGTCCATCCACTGAAGCGCACACAGGTTTGCTACACAGGAAATGTTTGGAGAACAAAAGATGAGAGAGGCGGCACCCTGGGGAGGGGGTAGACAGAGGACTTGTGAATCTTTGTCTTGCATGTTCAATCCCTCATCACATTCTGTGATAAACATCCCTGAATATCCCGTGGATCCAGACTCCAAATATAATTGTGCTGGATTTGTGGACACGTGTGGTGAGACCTCAGTAAGATGGTATAGATGTGGGACTTTAGCTTTGCCCTTGCCTCAACATGCTGGTGCCATATTCTCTGTGTTTCAGGCTTCAATCATCCCTTTTTCACAGATGACTTATTTCAGACTTATTTTCACTGATTTGTTTGACATCAGGGGAATCCTTTGACCTTTACAGTGTTACAGTATATGTTCACTCTGTCACTGCTTTACACATGACATTACAAGAAACTTTTCCACATATAAAGGTCACTTCAATCATTGAGACGGTTAAATAAAGCTCCCGTAGCTCTGGAGGACTTAAGTAATAGACCCATGTCATGTGAGTTATGAATAATATAAGCAGATAGATTCAGAGATTCATCTTGTCTCATCAGTGCTACCGTGTGCTTCCTGTTATTGATATTTAATTATTCAGTAACATATCTGTCCTTTCTTTGTGAATATTTTTCTCTTTTGTGCAAAGAGAGAATAGAAAATAAACTGGAAGTCAATCAAGCATGTCAGTGCCACCATAAATGCTCTCCTTACACAGTTTTCAAGCAGGGTTTGGGCAGCCAAAATCATTGTTTACCTCACGAAAACAGTCTTTTGCAGCCTCACCACAAAAGATCCTTACCGGTTTGATATTGTTTTTTTAATATCAGTATTTGATGTGTTGTTCATTTTAAACAGTTTCTCTGCAAACCTGAAATGTATTATTCTTTAAAAAAAAAATTGTATTCATTATTTTGAAAAAACCTTCTTGAGTCTCAGTTCTTGTTTGTCTTGCACGATATTACACACTCCAAAAGGCTCTTGAGCCCTGCAAATTGCAGCTTTGACCAGACTGTTGTGGTCTCTCCCTCTGCAGAGACAGATATGCTGTCTTCACCTTGCAAATTATTCACGCTTTGTCTTACACACACTCATAATCTTGCATGTACACCACTATACTCACACACTTGCTATTCTATTACCCAAGTATGAGAGTACTGTATACAGTCATGTGTGTGTGAGGCAGTATAGTCATGAGTTGGCTGTAGTACTGTGTGTGTGTGTGTGTGTGTGCGCGTGCGTGCGTGTGTGTGAGGTTTGACTTTATTGAAATAGCTAAACTAATGACACTATATTGCTACTACAACAACCAGACAAACCAGTTTATCTGATGGCCTGTGGCCTACGTATTTAGGACTTAGTATTGCCCTTAAGTTGCTCATCTCAGAATGAAAATGTGACTTTTCTGAAAAGTGTTTGAAATTAAATAAAAACCAAAAAGGAACTGATAATTTAGTGACTACGCTCTCATATGTGCAAGTGAAAGGAGCAAAATAGTGAGTGTGTGAGGATGTCGGTGTATATGCAAGATTAGTGTGTTGAACAGACACAGCGTCTTCCATAAAACGATATTGTCTAAAGCTGATGCAATCAGACAGAAAAGGCTTTGATTCCTGGTAATCGTGAGCCAAAAGAACAGTTTAAGACATCCACAAATTATGTCTTGAACGAGCTCTAACTAATGGCTCATGACTGGACTTTTTTTCTGCTTTATGTCATTCTTATATTTTGTTTAAATGAAGAAAGATATATAGCTGTAAACCCATATGTGCACCGGGACGAGAGATGAGATATATAGCTGTCAAAGGTTGATGCTAACCATGAGCCTCATCACAACCAATAACCTTTCAATACCTAATCACTCAGAATCCACATCAGCTCTGCATTCAGAGATATTTTTAGAATGAGTCTTTATGTGCGCCTTTTGTGAATGGCCATTATAATCCTATTATGCTGACAAGGGTGTTTTAGAGAACCTTTGACCTCAGTATCCATTCAATATCCATTTAAGCCCCCCCCCCCCCGCCCACCCCCTCCATCCTTGTGTGGGTCTGTATATGTTCCCTCAGCAAAACAAAATTGTTTCACTAAAATACCAGATTTCCAGTGTTTTCAACATAATTACATTGATAAAGTTCACATAAAAAACGAATACTGGGACCCAGGAAATCAGCATGCTGACATATGAGCGTAAATCACATTTCTCCACACTGAGCTAATTATGGCGACTGTTTGAAAGGATTTTTTGATGTGTTGAGAGGTCAACAGTTAAAGATGGTTTGGTTGTGTCTGAATATGCCAGCAACTGCTTGTGCTTGAAGCCTTTTTAGGAGGAAATATCAGTATTTAGTTAATTATATAGGACTGAATTTAGATTCCCTTCCCAGACCCCTGGAAATAGCAAAATAAGGAACCTGGTTAAGGAAACAGGCCTGGCCCTATTTTTAATGTTGGCAAATGCTGCCAGTGATTGCTAATTGATCCAGGACTTCTGTCTCAACCATTAAAAAGGCCCCTCATTCCTAGTTTGTTGGTCCAGATAACAAATTTAAGCATATCACAGATAAGGTTTGTTAAGAATGAAAGAGTATTAATTATTTCACTAACCTGGAAATACTCAAAGTAAACCAGTTAAAATCGGTAACAGCTAAAAATGGATCCTTTTGCTGCTGCGGGCTTTTAAGATTTCTGCATTTCAAACTGGTCAGGTGATTCCTGTGTTTGGCCCTCTGCTGGCATTCAGATGATTCGGTGGTGATTTTTCTTTCTAATATCAGCCCTCTGAGGGTGATAAATACTAAGCAGGATCCTACTTCTCAGGAAATGCCTTATTTACATCTGCCTGTCACACACAGACGTAATGCCCTCGGCCCATTTTATCAACAGCAACGACACCGTGTGTGTTTGCCAGCCCAGTCTATAGCAAGCTTTATTGCATCACTATAGTAGGTGATTTTCTTTTTCATGTGTAGCTACTGATGTCTGGTGTGCAGTCTGGCAACTGGGAGGAGGAAGAAGAGTTAATCATAATGACAGATAACGTTCAGATGAACCCTGTGGAGCCAGTTCAAAACAGATTTATCACAAAGTGTAATTCACAAAATTGTAACTAATACGAGACAATACCATCTGCCACAGCGCCGTAATCCTCTTGAGTCCTGTTCTAGGTGAGCTGACGATAGGCAAAGACAAACATTACACTGAAGGTTGGAAAAAACTGGTGAATATGGCTGCAATCATCTAACGTTTTACCCTTTTCAAGCTAGAAGAGGTGATTATCTGCTTTGGGATGATCCAGAAGACACACCTGCTTGATCAAAACCATTCATCAACATATGACTACTGTCCATTACTGAGATGAGACCCGATCAGATAAAAGAGGTCGGCTAATCATTTGAGTGATGCCTTCCAAAGACCATCTGTTTGGGTCATGACCTTTCACCTTGATCAGTCACTCAACAAAATATTCTTATCTTCTTAACCGCTTTATCTCTTTCAGGGTCACGGGGAGGGCACACAATGGGTGAAGGCAGGTCCCCCTCCTGAATGAGTCCCCAGTTTATCGCAGGGTCCTAAATGAGCATTTGTGGGTTCGGTACCTTGCTCAAGGGCACCTCGGTGGTGCTCTGAAGTTGTCCTGGCACAGTCCCCTACTACCAGAACACCTTCCATGTTTTGTCTGTGCTGGAGCTCGAACCAAGAGCCCTGCGCCCGACAAACTGAATATTGAACTATTAGAGAGGCCTTGAGAGATGTGAAACTTTAAGGATCTGTCCCTGGATTTTTTTATTAAGGATCAAGAGATGTGACCGTTGCTGCTGATAGTTATCATGTTTACAGCATTGGCTTTGCTGGGTTTCAGCTTCACCTTCAGAGTCATAAAGAGTCACAGATCTGTGCATCTCTAATGTCAGCAGAAAGTATACGAGAGTCTGGAACTTTGACAGGTAAAAATGGCTTTTTACAGCTCACAAATAGAACAAAGTTTTGCCCAGAGCTGAAAGGAGAAGCCCTCATTAAATTTCCTCTGCGAAGGTTTGTACAGAACCTTGTTTGACTGAAGTCTTGGCTGAAATATGAATCATGATGTTTTGGCTTTTTTTTCTGCGCCTGTGCCCCACCTGCTGCAGTTAAAATAAACAGAGAACAGCCCCTGTTTGGTTGGCCGAGCGCATCGTTTCTGTTCCTGTTGTCATCTGCAAACGTGTGATCCCGTTGAGTATCCAAACAGCTTCGGATAGAATGTTTTAATTCACTAATTCCAGGTGAAACTGAATTCGTTCTGCGACTGAAGCATTATTTATTTTGAGTCCCCCCTTCTGTCCACTTTCTAGATGTTTTCAAGCAATGATGTAATGTCCCTAATGTCCCCTGAGAAGAGCATGCCCCCGCTTTCCTTTTTTGAATCAGAAGAAATCGGAGACAGGCTTTTCTCACGGGACAGTAGTTGGGACATTCCTTTTAACTTTTTTCTGGCTGTCACAATAAAATGCTAATATTAAAAGGGCACTTTATGCCATTAGCAGAGGAACATGTTCTGAGCCAGGTTTCTTCATCAGCAACAAATAATTATGGCTGTCATCATGTGTCAGGTTTCCCTACACTTTTCTTGTTGGGTGAATGTTAATTTCCATCCAAGATGAGTAAAGATTGGTCCTCTTCTGTCCTCTTCCTCCCCCTCTTCCCATTCTCCTATCCATCCACCCAGTGACAGGAAAGCCATTCTTCATTGTGTCCAGCCTGTCACACCGCTGGTTGTTTGGCTGGGAGGGCTGCCGTTTCTACGGCTGGGCGGGGTTCTTCTTTGGCTGCGGGAGCCTCATCACGATGACGGTGGTCAGTCTGGACCGGTATCTGAAGATCTGCCATCTCCGATATGGTAGGTCGTGTAATTAATGTGTGTTGTTAATCATATACAGTTTTACTTTAAATGTTGCACCAACCTGTTAAATCCCATGACTACAGTTTTTCTCTCCTTTCCCATGATCCCAGGTGCGTGGCTAAAGCGCCACCACGCTTTCCTCTGCTTAGCCTCCGTGTGGGCGTACGCAGCGTTCTGGGCCACCATGCCCCTGGTCGGCTGGGGCAGCTACGCCCCAGAGCCTTTTGGCACCTCTTGCACATTAGACTGGTGGCTGGCCCAGGCCTCTGTGTCGGGCCAGAGCTTTGTCATGGCCATCCTTTTCTTCTGCCTCATCCTCCCCACCGGCATCATCGTCTTCTCCTACGTCATGATCATCTTCAAAGTGAAATCCTCCGCAAAGGAGATTTCCCACTTTGACGCCCGCATCAGGAACAGCCACGACCTAGAAATCAAACTCACAAAGGTGGGTTGAGAGGGTAAAGGTGAAGTGAAAAGTAGAGAGAGAAATAAGACGACGGGCCCTACTGAGGGGGACAAACGGGTGACTTGTGTCCCGTCCTAGGTGGCGATGCTGATCTGTGCAGGCTTCCTGATCGCCTGGATTCCTTATGCAGTGGTATCGGTGGTATCTGCGTTCGGAGAGCCAGACTCTGTGCCTATCCCAGTCTCTGTCATTCCGACACTGCTGGCCAAGTCCTCGGCCATGTACAACCCCATCATTTACCAGGTGGTGGACGTGAAGACATCTTGCACTAATTTCTCCTGCTGCAAAGCCCTGAAGGAACGCATCCATTTTAGAAAGTCAAGGTAAACAATCCAGTAATGTTCACTGGGTGTATTTTTGATCCTTTCTTTTGTGTCACACACGTAGGGAATTTATTCCAAATATACCTGACAGGTTTCCACGCTGTACTTCCGTCTTCATGTTGTCTGGCTTTGTTTCTTGTTTGTTTCCTTTTCACTCTTATATGGCTTTTTTTTTTGCAAACTTCCTGTTTCCCCCGGGTGTGATATCATGGTATCTCATACATGACTTTGCGCCTTGTCTCTGGGACGTACTAAAGGTCGTGTTAGTTTGATGATGTCAGGTTTGACTGACGTGCTGATGTGATGTTTGATCACTGTCCTGTGTTGTGTGACGCCCCTGATGTGCGGGAGCCTCTTAGTTTGTATTTTGTGTTGTGTTTATCCTCGCTGCCCAGTTGAGCGGTTCATTTCTTCTTCTTTTCTGTCCCTCTCTTTGACTAAAGTCGCTCTCGCAGGATGTTGTTACAACTGACAGTTTGTTCATGATGGGATGCTCTGTTGTCTATTGTAGTAATTGGGCTGTGTGAGTGAGGTTTCTGTAGTTTTTTTATTTTTATCCTGCCATTGTTGTGCAAATGGATGGGGCGGTTTCTTTATCATGGGTGGATTTAGTTTGTCCATGGCGATAAAGTGGTCTTTTATCTTCTGCGTGTGCCTTGGTTTGACTTTTTCTAGTATGTTCTTGACGAAGGGCTTCCGCAGGGTTGGCCAGCAGTGCTCGGGTGCAGATGTAATCCCTACATAATTGTCACCAGCCGGTCCCTCACAGCAAAGCCTTCCTTCTGTTTGTATGTGACGTTACGGAATTGCAAGTAAGTGGATGTGGCGACAAAGCGCAGCAGCTGGGAGATGTTTGTGTGTGATTTGTAATGCGGCTTCGACCGGGGTGAGCAACGATTTCTCTCAATATGAATATCTCATTTTCATTCACTTTCATGTTCTTTAGTTCTTTTGTATTTTCACAGTGCTGGTCTGTGCTCCCTAGGAGGGGTTTCAAAATCTCTGCGAGGGATTTGGAGATGTTTTGTGTTACTGAACAGATACTGTCAACTGTGGGATTTAGCAGAGCTCCAGGTTTGTGTGTTTTTGTTGTGCCATAGATCCAGGGGTGATGCTAGTGCAGTTGGGATGAGGGGATTCTATGTTTGTCCATTTTATTGTCGTTAAATCGTGACTTAAGCATCGTCTTGAGCTTTATTTGGGACTTGTGTGTTTCATTCTCAGAGCATGTCTTTCATTTGTTTTTCATATTATCATGTGTGCAGTAGGATCGTGTTATTGTGTAACGGTCTGTTTTGTCTCTTCCCTTGGCCATTAGGTGTTTCATTTGGGAACGTGTCACCCTTTTGTTACGTACTCACTGTCATGGATGCTGTACAGGTGTTGTTTTAATGCTTCCTTGGTTCCTTTATTGAAGGAGAATCGATCGTTCGAACTCCTCCAATTTGTGTTGGAATTGCGTTTCCAGGTTATTGATTTTGTATGTTGTGCATCACGGTGTTGACCAAAGCCACCCTCAACCTGTTGCGGTTGGTTCCTCGGTCAGGTTCAGATCTGGTTCAAATCAAATCAAATCAAATCAAATCAAATCAAATCAAATCAAATCAAATCATCAAATCAAATCAAATCAAATCAAATCAAATCAATCTTTATTTATATAGCGTCTTATACAATCAAAATTGTTTCAAGGCGCTTTCCAGATTCCCAGGGCCTAACCCCAGACAAGCAACAGTGGCAAGGAAAAACTCCCCTTTAACAGGAAGAAACCGTGAGCAGGACCAGGCTCATGTAGGGGGACCCTCCTGCTGATGGCCGGCTGGGTAAAGAGAGAGGAGAGGAGAGGAGAGGAGAGGAGAGGAGAGGAGAGGAGAGGAGAGGAGAGGAGAGGAGAGGAGAGGAGAGGAGAGGAGAGGAGAGGAGAGGAGAGGAGAGGAGAGGAGAGGAGAGGAGAGAGGAGAGGAGAGGAGAGGAGAGGAGAGGAGAGGAGAGGAGAGGAGAGGAGAGGAGAGGAGAGGCACAGAAACACACACAAAAATACACTATACAACGGGTCAGCGGGGCCGGAGGTCATCATGCAGCTCCGAAAGGCGGTGAAAAACTACAAGGAGAAAAACTACACAGGAATCATCATAACTAGTCTGCTTGATGAGGAGGAGGAAAGGAGAGGAAAGGAGAGGAGAGGAAACCATGACCCAGTGGGGTGACAGAGGCCTGTCAGGTGATCATGTTTCCGGACCCCGGCAGCCTTGGCCTATAGCAGCATAGCTAGAATGTGACCTAATGATTAGACGACCCCCTAAGTATGATAATATTTCTATCTATGATAGTAACTGGAACTACAAAATTAACAACAATAAGCTTTTTCAAAGAGGTAGGTTTTAAGTCTGATCTTAAAAGTAGCAATGGAGTCAGCCTCCCGTACCTGGACAGGGAGCTGGTTCCATAGCAGGGGGGCCTGGTAGCTAAATGCTCGGCCCCCCATTCTGAGAGCGGAGCGGTCTATTGGGCTGGTAAGGTGTCACTAGCTCCTCCAGGTAGGATGGAGCTAGGCCTCTGAGGACCTTGTAGGTCAAAAGAAGGGTTTTAAAAAATATTCTAAATTTAACGGGCAGCCAATGAAGAGACGCCAGTAAAGGAGTTATGTGATCTCTTTTGTCAATACCTGTCAGAACTCTGGCTGCAGCATTTTGGATCAGCTGAAGGCTTCTTAAAGAGTTGTTTGGACACCCTGATAATAAAGAATTACAATAGTCCAGCCTGGAAGTAACAAATGCATGGACTAACTTTTCAGCATCAGGCCGTGTCAGTAGCTTCCTGATCTTTGAGATGTTCCTCAGGTGAAAAAAGGCACTTCTAGAGACTGTTTTAATGTGTGAGTTGAAGGAGAGATTTTGATCAAAAGTTACTCCTAGATTCCTCACAGAGAGACTAGATGTTAATGAGATACCATCTAGAGTGATCATGTGATCTAATCTATCCCTGAGAGGTTCAGGACCAAACCTCAATTTTTCCTGAGTTAAGGAGGAGGAAATTTGAAGACATCCACGACTTTATGTCTTTAAGACAGGTCTGAAGCTTCACTAACTTCTCTGTCTCCTCTAGTTTCATGGATAAATAAAGCTGATTGTCATCAGCATAACAATGAAAATTTATCCCCTGCTGCCGATTAATGTTCCCTAAGGGAAGCATGTACAAGGTGAAAAGGATTGGTCCAAGTACAGAACCTTGAGGAACCCCATGGCTAACCCTACTGTATGAGGAGGGAACACCATGGACATGAGCAAACTGGTATCTATCAGATAAATATGATCTAAACCAGTCTAGTGCTGTCCCTTAATGCCAATCACATGTTCCAGTCTCTGTAACAGGATGCTGTGATCAACTGTATTAAAAGCAGCACTGAGATCCAGCAGAACCAGCATAGAGACCAGTCCATGATCTGAAGCTATGAGAAGATCATTAGTAACTTTAAGAAGTGCCATTTCTGTGCTGTGATGAGCTCTAAAGCCTGACTGAAACATCTCAAACAGGCTGTTCCTCTGCAGGTGCTCCAGTAACTGAGTCACCACCACCTTCTCAAGAACTTTAGAGATAAAAGGAAGGTTGGATATCGGCCTATGATTTGCTAATACGTCAGGATCCAGTGATGTTTTTTTAAGCAACGGCTTAATCACTGCCACCTTGTAGGACCGGGGTACATAACCTGTCACTAAAGAACCATTGATCTGGTCCAGGATAGAACTGCCTATCACTGGTAAAACATCCTTCAACAGGTGTGTTGGGATGGGATCTAAAAGACACGTGGTGGTCTTGGATTTCTGAATTAGCAAAGACGCCTCAGAAAAATATATAGGGCTGAAGTAGTTTAAGGGCTCGTTGGAGAACCTGTATGTTCCCACAGTCAGCACATCTGGTGATGATCCAGTTTTTGGGATGGCCTGGTTAGCTTTTTCTCTGATAGCTAGAACTTTATCAGTGAAGAAGCTCATGAAGTCTTCTGGTTCTTGATATTTAGGCTGGTTGGTATAATTCGTTCATCACGGCAGCAGAGATTCAAACATTTTTGTTTCTTGCGTTTTGACACATGATTCTCCAACACATTAACATAGTAATCCAACAATGGTCATTACGCTTATTTTCTTCAGTAGCTTTTACTTCTCTTCCTTCGTGTCAGATGTTTGGGTAATTTGTTTCCACATACCTGACATGTTTCAAAGGTCCTGTATTCAACAGTGGGTTAAGGGCAGTGAACAAACATCTATCAACACCCCAGTCACACATTACATAAAACAGACAAGATTTAGTATGTCCCAAAGACAAAATAGAACACAAAAATGTGTCTCTTGTACGTGGATGAAACAGGGTGTTCACTAAATACACAAGAACATCAAACAGAATATGAACAGGAGGTGAACAAAAGACAGACAAGGTCAGGGAAACAATAAGTGCTACAAGAAAACATGAAAAACAGCAATCGCTACAAACAAGACAACCACATCACCTGGAAATGCTCAAATCCATCCGTACAGATACTAGACACCAACACTGGATCGTGGAAGCGTAGTAACTTAGAAACCACATATATCCAGGGCTGGTAGGCATGAGTGACAGGCCGACAGCACCTCAGCAACCATCAGCTGCTGCACACATCCCATTTCCTCTTAGTGACACCTCTGATGAAGGCGGAAGTACACCGGCGAAACCGGTGTTTCTATGTGTCCTCGTGTTTGTTAGATTTGACCAAAACGACAGATTTTATCTTTATTGGGGTCTCCTGACAGGCCTTTGTCACCCCACTGGGTCATGGTTTCCTCTTCCTTCTCTCCTCTCCTCTCCTCTCCTCTCCTCTCCTCTCCTCTCCTCTCCTCTCCTCTCCTCTCCTCTCCTCTCCTCTCCTCTCCTCTCCTCTCCTCTCCTCTCCTCTCCTCTCCTCTCCTCTCCTCTCCTCTCTCTTTACCCAGCCAGCCATCAGCAGGAGTGTCCCCCTACATGAGCCTGGTCCTGCTCAAGGTTTCTTCCTGTTAAAGGGGAGTTTTTCCTTGCCACTGTTGCTTGTTGGGGGTCAGGCCCTGGGATTCTGTAAAGTGCCTTGAAACAATTCTGATTGTATAAGACGCTATATAAATAAAGATTGATTGATTGGTCTCCCACTGATGTTGTCCTTCCTGTTTTCATGTCCTTACAGGCTCTACACCATCTCTGGCTCTTTAAGGGACCCCTTACCACCCAAAGAAGCTCATATTGAGATGTGAGACATTGAGACTCTCCTACTGTGGACGTTTTGCCTCTGCCTCTCCCTCTACATGACCCTCCCCCACGTGATCACGCTCCGCTGCTCATGTGTTGTTGGTGGTCTTACAGCTTGTGTTTGAAGCCACCCTGGAACATCCAGAATTCCCAGAGACTTCTCCTTGTGCCCTGGAGTCATCTTTAGTGTGGATAAACATGATTGTTCTGTGTTGTGCTCCACTTTGTTCTCCAGTATCACAGACACACTGTCTCACATGTGCTACTGATTAATTGTTGTTGTACAACTTGAATCAGAATTGAGCGTTCTATGACTTAAAGACACCTGTATATCCAGATATGTGAAGCTGCTACACAAATATTGCATTTATTTTTGATTTTGTGGTTGTCTGTGAAGCCCAAAGACACCTTTAAGTGTGTGTAGAAGTTGTAGTCTTTTGTATGCTCACACTTGTGTTTCACACAGAAGACACCAAATCGCTGCTGCACACCAGATGTTAATCAGCAAGCAAGACACTTAAGGATAGAATTTACAGGGTAATGACCTTCCATGGTCCAAGTAAGAATGAGCCCACCCTCTGTGCAGTAGTACAGTGCACGGGCAACAGTATAGAGGCTACACAGTGCACTACAGTGAAGGGTAATCAGGTCCTAAATCAAATCAAATCAAAATCAATCTTTATTTTTATAGCGTCTTTTACAATCAAAATTGTTTCAAGGCGCTTTCCAGAATCCCAGGGCCTAACCCCAGACAAGCAACAGTGGCAAGGAAAAACTCCCCTTTAACAGGAAGAAACCTTGAGCAGGACCAGGCTCTTGTAGGGGGACCCTCCTGGTGATGGCTGGCTGGGCAGAGAGAGAGGAGAAGGAGAAGGAGAGAAGAGGAGAGGCACAGAGCACAGGAACACACACAAAAATACACTATTTATGCAAAACGCCGGCTGAGTGGGTCAGCAAGGCCGGAGGTCATCACGCCGCTCCGAAGGCGGCGATACCTGTAAATGAAGAAGAAGAAAAACTACACAAGAATCAGCATGACTAGTCTACTTGATGAGGAGAGGAGAGGAAACCATGACCCAGTGGGGTGACAGAGGCCTGCCAGGTGATCATGTTTCTGGACCCCAGCAGCCTTGACCTATAACAGCATAGCTAAGATGTGACCTAATGATTAGACGACCCCCTAAGTATGATAATTTTTCTATCTATGATAGTAACTGGAACTACAGAATTAACAATAAGCTTTTTCAGAGGTAGGTTTTAAGTCTGATCTTAAAGGTAGCGATGGAGTCAGCCTCCCGTACCTGGACAGGGAGCTGGTTCCATAGCAGGGGGGCCTGGTAGCTAAATGCTCGGCCCCCCATTCTACTCCTAGAGACTCTGGGAACCACAAGTAGACCATCATTCTGAGAGCGGAGTGGTCTATTGGGCTGAAGGTATAGGTATCACTAGCTCCTCCAGGTAGGATGGAGCTAGGCCTCTGAGGACCTTGTAGGTCAAAAGAAGGGTTTTAAAAATTATTCTAAATTTAACAGGCAGCCAATGAAGAGACGCCAGTACAGGAGTTATTTGATCTCTTTTGTCAATACCTGTCAGAACTCTGGCTGCAGCATTTTGGATCAACTGGAGGCTTCTTAAAGAGTTGTTTGGACACCCTGATAATAAAGAATTACAATAGTCACCCTGGAAGTAACAAATGCATGAATTAACTTTTCAGCATCAGGCCGTGTCAGTAGCTTCCTGATCTTTGTGATGTTCCTCAGATGAAAAAAGGCACTTCTAGAGACTGTTTTAATGTGTGAGTTGAAGGAGAGATTTTGATCAAAAGTTACTCCTAGATTCCTCACAGAGACTAGATGTTAATGAGATACCATCTAGAGTGATCATGTGATCTAATCTATCCCTGAGAGGTTCAGGACCAAACACCATGACCTCAGTTTTTCCTGAGTTAAGGAGGAGGAAATTTGAAGACATCCAGGACTTTATGTCTTTAAGACAGGTCTGAAGCTTCACTAACTTCTCTGTCTCCTCTGAAGCACGTACAAGATAAAATGGATTAGTCCAAGTACAGAACCTTGTGGAATTCCATGGCTAACCCTACTGTATGAGGAGGAAACGCCATGGACATGAGCAAACTGGTATCTATCAGATAAATACGATCTAAACCAGTCTAGTGCTGTCCCTTAAACCCCAATCACATGTTCCAGTCTCTGTAACAGGATGCTGTGATCAACTGCATCAAAAGCAGCACTGAGGTCCAGCAGAACCAGCAGAGACCAGTCCATGATCTGAAGCTATAAGAAGATCATTAGTAACTTTAAGAAGTGCTGTTTCTGTGCGGTGGTGAGCTCTAAAGCCTGAATCAAACATCTCAAACAGGCTGTTCCTCTGCAGGTGCTCCAGTAACTGAGTCACCACCACCTTCTCTAGAATTTTAGAGATAAACGGAAGGTTGGATATTGGCCTGTAATTTGCTAATACATCAGGATCCAGTGATGTTTTTTATAAATAGACTATAAATGTAAACGCTTAGTTATTCTGGTTATTCTAACTTCCAAAGCTACAGCTGCAGCCACTGGTGCGGGAACACTCAGCGTGCTGAAGCAAGGAGGAACAGCTGATCTTAAACACTGAGCTAAACATTGAGGTCTGCAAAACGTCACTCGTGCTTTGTATTGACAGATTCACTATTTGCTTACTGCTTTATCAAAATGCCAAAATCGTCACACAGTTTCACATTAGAACATTTGGGTTCAGTTGCCACAGAGTCGTGATAGAAGAACCTGATGCAGGTGCTGCTCTGGGTTGGCTTTTTGCCCTCTGAAGCCTGAAGGATTCCACCCTGGAGTTTAGACGTAGCGCTGCAAGTTGTTTTCCACTATAAACTGTTGTTGATCTCCATTAGAAATAAGTTGTTGATGTTACCTTTCATGTTCTCTTCAGGTCTGTTCTGACCTGGTTCAAGTTAGAATTATTAAATGACTACAACTTACATATTTTTAGTGGAACAAGGCTCGGTGATGAACAACTACACTACAAAGCAGGTTTTAAACACTTTAGGCATTAAGTGCGTTCAGCTCTGGAAAGATCCAGCAGTGCATTAAAAAATCAAATCATCTTTATTTATACAGCATCTGTTACAACCAAAGCTCTTTCTAGGCGCTTTCCAGAATCCCAGGGCCTGACCCACAATGAGCAACAGTGACAGGAAAAACTCCCCTTTATCTGGAAGAAACCTTGAGCAGGACCAGGCTCATGTAGGGGGACCCTCCTGCTGATGGCTGGAGGGTCAGGTAGAGGAGAGAATATGCATAATTAATGCAAATACATTAATTACACTGAGCTATCAATACTAGAGCTGATTGGGTCAGTGGGGTCAGAGGGCGAGAGGTCTGGAGATTGTGATAGAGGAGAGGGGAGGAGAGAAAGGAAGAAAAGGAGGGGAGAGGATGGGAGAAGAGGAAGATGAGAGGAGCCTTTTGCCACGGTAACTCATGGATCCTGGTGGTCTGGCCCTGGTCTGGTCTCCCAGCCTTTGAATTCAACAGAAGACTTGAGGGTCCCTTACTTGTCTATTACATATCCACATCCAGAGGTTCAATCCTAACTTGGAGTTATCTGATTGTAGCCGTCACGGCAACTCAGCACTCCATTTAAATGGTCTGAAAATGACTGACAATGTTTTACCAATAAAAGTGCACAATCATGAAACTGATGTCTGGAAATCTTGATGTCTTTCTTTTTCAGCTTATCCTTCTAGTGTGTGTTTTTATCAAAGTCTAGACTTTATCGAGTCTATCAAAGCGGTAGAACAGTCCTTTAAAAGCACATATTTTACTAATTTCCAGCATTGAAGCTAAAAAGCATTTTAATATCAGAATTAATGCACTCATCACCATTACATTTCATTCTCAGGCTCATTTGATCTGTTTCATGTTTGCCACCTTATTTGGGGTTTATTACAGATTATCACATTCCATTCATGTTTGTATCTCAAGCAAAAAAAAAGTTTCGTGTGTTGAAAGATGCTTTAATGTTTTTCACAATTTCAGACTTTTTCAAGATTCTTAGTTTTCCTGAATTAAATGCCCAGAGGCCCTGAACACATTTATTATTGCTCTTTTGTTGAATCCGTTAACAATTTTCACCTAGTTCACCCAATTTATTCAGATCTCCTTCAGCATTTTCACAAAACTGTAAACACATTTATCATTGTGACGCACCTGTGATGCCTACTGGCAGCCACAGGTGGCAGAAGTGAAACACAACTACAGCTTAGTGTCCCAGCTTACACACAAAGCTGTTGACACTTGTTGCCCATGATGTGATGAAACCAATCTGAACTGTGGCCTTGTGCACTCTGAGGGTCAAAAATGGATGGAGGAGGAGGAAGAAGAGTTGGAGAAAGAGCTGAGTGCAACTGTGAGGAAAACATGTTGTTTGTGGAATGACAATGTTGAAAGGAGGACAAACCCAAAAGCTGAGATAGACTTTACACACACAAAAAAGCACAACTTTACTTTCAAAAACAATGTTCTTTCTTTTCAAAATGGCATTTGCTGGTCAAATGACACACACAAACCATCATATCACTGATTTGCATAATGGGAAACGCTGCTGTGATTGGATGGAAAACACTTCTTCTCCATTCATCAAAATTACGTTTGCCTTTTTTGTTCAGTGCTACACTTACTACAGACACTCCCAACATAATTGTGTTGTTTTAAATGATATTATTTCCATACTCGGAACACATTAATACACGGGAACAAATATACCGGTATATTATTTTTCCCCACAAAAACAACAGCGTACATCCCTATTACTGCCTGCTATTCTGCTCTCATGCTGAGGTGGAAGATTCCACTCATTCTGCTAGCTCCTCTTCCTCGCCCACTTGAGTTGTCTTCACCACTTTCACCTGTTGTTCCTTCTAGGGTGTATTTAAGCCACTGCAGTGCATTTCTGCTTCATGCCTGACTCCCCAGCACTTTCTTTGAAAGGTAGATGTGGTAAATGTGACAACCCTCTGTCCCCGATTAAGAGTTTTGCCTTGTGTTTATTTGAGCTGTCGCCCACCTGTGGCTGTGCAGTCTTTTCTGCATTCTGCGGAGGTCTGTGATTACTTCTGTGCTGTTTTCCGCAAGTGTTTAATAAAGCCTTTTGTCCAGGACTGCTGTGCTGCGAGTGGATCCTACCACACCTGTGTCAATCAACCAACACAAAGCTGCACATGCAGCGGTCCACACACTGAAGCAGTTACGGCACCTTGTCCACGTCACAAGCAGCTTTTTTTCCTGGTCAAGGACACAGTGCCTAGCATGACAAATCCAGCAGTGAAAAGGCTCGACTGTGGTCTCCACATGTGTCTTCCGTAGCTTGGAGAAGTACAAGTGCTAAAGGCTTGAATGCTAATTAGCAAAGAGTGAGTTTGCATAGTTCAAATTTATTGTATTTAAATCACAAACATTACTGCCTCAGAGGGCTTTGCAAACATCACAGTTGTGACATCTTCTCTCCTAAGACCCTCAAATTGGGTCAGGAAAAACTGAAAAACCTGGACAGATGGACAGTAGATGCCAAACATCAATATTAACAGTATGTACAGTGTATAGAAATAAGTCTCCGGGCCCAGGTGCGTCTTCAGATGTCTTCATACGGAGAGCTGGCAGATCCATACTTCGGGTCTCGATGGACTGGATCCAGGAAAAAGAAAAAGCCATGCTCCAGCAGTCAGGTACATTTATGTGTCGAGAATATCTAATTTTCTAAGGGTAGTGGAAGTGAAGAAAGAGGGAGACTTGCAGCCGTATAAAAGAAGCACCAGCAGTCTGAAACTATAGCAGCAGAACAGAGCATTTCTGTGTCCACCCTAATTATGAGCCTGATAAAAAAAGAAAGTTTTAAGTCTAATATAAATAATGACCCTGTGTCTGCCTCCCGGATCCAAACTGGGAGCTGGTTCCAGAGAAATGGGGCTTGGTAGCTGAAGGTTCTGCTCCCTTTGGAAACTCTAGGGAGCAGAAAACCTGTGTTTTGAGAACACTGGATAATAAAGATGATAAAGAGTTATAAGATCATTTAAATAAGAGGGAGCAAGACCAAGAACAGCCTTATATGTGACGAGGATTTTAAAATCTACAGTAAATTTAACGGGGAACCAATGTAGAAAAGCCAACACGGGACTAATGTGGTCTCTGGTCCTGGTTCTCGTCAGCACACCAGCAGCTGCATTCTGGACCAGGTGTACAGACGTTACCGAGTTCTTAGGCCAACCTGATTAAAGAGAATTACAATAGTAGGGCGATTAACTTTAGAGTTTTGAAAGCGGACAATTGTGTGGTGTTTTCAAAAAAGTAGGTTTTAGAACTACCAATTGAATGTAAAGCAGGATTTGTTCTTGTAGTTCAGCAGAACTGGTTCAGGGGACTGGTGCAGGTGTTGTGGTCATTGTGTCAAAAGCAGCAGGATTAATGTGTCATCAACTGAGAAGAACTGTTAAATTGGATCAGGTTTGGGTCAATACAACAGCTGCGCTCTATAATGCAACCGTTTAATGTGTTTAATGTTGTGGATCACTTATGATCTGGTGCAGCCCAGAGAGGGACTGATCCAAAGGGGTTAACTGTGCCTGGGAAGGGAAGAAGCCTCCCGCAGCCTTGGGTTGGAACCAAGTTCGCAGCTCACATGACAGACGCGGAGCAGATCGGTTTAGGAATAATGCAGCATTTTGTTCAATGAAAGCGTCCTCACAGAGTCAGAGTTCATGTTCTGTTCATGTGATCACCAGGGCTCATCCTGAAGCTGGATCATCCTCTGTGTGACCGCTGTGCTGGTGTCGGTGTTGTACCAGTCTGTCAGTGTGAAGGGGTTGAATTTACATCGAGGGGAGAAGGTGTCATCAAGTTCCAACTTCCCACCAAACCAGTCAGAATGGAATGAGAGGCAACATTTCTCCCAGTTGCTTTCAGTTGACTCTATGGATTAAAATTACCCCCAGGAATGAGAATATTGGATTGTTTGGGTCGATAAAACAGCTGCATTCCAATAATGCAACCATGTGCTGACCTATGATGCTCCGCTCATGCATGTGGTGGCAGAGTGCAGCCAGAGGCGGAGGAGGCATCGATAGCTTCACAATAACCACCACGTTGATGAAAGCAGTACGGTTTGGAGGCTTTTCTAATAGGTAGAAGGGGGCGAACTAGCTATCTTTACATGGGGCTCTTAATGCTCTGAATGGGATTGAAGTCAGAAAACTCATACTTGCCATTTTTAATGTTTACTGTGCTCTGAAGGTGTAATGACACCTCCACCTGCTTTCGGAACACCTCCCAAGGTTAGTCTGCACTGGGGCTTGAACCCAGAACCTTCAGTCCCCAACTGACTGAGCTGCCCTCCCATGGTGGAGCTTTTGAATATTACAAAACAAAAGTATAAGAATGCCAGAAAGGTAATAATTTCTTTAATGTGCATGGAAGAAAAAAACAACAAAACTGTTTTTAAATCAATCAGCCACAAATGCCATTTTTTTCCCAGCTGTCTAATACAGTGTCCATCAGCAGTTCTGCACATTCACATCCTGTGGTGGGTTAATCAGTGCAGGCACGTGCACTCATGCACAGATGTACAGGAACATGAGAAGCTGGACTCAAACCAGTAGAGAAGGATTTGAAAAGAAGGATGATGGGCAGGCAACAGGGCAGGATGGTAGTCATTGAGCAGATACATGCAGGGGCTGTTCCAGGAATGGCATCTGTTGACAGGTTAGACTATAAAACAATAAAATCTCGGATCATTGAACAATGTGAAGATGAACTCTTCCGCACAGCTTCCAGTCAGCAGGGGTTCAATGAAGACTGTTTTTTAAAAGAAATTTACCAGAAATCACTTAAAATTGATCACTTACCATCTTACCAAACAGAGCATTATTTCTTTTTGAGTGGTACGGTGCAATTAAAGGCCAGTAGGTCGTCCAGTTCTGTGGAAGTGTGTTATGCAACAGGTTTCTGCTTTGCGTCAGTTATGTCAGGATTCAGCCTCCTCCATCTGTCAGGATGCTTATGCTGACACTTCCTGTCTGCGACACCTGACTGGCCTCCATTATCCAGTGTGAAACAAGTGTCAGTACAATCAATCAGTAGATCAGAAAAACAACACACAAGTATGGATGGATACACACATTTATGGAGGGATACACACATTTATGGATGGATACACACATTTATATATATACAAATATGTATGCGTGTCTACATTTACTATACAGTATATATATATATATATAGAGAGAGAGAGAGAGAGAGAGAGAGAGAGAAAGAGAGAGAGAAAGAGAGAGAGCTCACACTATGTGGAGATATAAGCTGATGATAATAGTTACTAATTATTATTTTTGTTAGTAGTAGTGTTAGTATGTGGAGTCCAGAGCTTGTACGCTGTCATAATATCCACTAGAGGGCGTAAATGTTCTTTCTTCCAGGTTCTTCAGCTGCCAGTCTCAGCGCAGGCAGCGTTGCACATGAAATTATTTTCTCTTTTGATCTATTTCATAAATTATTCTCGTTTGCTGAATTGAAATGATATGGACTCCATGCTGCTGCTGCCTGTGGACAGTGCTGCGCTGGATCCTCCTTCCTTTATGAATGCGCTTCTTCCCCTCCACAGGTATCTTGCACCTCATCTCCTCCCTTCTTTCCCCCCCCCACGCCTGTGATATCTGCACCCCCACCTCTTCCACATCATATCCTCATTCCTCCATTTGTGCGTGTCCTTCTGTGTGGGCGGGAGGCAGAATGGAGAGGCTGGAGCTGCAGATAGCTGTTGCATACATGCAGAAGCTTAAAACAGTGTTCACTTGCAGCAGGTCTCACAGCTGCTGCTGTTGCAGTCGCCCCCATGAATAATTAATTTCTGAAGAGATGCAGGCAGAAGAGGGTGACAATGATTTGGGTGGGGAGTGAGGGGAGGGGGCAGAATAGAGAGATTGGGTTCTTATCTCTGGCTTACACCCTCACTCTCACTCCACATGTGAGCCTGTTGCTGCTATTTTCATATTTGTCCTTGCAGTGGCAGATGGGCCATTTTCATTATGTGATCAGCTTTTGTAATTAGTACAGATGAGCTCTCCTGTAATGTAATAAAGCAGGAAGCAGATTACAGAATGCGGTTTCCTCCTCTGCCTGGTTACCAGTCACAAATAAACAGTGTCAGAGGCGCTTTGAGGTGGTTGGTATATTGTGGGTGTTGGGTGTGGAGTCCCTCTGTGATGGCCTCTACGGTGGGCGGCAGCACCTGCTTTATCATCACTTTCCAACTTCTCCCCATAAGCAGATATTTACCATCTGTGACTTTGGCTGTGTTCAAATCTTCAATGCATTTTCCTCCCCAGAGGTTAGACTTTGATTGTGTGAATCCTTTAAATGTGGAAGGAAGCAGCTTTGGCCATCTGTGGGTTTGCACCAGGCATGTTGATTTATATGCTTGAGGTTTGTTTGTTCAGTGTCTTGCAGGTTAACTAAATACAGTAAGTGTTGTTATAGGGTTGGAGGTGTATAGCTGATTGTGCTGCACTCACCTGTGATGAAGACGTTCTCTCATCTGGATATGGATGAGACGAGCAGGTCCTGACAGCTGCGTTCATTTCTTGCATTCTGAGATTTCTAAGACAACGTTACCACGCAACCAGGCCTTCAACCCGTATTTTAAGTCCGGCTTTCTAAAAAATGAAACTTCTGAGTTTGGACCGTTCATATTGAAAGTGTTCATCACGTGATGTTTCTTATTCTATAGGGTCCACCGCCCCTATAGGATTGTCTTGGTGGTGCAGTGGTTAGAGCTGTCGTCCCCTTCTGGGTTCGACTTCCCCCGTGTGGAGTCTGCATGTTCTCCTTAAGGGTTTTCTCCTGGTTCTCCAGCTTCCTCCTCAGACATGCCGTTTGGAGATCCATCCATCCATCCATCCATCCATCCATCCATCCATCCATCCATCCATCCATCCATCCATCCATCCATCCATCCATCCATCCATCCATCGGACAGAGCACTCACTATATGTCCGACTTATTTATTAACTTACATTTGCTCCACAAACCGATGGAGGAATGGAACGTGTGACCTTTTGATTCTTTCTGGGCCTCCATCATCCTCATCATCCCTGGGACTGGACCGCGAGGACTGTTGCCTGGGGACAGGCAGGAATTATTCCCAAGTGTGAATGTTGGGACAGACCTTAAAAAGTCAGGAGGGATCATTCAATCAGGAACAACATACAGTATTTGTTGCAGCTTGATAAAGAAAAGCGCCAAAGAATTTCGGTCTGTAGCAGTTTTCAGTTGGGGGTTAAAACCTTGGTGCGTATTTCCTGTTGCCAAATGACGGGAAGCTGAAATCTGACCTCATGCTGTAACTTCCCATGTTTACGAGTACTGTGGATTATAGATCATCTATTATTCTGCAACATTGACTTTTAATGGTGCGTCGAGCATGAAGGTTGGAGATAAGAATGCTCAAACCCACCAAAGACACTTCAGCCATGCTCACAGAGTTCCCTTAAATCAATGAATGAAAGAATGAAAAAAAGGCACCATTGGTTCCCTGATTTAGTAACATATGAATTAGCAGACCTACACCAGACATACAAATTAGTTTTTCACTTTCATAATAAAACAACATGTTTAATCATCTCAGGCTTCTGTCAGGCAATTATCTTGAGTATAATGTTTGGGAGCAATGTTGCCTTGTTACATCTATGTTGGGGTTGTACTATCACAGTAATGCTATTATTTATTTAAAAAAAATGATTTAATATTCGTTTTTTGTTCCATCAAACTATTCTATAATTGCTCATTTTTGAAAAATATGCAGAAAACAGCATAATCAGTGTTGTTTAAAAAGCTGAGCTCATCCAATGTCTATCTGGATGGGGAGGATGGATTTATTACATAACCTAATGAGGGAATTCTAGAATAGATGTGCTGCCTTGGAGAAGAGGCTGGAACCCTGCAGATACAAATATATAAATAAAGACGGGGGCCGGAAGTGTTGAAGGAAGGCTCTCAGGAGGACAGGATGCTTGCACGTGTGAGAGGAAGGAGAGAGGTGAGAACGAGAGGAGGCAGGGTGAAAGGGTGGATGAGGTTGGGGGAAGAGAGACAGCGCGAATAATCCATCACAATAATCACGGCAGGATTAAGACAAGGTAGGAGCCAAAAATATCCCCATGCAAGACAGCTTGGCACAATGTCGCTGCAGCGGGAGGAACGAGACGACAGCAGACAGTCCTGCTGCCAGTCCCCAGTGGATCAGGAAGGGAAATGTTACGGGGGATTAGGAGAAGCCACTGTGATGTCGTGAGCAGTAATACTTGCTTTTGTCAGGTATGAAGCCTACAGGCGGCTGCTTCCACCTCCTCTAATGCCCAAGGAGTTTTCACATTTTTGTACTTGTTCTCCCGACTACATGCTGCCTGGATTAACCAGACATACAAAGGTCACTTCACCCCTTGGACATCGACCTTTCTAGGCCTTTTCTAGAATCGGGTGTCACAGAGCGATTTCTGGTTAATATACAATCAAATCTGAGGTGGTTCTGGTCCTGCTCAATGTTTTTTTTTTCCTCTTAAAGGGGTGTTTCTTTCCCCTCCAGGCTGTTCAGCAGTCAGGCTCTGGGTTTCTTTGCCTGCAGACAATCTTGAGCATCAGAGCTTTGATATAAATTGAGCTGAATTAAAAACAATGAATTCTATTTCCAATTTTATTTCATTGGAGAGTACAGACACCTTCCCTCAGCCTGGGAAGATGTGGGATTTAGACAAGGTTTTTGGAATCGTGACATGAAAAATAATAATACGTGCAGAGGTTCACACTATTTTTGTCCGATGGGGGTTTGGAGGTCACACAGTCCAGGTTTTGAGACAGGGGCAGCTTTCTATGAAAGAAGTGACAAACAGATGGCAGTTTTCTCTATGCTGTCACTAAAATATGCCAGAATGACATGAGAGAAGGCTCAACGTTCCACTGGCACTTCCACACGCCCAGGCAAATCTTCTCAAATTCAAATGAGGGCTTATCTCTCGTTTTAACTGCTTCTCTTTATCTCTGCCTTCCTCCAACACCTCCCACATGCTTTCCCCACATCTTCTCATTCTGTTGATTTGAAATCTTTTATCTCTTTGGGACTTTGCAACAAAACAATGACCAGAAAATATGTGGCCAGGATGGGATTAGATCTTATTCTGTAGCAAAATGTGTTCTGGCCATGCTAAAATGCTAACCAGGAGGCTAACCAAGATGGATCTTACGTGTGATGTGCTGAAATAAAATCGGTACAGCAAAGAAAACCAAACATGGAGATTATAAAGAGTATAAAGAGGGTTTTCATCTTTAAACAATGGTTCTAAATATCAAAGGTGGAAATCTGCTAAATTTAGTAACTATATAGTCATTTAAACATACAGAGTGTCTGTAGGTAAGCAGTTCAAAATGTAAGAGACGGACAGGCAGGCAGGCAGGCAGGCAGGCAGGCAGGCAGACAGACAGACAGACAGACAGACAGACAGACAGACAGACAGACAGACAGACAGATAGACAGATCTTTACCTGTATTATACGTATAGGCTGTTGGGTTACAGAATACTCCTCTCCACTCCAACAAATACATATTTACATTAATGATGTTCCATAAGTGTGTGTTCCTCTCCTTTTTCCATTGCTCTGTCCCCCCACCCCCATATGAGTCTGGTCCTGCTCAAGGTTTGTTCCTGTTAAATATGAGTTTTTCCTGTGGCTTGGGGAGTATACTGTTCATACTGTACAGTGCTACGAATTGAGAGGTGCTCACGGATGCATGAAACCACATCTGAGATCTCTGTCTAGAAGAGTGTTTAGTGTGTGCGTGCACACACACACACACACACACACACACACACACACACACACACACACACACACACACACACACACATATATGTATATATATATATATATATATATATATATATATATATATATGCATTATATATACACACACACATATTTATACACTCATACTTTCATTAAAACTTGGGATCTTTCCTGTCACTCACATTATTTGAATATATTCTGAAAACCCCTCAGTGCTGCCTGCTGGACATTATTGCACTACCTCAAGTGTCAGAAGGTGTAGGCTTGACACCAGAGAAGTCGGAGGTCTGAAGAACTGTGCAGCCTCGCAGGGTTGGTTTTTCCTCTAGCTGACAACGAGAACAGACGCTGATGTAGAATTTGGAAGTTATTGGTCCTGTGAGAGCGCAGTCACAACACACCATTCATGTAGATTATTCAACGAGCACAGTGGCGGTGATTACACATTTTTATTGCCTTGTATTATGGAAATATTGTGCTGTCCATGTTTGTACAAACTGTGCTGGTGCATGTTTGAAAGAGGACACCAACCTGCCAGCCCACATGTAAATGAAGAAAAAAGTAAATCATAATATTTCCACTTCCATTGGCGTTTTTGGCCTTGTGATCATGCATTTATAGATATCTGCATCATTTCATGAGACGACTTTGTGACCGAAGATGCCAAAAAAGATCCACACGTTATCATTTTTGCACTTTTGACATCAAAAATATTTCTTGTGGTTTGCTAATTTGTTTCAACTGTGAAATTAAAAAAAATCCTCACTAAATGATGTGTGAAAAGCAAGAAATGTGGTGACTTTTGACATCTGTATGTTGTCTGTCACAGCATTGGAATAATTTTCATACAAAACTATGACTTTTCACCATTTTCTGCTTCTGACCCGATACATATTTATACATACTGCATATAAGAAGCAAACTGTCGTCTGCAGATCTGCAGAGGAAGGTTTGCTCTGACATCTGGTGATTGTGATCTCAACATCGTAAAGCAAATAGGAAACAGTCAGAATTCATGTACATAGTAAATATATGTACACAGAGCGGGATTATACCCTTCGGAATAAAGTGAACCCATCATGAAACAGGAAGTAACGATGCTGAGGGCCGGAGTCTTGTGGCTGTGTGTTTGCTTACGGGATCTGTCGACTGTTTATTAGCATTAGCGGGATGTGTCTGCATTTAACATCCCGCTCCCAAACTTCTGCTCACAGAAAAGCTGTGTGTCTACACATGTTACCAGGACAACACAGAAAAGATGCCAATATTATTATTAATATTATTATTATTATGATGTTATGTGACAGCTGGTGTCAAAATAACAAAACAAAATAATATATAATGAAATAACTCTTAATGAAATTTACAAAAACAAAATTGCTGATGTTCCAGATTCTGGAGGGATTTTGACCTTTATTTGTAATTATTATTATTATTATTTTTAAAGGTTGAATGCAACTTTTGTCCAAAGAGAAGTGATTCACTGAAAAGCGTGAACTAACTAGTTTAGTTGGATGGGTCGTAAATAGGCTTAAACAGACTAAAGATAAATTTCTAACCATGTCATATAATGCAAGTTAATTACACAGCAGTTGATCCAGATCGTGATCGTAAATGTAGTTTTACTTGGGTCTAATATTCCAGGTTGAGTACATTTAAATTCTAACCTACGCTATATTTTTGCAGGTGAGTCTAAGAAAGCCTCAGCCACGGACTGATGAGGCAAGATTACTCTGGCTGAGGTCTGTTGGGGAGTAAAGAAAAGGGAAAAAACACAAACAAATGGTCACATTTTCCCATAGAACAAGATGGATCATCAACAAACACCGACACAGATGTGTGCAAGGAACAAGATCTAGTATACAGGTAACATTCCACTTTTATTTCTGTCCTACTGTGTTTAACCTTTTTTTCCCGTTGTTTTCTTTTTCTTAAAAAAGAAAATCTTCAATTAAAAACTTTTCTAGAGCACATTTTCTTCTTAGAAAATATAGAAAATATTATTTTACAATTAATGTACACGCAAGATTTTGTCTGGCTTTTGTTTTTGATCGAGGAGAGGAGGGTTGTGTTCTTGCAGCGCGCGGTTTTACAGAATACCAATCCCAACAATAAACTGGACAGAGGAAGAGGAAATTCAAACATATGCGGACGGTCTACCAAAAAATAAATGCATGCATACATTCTATACAGTGGCATGCAAACACAATTCAGCATGAAAAGTAAAAGATTTGCATTTATTTTCTGGGTTCCAAACACGTCATGCCTTCTTTCTTTACATACAATATTTAACATGGCTTAATAATAATAATAATAATAATAATAATAATAATAATAATAATAATAATAATAATAATAATAAACAAACAAACTCTGAGCTAGTTTGTATCAGTGATGAACTCTTGAAAAGATATTTAAAATTGAATTCATGAAAAACAGGGACCTTCTGGGTTTGGTAGTTCCACATAGGCCTGCATGGAAAGTATTCTTGGTGTCTACCTCCTCACAACAGATTTTGAGGAAGGATATATATCTGAATACACTTTGTCATATTATTGACATTCATGGAACTAATGTAACTCAGGTGACATGATACTGCCCACCACTAGGGGGCGATGGTTTGGGTTCACTTCTGTGCAGTTCTGGTTGAGCTCGTCTTTAGTTACTAAACAGCAGATCAAAACTCTGACTGTTCTTTGAAGTGTGTCGTCTCCTCTAGATCTGTTCCTTTATCGTCTAGATGCTGGTCTCATCAGTCGAGTTGAGGTGTTGCAAATTTTTATATACATGCAGTTTTTAAAAGGATGGAAATGTCCGAGTTTGACATTCATAGAATTGTGTAGTGGCACATTGTATAAATTAATACTTTATTTATTGAACAACAATGAACAGCAAACTGATTTATTTCTAGGATCTTATTGAGGGTCGACAACATCTCTTCTAGCATTAATAGTTTGTTATCACGGCCCAAACCTTCAGTATCAGCGAGCGTGTGGATGATTTCTTTGTTGACTGTGAATTTAGGATGCACTTAGTGTGTTCAGAGTTTAGTCTTTTAAAATAATAATAAGGCGTTTTTGATTTTTAAAACTCCAGACTGTCATGTTCCCTCAATGTGCACAAACTTCCCAAATAATTACCACAGTGAAAAACATTGACCCAGTTCAGCTGTTTAGGGTCATTCTAATGTTAAAAAACAACACATTTGGTCTTTCCACCCACTCTGACTTCCTTTCTCTCTACTGTGTCCTGCCGATTAAAATATGTGCACAATTAGGTCCTACCCTGATGCTTTTGTACACTTCTGACTGGGAACGACCATTTCCCCTAACCTATAAACAAGCCTTTCTGAGCTTTTTCCCTCAAAAATTTTGTGATCAGGTCATCAACCTCGAATTGCTAATGTCAACAACAGCAGGATGGATGGTGGAGTACCTCACATGATTTCAGATTGTTTGGAAAGAACATCGGAACCAGAATCCTGGTTGAGCGATGTTACTCAAATACATACCTTTGATGTGTTCTAAAAATAACACAATTTCAGTCAGATGTTTCTACCGTTTGTGATGTTGAACAATTGAATGGATGAACTACAGTATATTCTAATTCACTTGAAGGCTGGTTAACACTACATGACTTTTAGCAGACAAATTTATCAGCTTACAGAAAAACACCCAGACTGGTGCCTGAATTTGACTTGATTCCCATCCTCAACTAAGGCTGAATATTAAGACAAACTGGTGCCAACTACAGCCAATCAGAGTGCCAGTCAGACATTATCTGAGGCCCAAAAAGAAAGAAATTCTACATTAGCATACAAGACATATAATGTCTCTTCCAAAAATGGGCAATCCATGCTGCCGACATGCGCTAATTCATTCTCTCAGGGGCCTGTGTGACCGTCACCTGTGGATTCATCTGTTGGTAGCTTGTCGTTTTGTGTGTGTGTCACTTTTAATGCAGTGTATTCAGACTGGTTTCAGGATTCTCCTGGTGATGGGCCATGTACTGAGCCAGTTAGTCATGTAGTTTGAACTGAAAAAACTCACGATCACAAGACAGCAAGTCATGTACAATAGAATGAACTCCACAGGGGTCCATCAACCCGAAGTCCTGTGGGCTGAACTTGGCATAAGAATACTATTATTGACTGTTTTTATTCATTAGTTCTGAACTGCGGCGTGTTGCATTTTGTGCAAACGAGATGCGCTGTCCACATTGACGGACTCCCCCCGACCAGAGGGGCTGCCTACCGCTTTGGCCGGTGTAGCTGCTATTGGTTGGGAGTTTTCACTCCCCAGGGGGAGAGACGGCACATCCCAACGCTCCACAAGGTGTCTCACTGTTGAAAAACACCTCAAATCCACCAATAAGTGACAGATTCTCACTGATATTCATCACACGCTACTCAGACGTTCGTCACATGATCAGGGTTCTCCCTGACTTCAATGCACTCGATTTCCTCCCTTTCCCGCTCTCGCTCCCTTTCCCGCTCCCGTTCCCTCTCCCGCTCTTTACGCTTAGCCCGTTTCTTTTTCTTGTGTCTCTTTTTGGACGGCGGGAAGAAGGTGAGGAAGACGGGCAGGATGACGAAGCAGTGCAGCACAGTGCAGCCTGCTGTGAGGAGGGAGCATTTAAACAGTGTGTAGGTCAGGTTGGAAGGCACAAACACTAGGGGCATGATCCCAATCACAAAACAGGATGTGTTCTGCAGGATGGCCGCCCCGTGCTCCTCCAGTGCCAACTTGATGCACTGCGTCCTAGTGTGCTCAGTTGCTAGCACAAAAGTGTACAGATGTGGTGCACAGTGATCCATTGCAAAATTAAGGGTATAAATAAGGCACAGGATTGAGATGCTGTCCATGCCAACATTCCAGAGGGTCATCAACCCCAACACGCCCAGCTCCACGGATGTTACGGTAAGAATGAGCCAGAAGTTACCCAAGGGATTGATGACCAGGAAGAAAGTAAGGATGAGGATTGTGAGCACGCTGAATCCTGAGGTCAGGATGGGTGAGATAACTGAGGAGCTGTAGCGGTCCATGAACACAAACGTGGGGTTAAAGGCAATGAACTTAATGCTGTTGATCAACATCAGCGGCCGGAGCTTCTCAAGAAGCTCGACCACCACCTCGCGCTTCTTCTCTGTTGTCCGTGCGACCAAGTACATCCGTGAGGCAATGATGTCGTATTCATCAGTCTCACGGTTCTTAGAGAATATGATGTCCTCAGTGAAGTGCTGGTACTCCGGGCTCCTCAGGAAGGAGCCCTTGAGGATGCTGATGAAGTCATTCTTGGTGGACGCGCTCACATTCACTACCTTAAGGTAGTGGAAAAAGTTGTCCATCCAGGAGATCTTATTGAAGCCATGACTTAGAGTCTTCAGGTGCTCTTGCACTGTAGAGTTCCAGTACTCAATGGGCTCATAAATGTAAAACCCAATCACGGGACTGTAGTTACTGAAGTATTTATGTTGGGTCAAGGCAAACGAAACACTCGGGGAGTTACTCGCCAGTAGATTTACAATATTCGACCCATCACTAATTTGTAAACATCCCATAAATGAGAAAGATGCATAAATGAGATACAGAATGACAACAAAAGGTTTGACGTAAGTGTTGGTAATCCATTCTGTGTAATGCTCACGAAGAAAGTGCTGGATGAAGTGATTTTGGTAGGGGACGCTATCGTGGTGTGTGGACAAGTCATGTCCGTCACTCATCATGGTTTTAAACCACGTGGGCTGGCGGTCCAGGTACTCCACTGAGGGGATCTTACAACAGAAAACGCTGTGGTAGCGGTTCTGCTCCAACTGTCCAGCGAACACCAGGCAAGAGCCATAGAAAGAGAAAACGTAAAAGTAATTCACCAGAATGGCAACACACATGCTCTGGCAGAAGATTTTCACAGACTCAATGTTTGTGAAGGGGCTGGCTCCCATCCCGAAGGTGATGATGTAGAGCGAGCTGGTCATAGTGTAGCACACCATCACATCAGCGAAAGCATCTGCCACGCGCTCTTTGAAGGGGAGGTTTTCTCGAGTTCTTCTCCAACCTGCCAGCAGCTCAAACACCCCTTTAGTCCCATGGCCTAGAAGGAGAGAGAAGGAGAAATGAATAAGTATGTGACTGAAAGTACCTGTCTTTGGAATTGTTCAGAATTAGCTTAAAAAACTTTATTTTTAGAGGCAGTCTTTAAAATATTTTTTATGTTTGCATTTGATTCAATCTTCAACCAAATCCCAGCGGTTACCAGGCTGATGTCCTCACAGGTGTTGCAGACATATACTATATACACAGTTGATGAAGACACTTCCACTTTTGAAATTTGGTACACTCATTAATGTAGCTGACAGATTTTGAAGGCTTGCTTTGTTATGAATGGTATCCCACAGGGCTCCAGTCTAGGTCCATTGCAGTTTTCATTACATATGACATGTCTGGATATAACGATGTATGTGGTTCATTCCTTCATTATTCCGTCTCCATATAAAATCTGAAAATTGAAAATTTGGTTAGGTTTTTCTGTTTTAAAACCAGAACAGAATTTTTTTTCTTTTTTAGAAATAAAAATTTCGAGTGATATTCTGATAGTGAATGTAACTAAACTAATTTATGGCCCCTGGGGGTGCTGTTGGGACTCAGATGCGTTTGACAGTACTGGGTAACCAGTATTACCCCAATTAATGCCAGGAATGGTTTTGAGGTCCACCTGCCAAAGAACTGCAAGGAAGTCTACAAATTCAAGACGTGGCTGCACTTGAGCCTAACTACGATTTGAAAGTGGCAAACAGCATGCTGAAATCAGCGCCGGACTGCGACATCTTGGTGTTATAGAAAAATCTGCTAGCTGTCAGAATTTATGGCCCCTGGGGGTGCTGTTGGGACTCAGATGCGTTTGACAGTCCAAGAGCAAGGTAGAAGAAGAGGCGTTTAGAATACAGCGTTCACAACTTGTGTTGGATTGACCATCGGGAAATACAGTGAGGGCACACATTCTCGTGGCTGCATCATAGATTGTGACCATTGTATTCCAAGTTTCGACCAACATTTAACAGAAGCGAGTGGCTACGGTCACAAATAATGACCGGTCCTGTTCATAAACAAAATCAACCTTTAAACATTTTCCCCTCAATTTTTATTTACAAAAGAGAAAAAGTAGTTTTATGTTTTTTCTATACTTTACTTCTGTGTTTTGTTCCATTTCTCAGTTCTGGTTTCATTTTCTAATTTTGTTTTGAAGTGGAACAATGAAAGAAAGAAATATGCAAAGATTTTGTTGACTTTTCTCCGATCACAATGTATTGAAACATAAAATCAGCCTTTATCAAGACAAGAGGTTTGATAAGATAAGATCCACTGTGTCACAGAAATATTCTGGGAGTTTTAAGGATCTTTCCTCATAAATAACCAAGGGTGATTGTTGCCATGGTTATCTGTAAGTGTTTTCAAGGTCTGAATGCTACAGCTTGTATTCTTATGTCAACAAACTAGAAACATATCAGTCCTTCTGCTCATCTGCTGCCAGTTTCAGGTTGGAGATGGCTCCTTTTGATGAGTTTGGCATTTGCTACCGAAACCTTGGTCCCACCTCATGTTTTGCTAATACATCATTGGTTTTATCTAATTCAATTCTCCACAATTAACACCATCAAAAAGGACACAACACCAACTGTCAACAGACTCGCATTTTGTTAGTTTTTAAACATCTATTTTTTGAGCTTTACAATATATATTTGTCATGCGTCAGTGGACAGCTTCTGTATCCCAGAAAGAGAGAAATACCAAACATTGGGAGGAATCTGTTGCGCGGTGCCAAGCCTCCCTCACAGGGACACTGGAACAATCACACACGCTTGTTTATTTGTAAAAATGTGGAGGTGGGGGCTGCTCTGAAGGAATGTGTTGTGAATTTTTGCACACACTCACACAAAAATCAATTTAATATTCTGGCATGGTCATATTTCTGTGTAGCTGAGCACTGAGCTTCAGCCATGTATCTCTGCCAGCTCTGAATGATTTGTTTCAAATATAAGAAGTAGACAGAGAAGTCAGGGGGATTGCTCTCTCTGACAGTGTTGTAAATCTCTTCCTGTCTGATACAGAGGAAGAAAGTTAATTAACTATAAAGGATTAGACCCCTGCAATAAGACAGCTAGATGACTCCACCTGCTTTTATGTTTATTAGGCAGCAGTGCAAGTCAATTGTTTAGTGTCACTCGGTTTAAAGGATGCATGAAGAGAGGACAATCTTTTTCTTTCCAACATCAGAGGGGTGAAAAAATGTATTTCCCATGAGCAGTTACTAAATAGGATAATAAGTAGGGTGACATTTTCTAGCCATGGTTGGGAGAGTTCTTTACTTCATTACAGTGATTGATTATCAGCAGGATAATAACTCCAAAGGATTTTACAACAAAGCAGCATCCATTATCACACATGTCACATTAATAATCAGAATAAAATGCATTTCTAAAACAGTGTAGTTTGACCTGGGTGTTGTGATTAGACTGTGCTTAATGTCTCTCTTTCATGACATCAGACTCACCTTTGAAAATATCTGAACTGGGAAAACCTCTTTTCAGGTTTAGCAGCATTAACTTTGCACTAATCCACCAAGTCATTTAAATATCAAAACACAATTTAAAAAGACCCCTTTCACACACACGTGCGCACACACAGGCATTAGATCAGTCACTGACATGTTGAAATCCTTTGCTACTATTTTCAAAATGACTGAAATTAAAACTTTTTAAGAAATCAATCTCACCCTCACCCTATCTGGTGGGTTCAGTTTAATTTTAACTACTTTAAAAACAGTCTGTTAGGAACTGGGCTGACGAGTGGAGGGCTCTTGGTTCGAGTTCCAGCACAGACAAAACATGGAAGGTGTTCTGGTAGTAGGGGACGTTGCCAGAACACCTTCAGAGCACTGCCCAGGTCTCCTTGAGCAAGGTACTGAAGCCACAAATGCTCATATAGGGCCCTGTGATGAACTGGCGACTCACCTGGGGGGGACCTGCCTTCACCCACTGTGTCCCCTCCCTGTGACCCCAAAAGGGTTAAAGCGGTTAAGAAGACAAGACGAGACTTTAAGTACAGTTAAAGTGTGAATAATTAAATATTGTGCCTCATCAGTGCTTAAATACTGCCTGAAAGACTGTTGCAACAATCATCATAAATATAGTCGGAACAATGCACCAAATCATCCTACAGATTTTAATCCTGCTGTGATTTCAATCCTTAGTCTTATGAGGACAGAATCATTGCACGGATGGGTTCAGACAAGGTGCTGGTTGGGATGTTGTGCAATTGTGTTCTGGTGAGCATAACAGTCGAACAACAGTGCGTCTGGCCAGGCAGATTTCACGGATGAAAGGGCTCAGATGGGCACAAGGGTGGTTGCTATGCAAAAACAAAGGTCTAGAAGTGACAGCAGCATCTCGCTCCACACATCAAAGACATTTAAGGTGCAGAGAAAATTCCCGTTCTATATAATTAGAGAAAACACAATATTATGCCTTAGTAAAGTTATTAGATGAGCCATTTCTGAAGACTTTCCTTATAAATAGGTATAAGAATCCAATCCTGAGCAATGTGAGGATCTGTCCATCTAAAAGCCCCTTCATGGCTGCACTAATATTCAAGGGTGGACTGAACTTTAATCAGTGATGTGAAGTAAAAAGCAGGATGCAGGAAGCACATGGCTGGCGGCATGACTCACGCTCAATTCTAATCAGCTTTGGAGAAAACCGACAGCTCTCCAAACGTTTGCACAGCAGATGCAAAGCTCAATAATCCAAATTCTTTGCGCGTGTTGGGGAATATATAGAAATGGAGGCGCAGGAACAGAAGGCATGGAAGACCTCAGTGTTGCTTCCTGCAGTGATAAAACAAAACTAATGTCGCTGCGATGTCTCTGAAACACCAGCGCTCACACAAAATTCCCTCTTTTATAACCATGACGACGAGTCTGTAGGGAAGACCAGACTCTCGTTTGCTGTTGCGCTCGCCAGATTCTCCCACACAGAAACACCCCCAATCAAACAGATTCACACACAGAGACAGAAAATGAACCAACTGGTTTCTCTGCATGTGGGCCTGCAAGTTGTAAAAGACTCTACTGAGGAAGCTTCTCACTGTGAACAGCTGATGTTTTAAAAAGGATTTTTAGCAAAGTATCAATCCAAGGAAAACAATCTAATCCTGAAATGTGGAGCCAGACTACAGTTGTCATGAAGAATCACCTGGAATTCTGTTCTATCTTCAATGGAATAAACATACCAACATTACATCTCCAAATATAATAGACATCCATACATTGTTAATGTTCCCTGTATATGTGATGTCTATTGCATCTCTGTCCATCCCAGGGAGAGGGGTCCTGCCTCACATTGGGGTTTTTTCTGGGCTAGTTCTGGGGTCTAAGGTCAGAGGGAGCCGGAACAGTGCAGATTAGAAAGCCCTGCAAGCCAAACAGTGTGTGTGATTTGGGGGCTCTAATTAAATTTGATTTGATTTGAAATGTTATAATTTACTACACTCTTTTGATCATGCCTCACCTGGACTGGAAAGCATTTGACTTGTTCCCCAATTATACCAGTGAAATTGTGAACTGGTGCAATTAGATGTGTCTCCAAAGCAAAAAAAACAAACATATTTCTTCAGGGCAGCTGCATTACCAGCTGTCTTACAACAGATATTGGTGGTCTCCCTTTTAAAAGAGCCTCTTGTTGTTTGTTACTAAGCCAACATGAAACTGAGGTCACTGAAGTACTCCTCCAAACCCAGTCACGATCCTCTAATTTGCAGACCTGGAGCTGGGTGTGTAAGCTTTTATCACCAGCAGGCTTTACTGTGCTCATACACTTAATAGGAAGCCATTGTGGCACTCTTTCTTGTACTGATGACCTCCCCCGACATGAATAATAGCCACTTAACATCCTGACTGGAGATATGTATTTACTGTATCTGTAATACAAAGCTTCTTCGTGCTTAGAATACTGCAGTACTGTTTAAACAGACTAATTGTGTTTTCATACAGGTGTTTAGTCATTATCTGTTCGCATTAACATCCAATATTTGATTGAAATAAGTGAGCTTTTGTTGATATAGTTCCTGTTATAAATGGAGTGGTTGTAGAGACCTTTCAGAGCTTGTGACTTACAAACTTAGGATGTTACAGTTGTTTGGTATTGAAGTGAATGCTCCTGCTACCTACAGGAGGTGGGGGACCAGGGCTTGAACCTGCTTCTTTAGCAGACCTGCCATGTAAAATCCAGAACATTCTGAGCTGCCATTACTCCAAACTGAACCTTTTAGTGAGTCCAAAAAGCACAATCCTTCAGCAGCAAGATTCTCATGGCTGAAGCAGCAACTGCCAGCCACCATATGTCACTGTGGCGGAGCAGAAGACTGAAAGGAAAGAAAAGATATAGCTCAGAAGGAAAAGGCAGTTGTGGAGTCCAATCCTCTCCCACTTCCTCCTCCGAATGTTTTACAAGGAGTCAGTTTGTCACTGGCTGTCCTGCAGGCTATTTCCTGACACCAGGCAGCATGCCGGTCCTCCTTCAACTCCTCCTGTGTGCCAGACTGCATTTGTCCTCGTCCCTTCTAGATTCTCAGATGGTTTTGCCAAAATTGGTACTGTCTGCTATAAGGTGCAGCTCGCTGTATTGAACTTGAAACTACAGTATATTAAACAAGGAAATGTGAGAACACTTCCCTTGTGGTAAATCTCCCAGCAAAAACCAATAAATGAGCCACAACTTGTCTCTGAACTTCTACAAGATACACCACCCTGATTTTAAAGTCTGCAGAATTCATCTTGATGAGCGAAATGATCTAAGTGTTCTGTCAGCAGCATTAAATCGAGGCTGTGTAACATTCTGACTCTTTTCTATTAGCAGGTTTGGCTGAAATAAAAAAAAATGAATAAAGTGCACTGGAGGCAGGAGGCAGTACTATATATAAAAAAAAGCTGTAATTTATTTAGGTGGCTCACTGTTAACTGTATAGTTGACGCTGTGGCATTGTGTTCATCTAGCTGTCTGAACTGAACAGCTAGATATAGGAATATTGTATATCTACTATATTCCTATTAATTCCATCCTCATAACCAAATAGATGATTATTTTCAGTATCTCTGTCACAGCCCCATTCCCCCAGGTCCCTCCTGTCCCTCTGCCCCAGTAATTTTCCACTCTCCCTGCCTCTGCTCCACTCTACCTGCCAGCCACTCCCACCCCATCAGCTCAACTCCACTCACCTGCAAGCACAGCTGCAGCTTATTCCCAACCAGCCCTGCTTATAAGCCTCCCCTGCACTCTCACTCTTTGATAGATTGTTCTTCAGCGTTTCCATGCAAGACTCTCCAGCACTTCTTACCTGCCTGACTGCCTGTTGCTGAACCTGTTTGCCTCTGACCTGCCTGCACCGCCTGTCTCCTGGTAAACTCACCAGCCTTCCCTCAGCGTTTCTGGTTCCTATCTGCTCACCTGGTCCTGACTTCGCTGCTGCTTATCCCCAGTCTGCTCTGCTGCATCGTTGGCCTCATCTCCTGTAAGCCCCTCTCTGTCACTACTGCCTGCTGTAAATGGAACTGTACAGTTCCGAGGGTTCACGTCCTTCCCCCTCGGTTCCACATTCTGGCTCAGCTCAACCCAATCCCCGAGGCTGAACAGACTGTTTCCTTGTCCGCCTGAGTTCCTGTTTTCCCGTGTACTAATAAAGGTCATTACCAACGGTCCCAGCGTTCCAGAGTGCTGCTTTTGGGTCCCAATTACACCCGTCACAATCTCAGCAAAATTTGAAAAACGTTCTGGATCAGCAGTCACAAACATTACTCAAGTCAAACGTTTGGCCACTGACCAAATTTCATGCACATTGATGCGCAAATGTTTAGTTATGGCCCCTGCTTAGGCCACATTTGGCCTATAAATGTGTTCACATTCACACTGATGGCAGATCAGATAAGCAATCACGTCAAACCAATGACCTCTGTGTCACTGACGCCACCTGAGCTTGTTAACACATAAAAATGATTCCAGGCTTATTTTAAAAGCAACTCGAGCAAGTACTGTACTGTAGGATGAAATTTACTGCACCGAACTGTTGAGCTGTTAATTTCATTTTGAATAAAAAGCTTTTGAAAAATGGAGAAATGGCTTTGAGCTTCTAAAATAAAATTTTTGTGCTTAAAAATGACAAATCAGCATTCCCTTAAATCAGTGTCTTTTTTGATGATTAACTTTAAAAGCTGCAAAAAAAAAGGCTTTACAAGCAATTTGAGACCTGCTGTGCACCAAAATCCTCCCTAAACCATATATCTGACAAAGTTCTGAGGCTCCAGGCCGTCTCACCCCCAATGACTTATTAAAAATTCAAGAGCAGACCAGTCGGATGCTATATTTAATGGCGTTAACAGGGGTCCTTTAGAGAACCCACCTCCTGCCGAATGCTCCATTAATATTTGATTAACCACCCAACACACCTGCTCATTGACTTTCATTGGTCCAAGTGCTTCTTATCAAGGTCAGTAATTACACTCTCCCACAAATGGCTAATCTGGTATAGTGTGGTCTAACCTAATGAAGGATTTCTGTCTTTTATACAGATCAACATGTTTACATTTATCAGCACATTACAAATGTGATGAATGCCAAAGTGGTAAAGCTCAAATCATTCCAAAACATCCTACTGGTGTTGTAGATGTCTGAAAACCCCCAAAGTAATATCAATTAAACCAGATTTCCTTCATGATTCTCAATATCTACTTATGTTTAACAACAAAATCCCTTCAGTTAAATAATTAAGGATTGATTGATTGATACAGATTTGTGGTTTATCCTCTTGTTTGATATAGATGTATATGACAATTAGTTCTGAAACTTCCTAACACAATGAAAACATTCCTTCTACAGAGGTGCTCCTCCAATCACTGCATTATTACATGCAGTGTGACTTCCTACCCTCCCGCGAGGTGCAAGTGTGAAATTAGCTAAAGTAAAGAGCAGAGAACACGTCCCCGACTGCCGGTACGACATGGAATAATCCTGGATACAACCCTGAGAGGAGTAATGGCTTGCAGAGGACGCTCAAAAGCAAAGTGTGCTCAGGCCAGCGTGATCTAATGAATGTGCATCATCATCGCTCTTCCTCAGGGTCAAACATGAGAGGGTTATTCTAGTAAGTTATAGACCTAAAGTCATCAGCTCCAGCAGTCAATAGTCCTGTTCACCCAGTAATGGCGTGTTTTATGTTACACATGGGAAGATCTCAAATAAGAAACTCGTGATGATGAGGATCGTGTCACTTTTTACGACATTCTCTGTATAATCCATCATTCTGTTAACACAGTTAAATTGGGCTTCCCGCTGTGCTCAGAATAGAAATGTTTGATTTAGCAGTTGCTGCTCTGACCTTGTTGTTGATTGGCTGGCAGAGCAATCGGGCGTGGCAACTAAAGTTTCACCTGGTAACGCAGTCATACTGATGCTGGGAAGGTTCGACAGAGTTGGCCCCTCCGACCAATGACAAAAGGAGGAACATTTAAAAAAAAAGGACAGAAGCGTGTGATTTTTCTGATACTTGTAAACTCATAGTAATTACTATAGCTTTTAAAATGTGATAGACGGTGTTGTTGTCAGGGCGCTGTGATCTGGGCTGGTTGAGCATCATCAATGCCCTCGTCTGATTGGTGGAGGCTGGTCCGCGAGTGACTGCAGCATATTGATGTTCATCAGCTACCTGCCCTCCCATTCTACTGAGAAATCGGAAACCAGCTTTGTAATTTTAATGATTTATTAAAATGAGAAGGCAGAAATCCAAACCTCTTTGTGTGCGTGTGTGCATGTGTGAGTCCTGCTCCTGACTATGGAAGTGTGACAGTAATGTGACCATCAACAGCATCTGGTGAAATGAGGACGCTCATCTGGACAGCGTGACTTCATGCGACTTGTATAGATGGACAAATGTCTTTAGGGAAAAATTTAAACTCTGGGTTAGGATAGGCTGATTGACTTATGGTACAAACATTGCTTTTCCCTTCTGTGTTACAAAAGATTTTTCAGTGTTTCGTAATTTGGCTTTGGTTCATTATATGACGGTAAATAAAAGGATAGGCTGATTGGATAAGCTTAAAAGCCAGCAAAGCTATTTTGTAACACTGCTTTTGCAATTGTGGGTAGAAAAGGGTAGAAAAAGGTGAACACGCAAGGAAAACATAAACCTGGAATGACCCGACAACTGTCACCGACAGCAACAGCAAACATAATTTCAAATGCTTTGGAGACATTTTAGTCCGCATTTTATTCCATCATTCCAGCGTCAGTAGTTGACGTATAGACTGAATTTATGATTAGTCCTTCAGGACTTGCTCTTCCCCCATCACCCATGTCTTTAAATCGAGCAACAGTCGTCCTGGACTGTTTATTGAAAGGTGCATGAACTCCCCGAACTCCTTTTTCACCGTCATCTGGACGACATCGTGACAATTCTAAGCCCCACCCACAGGCAATAACACTGGTTATAACTATTGGTGCTTGTGTACTGGTCCACCCGGCAGCAGAACTGCTGTGTGCCACAGAAGCAGGTAGCGTAGAGGTTGGCAAGATGTGAGCAGATGGCTCACGAGACAGGAGCCGTGAAAACTGTGTCAGGAAACAAGCATCCGCTAAACCTTTTGATGGAGGGGGAAAGCACAGCGCTGCAGCCAAACACGGAAGGCTCTTCGCAGATGGCCACTTTTCCCAGCTGCTGGTATGAAGGCTGGCCAGTGTTCAGAGGCGTAACCCTGAGACTTCAGAAAACAGAGCAGGCTGGATAAAGAGATGTGGGATTTAGCGCTGCCATGGATAGACATATTAATAAATAATACATTCAAATGTGATGTGTGTGAGATGCTTTTCATTCTTTTTAGAGCAAAAACAAAGTTCGAGCGTGAAGCAGTTTGGGATAAATTATATGAAATTAGTCATTTTTACCCTAAATTATAATACTTTACATCTATACGGCCAAAGTGGAGAAAGACAAGGATCAAACACAGCTGATATCTACGCCTCCATAAGGGTTGATAAGCAGTAACAAGGTTGGTGGCCGTTGCTTACAGAAGGAGGAATATAGGCTTTTTTACCTTAAAGCAGACAAAACCAACCACTGTGATTGTTGGATTTGAGCTTTTATAACACTGTTACAGTATATAGATATCTGTCTAACAGGCTTCGAAGATAATAAATGTGTTTTTTAACCCTTTGATGCACAACATATGAACACCCCCTCTAATGCACAACATGGGTCAAAAATGACCCGCATTCATTTTCTATGTGTTTTCAGGCTGGGTGAGTGTTTCTTTGCTGTATTTTTTAAAAATCAATTCATTTTATTATTAAATGTCCCAATTATAATTTTAATATCTTGTTTTTGATTAGTACAAGGTCAATGCTTCCATTTTCTGTTAATTATTTTAGGAATAAAATAGATTTTGGATTACTACACCACATGGGTAAAAAATGACCCATTTATCCAAGTGTGATTTTGAATTAAATTACGACAAACTATAACAATAATTTGCTTCAAATAATCACGTTAGCAATGCTTTAGGCCAAATAAGCATACATTTTATCTTTGAAATGTGTTTATTTGTCACACAAACATGATCGTCAAATGTCAACAGCTAGCTAGCTACGGTAGATCGCTAGCTAGCTACGGTAGCCGATTGAAAATGTTTCCCTTTCTGACAAGAAATGGAGCTACTAATTCTTCAAATTCAAATTAATTACATAATAATTATGCAGAGTTATCACATCAAATTTCTTATTAGGTAATATGATAATTATTGTAAAATAAGACTTAGATGGTTCAGGTCTTCAAATACAACCTTCTCCACAGTGGTAAATACTGTAAATACTGTATGTTACAAAATGTGGGTCTGACCCATGTGGACGTGGGAAAACTTCATGAAGACTGACAAAAGCTATGCTTATTCATAAAGGAAGAACAGAACACTTAATGTGAGGATTTGTGCTACATAAAACAATTAAAAGTTAATGAATAGATTAATAAATGAGTAAATACATAGATTATAAACATTCAGCTTAGAAACACATGAAATAACATGGGAAATGATTACGGGTCATTTTAGACCCATGTTGTGCATTAGAGGGGTAGTGATGTAAAAAGTGTTTTTATTCAAAATGTAAAAAACAAAATTATACAAGAAGGATGAATTATGATCAAAAACAAGTTAATTGAGGAATACCTGGAATGCTGAGTAATAAAATTAATTAATTGCAAAGATAAAGCAAATATAAACTCAGTCGGGTCACTTTAGACCCATGTTGTGCATTAAAGGGTTAAGGTATATATCAGGGTCTCCATACTAGCCAACCTCTGTGCTGTGGTGACACACTTCAGTGTAATTTAAAGTGAAAAAGAGTAATACAGCTAAGGTGCAGACCGGGGTATCACAGCTGGCTGGTTTAATCATCAGCAACATGTAAGGGTCAAAAGAAGAAAGTTTTAAATAATTAAATCTCACAGTGTGAGCCAAACAGAGCTGAGAAGATTGGATTACAGCTCGGCCCCACTGACGGATCCCAGTGGGACGAACAGAGCCTCCGTGTTGGGATAAGTAAATAAAACAGTTTGGGAGGATCAATATGCTGAGCTGATTATGGCTGGCGCTTCTTTAATGTCATGTATGTTTCATGAGCACCGCTCTGCTGTCTTTCCTCCCCAGCTCTGTCACGTAGCCGCACAGAGGAGGAAGTGACAAGCTTGGCTCGGCAAGATGACAAGGCAGACGCACACCGGGGAAAGCGAAGGCAGACGCTGCTACATATTAAACAAAAAGGTTCTCAGTGGAACCACCTGGTCAGGCGTTTCTCATCGACACCGTTAAAAAGGCACTTTTACTGGCTGGTTCAGACAGGATGACGGCTTAGATACTAACAAGCAAACTTCACTGAAAAATATGAGCTGAAAACACCAATGAGTCACATTTAGCTCCAGATAAAGATGTCAAACTGGTTTTATATTTTAGTCAAAACAAAGAAAAAGGGCCTCGAACCCACACTACCACCTGTTCTAGTAAATATAGCTTGTTTATTCCCAACATTCAGTGGAGAAAATGTGAATTTCTGACATCCACAAACCCTGGTTAAGGTAGAAGAAGAAATCAAATAGGTTCTTGTGTCTGACATGAATCCATGTACATGCTCCTGCGGGCGTGTCCTCAAGGTGATTGAGCCCTGGTTAATGCAATCAATGGAATGCACAGTGAAAAGTAGTGTACCACCGTTGCCCCTTCACCAAGCAACATATCCCAGCATCCTTTGGGGTTGCACGCAAGAAGCCAGACGTGGCGTGTGCTATTAATTAACAATTAAGGTGATTTCTAAGGACAGAGTATGTCAACAAATAAATTATCAATGGGGGTTTTGTATGTATTACTGATGTGGATGTGATGTGTACTCATTATACAATGTTATTATGCTGTTAACACACGAGGGATAGTGTCAGTTCATTAGTTAGCTCCCTAACTAGTCCACTCAGCCCTGATCCCTATGTAGGCACCATGAAGTATGGAACAAGTTGGTGACTTTGTTAACAAGTAGTTCACGTGAACATACAATGAACATGCAAATCCCCTAATTGACAGAGAAGACAGGCAAAAGAGTGAGTAAGCATCCCTGTGAGTAAGCATTTGGGAGTTCAGTGCCTGGCTCAAAGGCACATCAGCAGCGTCCCTTCATGTCCCATGCAGTAAAAAGTTATTTTATGATATCAACAGTCTGGGCACAGCTATAAAAAGCCTCAGATTACAGTTATATACACAGAAAAGGAGGTAGTGCTTATCTGTGAAGCACAATTCTTAGAATAATGTGGTTGTGAATATGACAGATGAGGTTGGTTTTGATTAGTGGCTGCATCTTTTGTTTCTTTGTTTGGCTCCAAATGGAGCATGAAAGCAGCCTTCTGATCACTATCTAGACTCTCGGCTTTATTCATTTATTTATTTTTTATTATTTTATTAACAGAACTAGAATACCTAAGGAAGCAGGGGACTTCGTTTCAACACAAAAATGCATTTGTCACCGGGACTTTGACCAGAACGTTCTAGTTCTTTTAACTACAGCCAAGTTGTTTGTTAGTCTCCGGCTGACTGATGCTGCACCAACAGCTCAGTTTCATCGAGCTTTTTATCGGGTTTAAGTTAAAAAAAAGAGCAAACAATAAAAAGATTATAGTTGCTTCAATCTGAGTTTGGAAGGAAAACAAGTGAGCAGGTTAACTAATGATATACGGGGCGGAGAGTCCATTTCCATCTTCATCTGAAAATCATCTAAAGTCCCAAGAAGAGGTTAATCCGCTGCATATGAGGGAGTTGACTCACATCACCCACCCTTATTTACTGTTTATGATGCATGGATCCATTTTTGGTTGATCTATTCTGGTGTTTCTGGTGGACAGCTTAGTTTCTTCACAAGCGAAACCAAACTGGCTCCAATCATCATATGTGACAATTGCCCCAAAAAGGTCTCACACGCGACAGGGAATGGATGCCTGAGAGTTTCGCTCAGAAGGGAGGAGACCATGCGGCTGTTCTGGCCCACACAGCTTCTTGAGACGTGCCGGTGATACGGCGATATAGGCGTGTGACACTCAGGACCTCCTGGGAGGAAAGTGGGCATCTGCTGTCTCTGAGGTCCTGTCACATGAAATTACAGACTTAATCAAGTCCTCCCCATCTCTTTCCATCTCCTCCGCCTCCCCATCTCTATATGACATCCTCCTCTCCATACATCACACATTTTGACTCTTTGCCTTTTTCTCCTTGACATTCCTTTATAACCTCCCCTCCTCCACATCCAACCACCCCCTCCAACTCCCCTCCCCTCTGGCTTCTCTAGGTCCTGAGGTCAGAAATTCATCTATTCTGTTTCAGAATTTGTTTTTATATCAGACTGGAACAAAGCCTGAGGCAGTAAGTGACCTCAGAAGGGAATAGAGGATCAATCAATGGGTCTGATCAATGCAAAGCACAAAGCAAGAGCCTTTGCTATTTAAGGACGGATGCCATTATCTTTCTCCGATCCAGCTCAGATGGACATGACACAGTCAGGAAAAATATTCAGTGTGATAACTGACCAGAAATATAAACAATCTCAAGAGGTAATATAGACATTTCAAACCGAAGTACTGCATACATTTATTTTATACTAAGATCTATACTGAATACCCCCCTTCTTCCCCCACGATGGATGGATAATGGATGATGGAAGCATGATGGATGGATGATGGATGGACAGATGGATAGATGGATGATGGATGGATGGATAGATGGCTGGATGGAAGATGGATTGATGATTGATGATGGATGCATGATGGATGATGATGATGCATGATGGATGGATGGATGGATGGATGATGGCTAGATGAATGGATGATGATGGATGCATGATGGATGGATGGATAAATGCATGATGGATGGATGGATGCGTGATGATGGATGGATGATTGATGATGGATAGAGGATGATGGATGATGAATAGATGGAATGATGGATGGATGGACGGACGGATGGATGAATGCACGATGATGGATGCATGATGGATGTATGATTGAATGGATAGATGATGGATGGCTGGATGGAATGATCAATCAATCAATCAATCAATCAATCAATCAATTTTTATTTATATGGTGTCTTTTACATTCAAAATTGTTTCTAGGCACTTAACAGAATCCCAGGGCCTAACCCAAAACAGGCAACAGTGGCAAGGAAAAACTCCCCTTTAACAGGAAGAAACCTTGAGCAGGACCAGGCTCATGTAGGGGGACCCTCCTGCTGATGGCTGGCTGGGTAGAGAGGAGGGGAGAGGACAGGTAGAGGATGGATGGATGGATGGATGGATGGATGGATGGATGGATGGATGGACAGATGATGGATGATGATGGATGGATGATCGCTAGATGGATGGATGGATGAATGGATGGATGATGATGGATCCATGATGGATGCATGATGGATGATGATGTATGCATGATGGATGCATGATGGATGTTGATGGATGCATGATGGATGCATGATGATGCATGATGGATGGATGGATGATGGCTAGATGGATGGATGATGATGGATAGATGATAGATGGATGGATGGATTCGTGATGATGGATGGATGCTGGATGGATGATGATGGATGGATGTTGGATGCATGATGGATGATGATGGATGCATGATAGATGATGATGGATGCATAATGGATGCATGATGGATGATGATGATGCATGATGGATGGATGGATGATAGCTAGATGGATGGATAATGATGGATAGATGATGGATAGATGGATACATTCGTGATGATGGATGCATGATGGATGATGCATGATGGATGGATGGATGATGATAGATAGATGATGGATGCATGATGGATGGATTCTGGATGGATGATGATGGATGGATGATGGATGCTGGATGGATGATGATGGATGCATGATGGATGGATGGATGATGGCTAGATAGATGGATGGATGGATGGATGGATAATGGATGCTGGATGGATGCATGATGGATGATGATGGATGATGATGGATTCATGATGGATAGATGATGGATGAATGGATGGATGTGTGATGATGATGCATGATGGATGGATGCAGATGGATGGATGATGATGAATGGATGCATGATGGATGGATGATGGATGCTGGATGGATGATGGATGCTGGATGGATGATGGATGGATGGATGATGGCTAGATGGATGGATGATGGACACTAGCACAGCAACATTTGCACTCTGCTGTCTCTCCAACTATTTGTCACAGTAGTTAGTCTAAAACAAAGAGCATCGTAAAGCCCAGTGCAATGAAAGACTGGGAGGAAGATTTGAATTTCCACAGTGAAGGGTCAAACGTGCACACATTTCTGAAGTTGCGCTCCACTCCTTTGGGTTTCTCAGTCATGTACAGATCCGTGTCCCCTCTGTTAAGTTTGCTTTTGCAGATATTGGCACCAAATCAGGAGAAAACCACAGTGAAAGACGACCGAGCTTTTGTCTGTCAGTCACACCAGCAAATGACTGGAAATGCTTTTGTTACTTTACTGGTCACAGTTACAGATTAGCATTTAGAGTTGGTCCTTCTGAGTCCCTGATGATGTGCATGAGCTTATGTTTGCCAACTCTTAGGACTTAGGACCCAAACTCCCACTTGGATGCAGGAAATGGTGAATTAACCTGGACTAAACTTGGACTTCTCTTGCTTCATGAGATTCAGTCTCAGCTTTAAGGTTGAGGTATGATTGCTCAAATAAAACAATGGCTCCACCTTATAGTGCAACACAGCTGGACACACCAACGAACATTGATATTTGGCAACATGAACAACCAAGTGCTTACGTTCCCCTCCACAGACGCAGCCAACGCCCAAATCCTCTCTATTGTGGTAGTTAGAGGCTCACTCACCCATAGCAAAGAAAGGGATCCCCAGCAGGGTCGAGTTGAACTTCCCATCTGATATAAAGAAGATCCCTGCGGCCGTCACGTTAGCGATGCAAATGGTGAGCACGCCAAGGAGGCCCAGGAATGGCTTCCCCCTAAGGCAGTCCCGCATGGAGCTGGAGATGGTCGCAGCCAGGAGCACCAGAACCAGACTGACCAACACTTCACTCTTGGCCAGCACGCCCGTCTGATGGAAGTCTCTCCACAGGCTGAAGGAGGTGAGCGACTGGATGTGGAGCTGATCGGTGGCGTGGGGAGCCTCGGCCGTGGACAGTCTGTCCACAAGAGCGCAGAACTCGTTCTCCCAGCGCTCGGCGATAACGTCCTGCATCGCGGGACCATGGTTGCGGAGGTAGTAGGTGATCTGGACGGCACGGGCGAACTTGACTTGCTGGTCACGACTGTTGGGTGAAAAAGACACGCCGCCCAGCTGGTGTCCAATGAAGGACACGCGGCCATCCTGTAGGAACATTTACAGAAAACGTTAGTGCTACAAATGAATAATTGAGAGAGACACACACAGAAACTGGGGAGGGAGGGGGGGTTGTTACAAAACATAAAAGGGTACAGCAGCTTCCATCCTGCAATGCTAATCACAATCTAACTCATCTCACAGATGAGGACACGGCTGTGAAGGCTGTGCGTCTCCCATTTAATGACTGAATTAATTTCATTCTATTGCACATGCCCGACATTAATGTCGATGAGATAAGATAATTGTGTAGGGACAATTGTAAAGAACTATCCCAGTCAGTGTGTCAGGATGAGTCCCAACAATATAGAAATGTTGCTGCGGCTGCTGCACGCTGGTCTAAATACTGGCTGCAAAACTTCACTGTGGGTCTTCATTATTCCACAGGGGAGGTCATTTATAGTTGGAAAGATTAATATGACCAAAGGAGAAATGGGGGGGGGGATCTCCAATCCATGATTGTTTTTGCTAATTTCACAATGAATACAGATCATTGCGAGGAATGTTGTCCTGTTAAAATGGGTCTGAGTGTGGCCGTGTGCTTTTAGTAGGATCACAATACTGCAGTGCGTAAGCAAAACCACCTCATGGGGGAAAAACCAAAAAGCCTGTTTCATTCAGAAAAAATCTGGATAGGATCCAATTTAGCTT